>NW_027272307.1:0-352500 GCF_040938485.1 Diadema antillarum | reverse complement strand
ATTACAACATGTTATGGACATTACCTACAAACAGGTTGCCTGTGGTAATGATTGACCTATGAATAATTCGTGCATCGCAAACTCCTCGATTAATTGTTTCCTATATTAGAACGACACTCACGTAGCGTCTCTCGGAAATAACGGTTAAGCTGAATGAACTTTTATTTTGCATCTGAGCCACCGCTAATCAGTGCTAATGTAGGCCTATATATACATATTTGGACGCGACAGTCTATAGGATTGCATTTTATTATTTTCTTTATTGGTGTCATATAGAAGGAATGCTTAAAGGCGAATGCTACGTACGTTTTTGAGGGTTAGATGTTAACTTGTAGAGTTAGAATTCTGAATAATATCTTTGTCTTTTTGTTTGTTTGTTTGTATTTTGTCATGTGAGCTCAATGCGGGGGCGGGCAGTGGCGGGCGCGCACACACGTTAGAAACAAAAATAGGGAGAAACTAATAAGAGGCCATGTATTGCGTGATGAAAGAAAAGTGAATGGTAGGCGTAGACTTTTCAAAAGCAGGTTATCTCTCTAAACATTGTAATCAATTAGGTGCACCGTCACATGTCCTTGTCATCTAGGTCTTTTCTGGTTATCAACTTTTTACCATCCTTTGCACAAATGGTATGAATTTGACAAAACCGTATAATCTATTCTGTATTCAATAATGCGAAATAATGCTCTGTTTCATTGCGTCAACATCACATTTAGTCCAGGACTGTCATCAACGGCACAAGCGGGCATGACGGTGGCGGGCTTGTGTTTCCAGTGCTCTATTATCTATCTATCTATCTATCTATCTATCTATGCTTTGTCTTGCGTGCGTCTGTGTATGTGTGTGTGTTGGGGTGGTAAGGAGGGGTAGCAATGCAATAGCATGGTCTATCGCATTTTCAGCATTTCTTTTTTTCACCATCCGATTAGATACTGTATAAAGTTCATAAGTAACTGAGAAATTTAAATCAAGAACAGAATGATCGTCATTCGCTTACGTGATGACACGATATGTTTTCGTTTTTGCCATGATGTGACACACTTCTATCGTGTGCCAAGGCTGTGTCCTTTCTGTCATCTCAAATTTCAGCGCTCTTCTAAGGTTCCTGATTTAGTGTGTTTTGCCAACTGCAAGCAAACAACCGTCTCATATTCTTCCCTACACGCTCTTGCCATAAGATTGTGTTCACCGCGTAAACTCGTCACCTACATCTCATCTCATCTGCAGACGATGGAGTAATCGATAATTTCAGGACACGGTGTCATTAAAAGAAGCAAATAGTATCATTGATCCGTGGCCGTTGAGTCAGTTTTCCATCATTTGATTACGCGCAGTGACTCGGGTTGCAAGTTTCAGACGGAGCGTCCGGCCGTCAACGAACCGTATGCAGTCTGCTTTGACCGACTGGTGGATGTTAAACATCTACGTTGCTCGTTCTGTTCCGAGGCAACTGAAAACCGATGCAGTCACGTCAATATTTTGACAGTTGAGAGCACTGTGAGACTCGGGAGAGTTATTGCTGGCAGGGAGGGAAGCTCTTTGAACTGCGATGAATGAAGTGTGAGCGGGTTATGAGGATAATAAAAAGAATTCATACGCAAGAATACGAGTTCCACATGGTCTTGTGTCTTGATTGCCACGACTGAAGCAAGGCTCGTAAATAGTGATCCAACGAAATGAGATATTGGCCGCCACTACATGGTAGATTATTTTTGATTAAAAAATCTGCAACAAACAAGCATGACAAGGAAAAGAGATGCCTTTTCGCTAAGATTACAAAGTGTTTGCAGAATAATCAAAGATCGAGCTTCATCTTTTGACCAAGTTACTCAGCGTTCATCATTGTACTCAAGAATATCGAATGTCTATCACCGTTGAACTCTATCCATAGGGTATAGATACATTAATGACAACACAGATAGAAATGAGTTGGTAACGGTGAAATGATAACAAAAGATCGTCTGATTGACAGTAATAATAATGATGATGATATACTACTACTACTACTGCTACTACTACAACTGCTGCTACTACTAATGATAATGATAAGAATAATTATGAAATGAAAATGATAATGGTAACAACAACAGTAATAATGATAATAATGATGTAATGATAATGAAATAGTGATATGCAAAAATTTGATAATGAAAACAAAAGAAGCTTGGTTTTTAATGGCACTACACTTTTATTTTCTCGGGAGTCCGCACCATGCTTCGGAAATTGATTCGACATTTAATTTTACCTGTCTGTTTAAACCGTAGCCCACTACCTTTTATTTGCACTGGAGTAGAGCGTCGAGATCTTCTCGAGTCACGCTCGCTGCCTCTAGGCTCGCAACAAGTCGAAGCAGATGATGATGGGGGTGGGAGATTGAGCCTATATTGATGGCCTGTGGGGATCACCGATTTCCATTTGCGCAGCAAATATTTAACTGAATATACCGTTTCAGTTGGTTTTTCAACCCCTAACGTCAGAGACTGGTTCTCTTTCATGCAGTAAAGGCTTGTTCGCAGGCAGGTGATTGGCGCGCAGCATCTGTGGAACTTAACGATGACTTTAGTGTTCGCATGGTGATTTTGAATACTGCTTTCTCTTTAACTGCATGGCAGAACACAATAAAACAAAACAAACAAAACAAAACAATATTTGGCGTTTGAAGTGACGGCTTACAATTGTATTGTGAGTGCATGTATGTATGTATGTATGTATGTATGTATGTGTTTTGTACATGTGCATGTGTGTTATAGTCTATTTCTGTGAAAAGCCATAATTTCTACTTCTGTGCAAAAATTTTGTACACAGAAAGGATATGATTATTTTCTTATTGGCATCCAAATTACGTTACTTCGTTACCCAGTACTATTTCATAATATTGTTTTCGTTTCATTTGAATGGAATGAATAAATACCACAGGAAAAAATGTTACAACAGTACTAGTTTATAATAATGTTTTTGTTCCATCTGAATGGAATGAATGAATACCACAGAAAAAATACAACAAAAGTGCGCTTGAGGTTCATGCCGAGATACATCCAACAGCATTGCTTCCCATCAGTTCCAAGAAAGTACATAATCCGCAAGAACGCGTAACATTATACAAGCATTGTGACAGGAACCTGTAGTCAACAAAGGGTCTAACAAACTGGTGACTAACATGCCTGAAGAGAGTGATAAAAAGGAGCAAAATGGTACGTTTAATACTGACATTCCTGTAAATCGGAAAACAACGTCCAACACTCCTTCTCTCTCTCTCTCTCTCTCTCCCTCCCGCTACCCTTTACAAAGTATTTGAATTTCCTAGTCATTGGCAAGTAGCTGACATACAATAAATTCGTCTTTGAAAATATTACTGAATTATAATGAAGCACAAAACGTACATGATCCCATTACTTGTCGACACTTTACAACTCCATGAATTTTATTAAACGCTACATGGTAACGTTTACACCTATGTTGCGATATCTTTAATCATAGGGTACGCTATTACGAAATCTTGCATGAAGTTTCAGGTCAAGCAATGCGAAAACTCGAGGTCAAAATTAAACATGACAACGTAAAGCGTAAGGTGCTGCAATGTTAAACAATTATCACACCCAGCAAGCCTTGTTGATCTCAAGGCACACACACTAGGTACCCACTCGTGGCATGAATTAAACAGTGCATGCAGAGTTGTCCCTGTCGAGTTCACGGCAGTACGAGCTACGTGTTACAAGGTGTTCATAAGTATACACAGTTTCCAAGTACTCGTCTAGCCGCCTGTTGTTCTCAACCCTATAGTGGTGGCGGATTTGCCTCGGCGAAGCGTCAACGCAAAACGGATGGACCTTGTCGCTTCATTTGAGCAGTGAGCGCCAACCGTCCTCTCAGCGCCAAAAGTGATTAACTCCCCCATTCTGTCACCCGCGGCAAGCTCGGAAGAAAAGCGTTGATCATAATCATAGTTTGACTGGGAAAAGCTTAGTCATGTCGACTTTTTCTGACATATTGAAATGGGTGAAATGAGACACCTTTTAAGGGTCTACCACGAGAAAGAAGTTCATCAGCCCTTTTAGTGTTGATAATAGCAGCCTAAGCGGCAAAGATCCTCGATACTGTTCTCATTGGAAAAGGTCATAGTAAATTTAGCTGAAAATTAGGCGAAGAGAAAAATTTGCTAAACATAAACTCAATATCGTGGGAATCGCGATTCTAAATAAAGTTTGAATCTATATCGACTGGGCTGATGTGATATACGCATACTGTGCATAATGCTAGTGAAGACCGTCTTCTGCTTATCCTACATAACAACACCCAGAGGTATGACAAAAACAACAAAAACACCTTTGAAATAATTTACAGGTGGGTTGTTGTAGATGAGTTACGATAATAATTACATTTCACAAAATATATCTTCAAATTGCTTTCGGAAAAGCAAAAAGGCAAAAATATGTCTTTCACGTTCTGGCATCTGATAAACGAAAATATTCACCATACGTAAAATGAGGGAGAGTTGTCCTCATCGAAGATTCTGTTTTTGTTGTTGTTTTGAGATGATGTAACCATTTAATATACAGCATGAAAATAATTACACGATCTTGACGTAAGAAATAAGCTCATCTTTCAAGTTACCTCACGACTCAGTATGATGTAAGTATCTTACCTGATATTTTCCAAATATCTTGTTCTCCTAGATTAGACAGATTAGATATATATTCCATGTGGTTCCCGTAGAAAAAGGTTAAAATCCTAAGAGAATTATGGAAAAGATTACCGTAATTTTTAATGTGACATCAGAGTTGCTAAGCCTCGCGGCAGGCCAATAAACGTACCTGACACTGCCTGTATCAAGAGGCTCACATCTGTTCCTTTAACACTATCAACCTCCTATTTCCTAAGACATTAATTACCTAATGGAATAACGAGCTAACGCAGTTAAGCCATGATGATGACTATATCCAGCCTTAGCTTAATATTTCAGTTGACGCCACGTGCATTGCCGATGGTGTTTCGTCTTTTTCTACTCGCAGTAAAATGAATCCCATCGAATCAAAACCTAGTTAACCCGCTGTGTGCGACATTAACTATCCGTCCATAGGTTTGTGTGTGAAAGGTGTACACATTTGACTCAATGATATAGAAAGGGTTAAATGTCACCAAGTGACGCGTCATCAAGAGTGACGAGATTCAAAGATGACCACAGAAAGCAAAGAGCTGATTGACTGTTGAAATGGCCGTATAGTTATGAATAATAATAATAATAATAAAACAGGGTACTTATAATGCGCAAGTTCCACATAGTTAACGTGCTCAAGGCGCAGTAGAAGAGTAAGTTATGAAATACAAAAATCCTTACACAAACATGCACATGAAAATGAATGACACAATAATGATAATGAAAAAATACACATCATAATATACGATTCTACTGGAACATTTTCATGAACAAATGAGTCTTGAGGGCAACTTTAAAGGAGTCAGCATTCGAAATGTGACGGATAGCTTGAGGCAACTGATTCCACAGGTAAGGTCCAGCATGTGCAAATGACCGATCCCCCCATGATTTCTTCGTTTTTGGAACAACAAGCAATCTACAATCGGATGACCTTAAACATCTGGAAGGATTATAAAATGTCAGTAAATTAACACTGTACTCTGGGGCAGATCCGTGTACGCAATAAAAAACAAAATAAAAATAGTAATAGTTTAAATACTTGATAGTAGGATGAGAAGGGTGACGGCAACTTGTTGAGTCAAATTGTAGCTTGACTGTCATATCTAATGTGAAAGAATTGTCGCACCCCCCCCCCAAAAAAAAAATATATATATGTATATATGATATATATAAATGGGGACACATTTGGTCATAACACATGTTTTAAAGCTCACATGAGTCACACGCGTTAGGCAATTTTCTTGTAGATTTTGATTCTCATTGGTAAGCTATATACATAAATCATGAAGCGGTGGATTGTGCATGGATGCCAACTAGCACACGTCCATCTACACAGCTCCCGAGCTAGGCATGTTAGGGAGGGATAAATCATTGGGTTAGAAATGGAAGAAAGAAGACTAATATATAAACAAAATAATTGTAATGATTTTCCTTTGGAACAAAAAAAAAGGCATAAAAAACATAATATTCATAATGCATAATACATACTTTGTAAAACATGAATATGTATTTCTTGCAGAATGAATTCTTTACTGTATGTTTTATTCTATAAATCACTTGACAAAGGACAACGTACCCGAACAAAAAGAGAACAAAATAACTGTTGGTGTACAGTTTGCGGCGTAATGATATTTCTTTCCTCTCCTGCATTACTCGGCCAAGACGTGGACTGTGAAATATTAAACACACATACACGCGCCCACACTCATACACAAACACACACGTACGCACGTACACTTTTGTTTTTGTTTTTCAACGATGTTTATTCTGTTCCATTCAAAGTAATAGAAAAAAAAATAACAATTTTCATTTGCTACCTTTGAAATGACGAAAATGTACATTTGTGATCATAATAGCAAATTTGCTATTGCTGTACATAATGACATAACAAAAATTACATTTTCATGAACAATTATCAATTTACATACAGTCACTTCCCCTATGCTCTCAAAAAAATGCTTAAATTTAACAGTGATAATTCAATTCTTCTAGCATTAATCTTAATAATCATCCAAATGAATTATGCAGCAAAATTATACAGTAATAAATAATGGAACCATATTATTCATCAACTAATACCCGCCCACCTACTAACTCATATCCCTTCCTGAGTCCCTATGACCACCCCCACCAGTTCCCTCCCTTCCTGTTTCCTCCCCCACCCCTATCTGTACACATGCAACACTCAAACACACACAAACACACCCATACACACACACACATACACATGCACCTAATTTGGTTAACTGCTCTTGCCTACACATCACAATATAGTAAATATAGTTATATAATCAGCCCGCCAACAGGCTGACAGGAACGCATGGGAAAGGAGGGGGAGAAAATACAAAACAACACAAGAGAAAAGAAGAAGAAGAAGAAGAAGAAGAAGAAGAGGAGGAGGAATGAAGGAAAGGAAAAAAATGAAGAAAAGAAAGAGTGGAATACTATGAAAACATTACTATTTTCATAAAAGTCACAGACGTTGCCGCAGCTTCAGACTAGTTTATTCAACGATGTCTCAAAATATTCCCATTTTTGTAAATGTACATGTAGCTTCCCAGCCTTGGTCGCAAGGATTTTTTCCTCATTTATTAATTCAACAATAATCTTTTGCATCTTTTCTCCAGTGGGTAACTTATTTCCCGTTCTAGATTTAAAAATAATGTATTTTATTAAGATAATCAAAGTATTTACACATTTTGATCTATTTGAATAACCCGAGATTCCTCCAAATATATCTCTCCAATCCATATTCCTTAACTCATTTATATCAAAATAATTAATTATGAATTCCCATAACGGTTTCACTTTAACACAGTGTAAAAATAAGTGCAGATAAGTTTCAGGCTCATGTTGGCAGAAGGAACAAAGGCTGTCTGTTACAAAACCAAACTTCATTAAACGCTCCTTAGTGTAAACTACGCCATGTAACATCATAAATTGAAATTCTCTACACACACACACACACACACACACACACATATATATATATATATATATATATATATATATATATATATGCCAACAGAAAGAATTTCTCATACTATGGACAAGGAAACGAAATCTGAATGTAAATCTGAGAAACATAGTGAACCTATTACGGAGACTGTGAATGGACGAGGAGTGCTTCATTGTCTCAGGTGGCTTGAAATTTTCTCTCGACACTGCATCATGCTCGATGGGCCTATCCCAAATGGGAACAACGCTCCCTAATTGCTACAATTACGTAATGTAGTGAATACATTAAACTGGAGTAATTTCCTCTGAAGTCCCTGTGAAGAGGGAAATCTCTTATATTTGCTTGAATGTTAATATCCCGTGGAGCGTGTGCTTTTTAGCCAGTGTAATAGCCTCATGCGCCAAAATCGTATTATCACCAAGCATAGTTATGATGTTAGCGACTGTTGAGAACGGACAATCCTACTTCATTTGTGATTGTTTTTTTAATCATCTCACAAGTGGCAGGCTGCTAACTCCCAAACCTTAGTTGTATTAGGTGTTAAGATGCAAAGCTTAATCATTCAGAATCATTGTTCCTTATTCAAATCAATCTGGGTGAATTTCTGCAACCCGCTTGATAAATTCCAATGTGGGTTCCCGTCGATGCGTTGTCCTTTCATTTTAAGACTGACGATTATGCAAAACTTATTGCAACACGAGAATAAAAGCGAGTGAGAGAGAGAAGATGTGAGTCGATACAACTCTTAATTATCATCGTCTTAGTATGTTAGCTCTTTGAGCATCATTCACCAATTTCGGATGCAATATCCGTGAAATTTTGGTTGCAACCTGGTTGTTCCCCGTTTTCATAACCAGCGTGTCTCGCAACAGCATCGGAGATGGAGAGAGTGGTTACCTTGTCGACTGGAATATTTCCTAGACACTCTCCTCCATAATCTCCAAAAAGTGATGCGAATGCTAACCTTCAATCTAAATTCGTGTTCAATCTGCCTGGAAAAAAAGGACTTATTCGGCCTAGTACATTCTAAAAATAAGTAATCAGCAAACAAACGCAAGTAGATACTTCGCTATTAAAGGAAAAACCGTAATCAATCATGTCGCGATAATAGCTCAAAACCTAAAGTACCCTTAGCCAGCATAGAAAAAGGAAAAAATACAATGCTACGTTAAACCCGTAATTCATTGATAATCATTAAGTTCTATAATTGATATCTTATATTACTTGTTACACGTACCTCTTTTTATTTTAAATCGTGATATCTCAGTTATTGAAATAGCTATCATTCGCATTACCCTTACCCGGTGCGTGTTACTGTGTTTGCAATGAGAAGCGTGAATGAATCATGGTGATCAACAATGTAGTTTTACGCCTCATTCAATTACCAGAAAGCCTAATTCCAGTCATTAACATGATTAGTGTGTTGATCGTCTTAGTATATAAGTGTTATACTGGATATCTCAGAGTCGTATTACTATTGCAAAATGCTACGATCTTAAAGTACATTGTAATAGAACAAACAGCAGTTGGCGTTGGTTCAAATGACCCCGAATTTTGAACCATTAAAACATTTGTAAAGCTAAATATCACCCACTTACGTAATCCAACCTGCTTTTGTGTAAGCAAGCTCCCTTGGAATGTTTAGAATGTTCTTATACTGCAATTCCCAAAACCGTTCAGGTGCTGTCCAAAACATCGCTGATTTGTAACTCATTGCGTTGTTTTTTGTTTGTTTTTTTTTTTCTCACGTGACCTTTATCTGCTCATGCGCAGAATGTAACTTCGCACTGGCTTATAGGTTATATTTCATGTACCCACGGCGGGAAAGGATATTTCTGTTTATGACCATAAAGATTTTGTTTGGGGGCGAATATTCTTTATCTTCCGAGGTATATATATATATATATATATACTATATGACCTACATAGATACCAATGTGTGATTGGTCAAAATGCTGTCACGTAACCATGGTCACAAGGATGAGAAGCGTTATATTTTCATAACATGACGTAAATTACGTACAACCATGGAATATAACAGCGACTACGTTAAACAGATAGCGTTATGTCTGGAGGGGTGACGTAATAAAAAAACCAATTGTTACGATGCACGCAACATACACAGAGACGCTTTGCACACACGAATACAATCGTGACCAGTCGACCAGTACCACGCTAATAGTACAGCAGCGCGCTAGCGATATGATACGAGCATCACACAGACACACGATACACGAGCCCGAATTACGAAATCGCAACAGATTTGTTTTCGTCAAACTGGTATAGTAGCTTTGATGAGCAGCTGCGCTTCGCTTGAGAGAGAAAGAATTGTTGTCCTGGAAGTTATGGAGCCTACTATTCCAGTTAATGTCAAACAGTCGTGACAGGAAAGCCAAAGGATTTCCCATTACATTACCAGCGCCTGAACTGAGTAAAGTTTCATGCTACTTGTACCAGCGCAGGACCTGGACCAGGGCCAGGTCCGTAGTCTACAGCTCTTGCACCACTGACTGCAGACAGAAGAGATTAGGCCCTACATTATCAGAAAGTTCACACTTTCATACATCACCACAAACAAATGTTATCTCAACAAACGTGCTTTACCCAGACCAAAAGCGGCAGTTGTAGTCTTCTACAATTTTTACAGCTGTCATTACAAAATCTAGCTCTCATACCGCTATGAAACTAGGCCCTACGTACGATTGAATAACGACTGTTCTAGAAATGTGACAACAAACATGCGATGGTAATATTGCAGCTGTCGTGCTCCAAGCACGGAAGAACGAATTACCGGTACGCGAAAGCCATCGTAGTTAGATCTACTTATTTTACCTATGGCTCAATTGAATACCACTAGCGCACTGTTGTCACGCGGTACGCGCGTTCATGAATATGACAATAAAAAGGAGAAGTCGTTTTGCTTTATACAGCAGTTTATTTCTTCACTGTAGGTCATATAACAGATATTGACTTTTTCCTTCGGTAGGAATATAACGTTTCATTTCCCTTGGGAAGTTATATTTTTGTCTTGGAATATTACAATTTTCCTCAGCGCTACGCGCTTCGGAAAAATATGATAATCCTCGACAAAAATATAACTTCCCGCTAGGATCTCAAATGTTATATTCCACCTCTGATAAGTCAACAATATCTGTATAATATATATATATATATATATATATATATATATATATAACGCATCGAAGAAATAATCAATTATTAATCAATTTCTTTCCTGCTGTTTGACAAGAATATCCTGTTAAATCCATGACGATCAACCTACCTGCAATTTGAAAATTGATTCTTCTGTCTAAACCGTCTTAAGAAATGACATAGAATACACAAACTCGTGTGATGGGGCAATATTGAAATCTCAGTGTTTGGATGTCCTCGCCCGTTTGCCCGCCAAACTATTTTCCCGCGCAATGCCAGCGTGAGCACCCGCAGAGACTCCTGTGGCGAGTACACGTCTTGTATACACATGTGTGTTCATATACAAATGAGAAAGTGTGTGTGTGTGTGTGTGTGTGTGTGTGTGTGCATGTCTGTCTGTCTGTGCTTGCTTGGGGATAGGGGACGTGGGAGGGATGCTCCCAGCTGATATTGCCTCCAGAAATAATCGATGGCTAAACCTATCAGATAATGACTGGTGCTTGGAACAACAGCGCAGTCAGCGAAATCGTCTCGAAGATCGACGTCAAATTTATGACCCGTTCTAAAAAGTAAATCAGAGCGATGGTTCAGAAACTTCCATAACCTGTACAGACACAGCAATGTGCACGACATGCTTAATACTGGTACTCCATATCTATGCGTGTGTACCTTTTTCCACCTCAAACCTCCATAATTTATCAATATTGTTCCAAATTAATATTGATATAAAATTCAGGTAAATTGTTGAATTAAATTGAATCATTTGTTATCCGAAGAACTATTTTACCCACCACATCCACTGCATCGATAAATCGGTCTCTAATTTTAAATTGTTGATGAAAAAATGATAAATTGAGGAGGAAAAGTTTTTTTTTTCATTCTTTAATCTCTCTACTGATCCTCCACAACCTCAATAAAACCGTAATATACATGTATCTCTTCATTTTTCTTGCATTAATGGTATTATCCCATTACTTTATTCACGTAAGCGTTTACTCATACGCACAGAAAACAGAATATGTCCATAAATAAAGTAATGTTAAAGTAATCATTTTTTGCGATGCCAAAACAATGTCACTGCGACTAACACACACCACACACAAACACACATACTCATAATTATGTTTATATGTGATTATATACACATATACACATATATATGAATAGATATATAACAAATATATACATGAATATAACGTAAATATGATGTATCGAATGTATTGTATAAACATAAAAACCATCAAATCAATGCAGTGCTTATTGACTTCAGAGGGGCTTTACATCTTCCCTCAGTCAATCCAAATTCTCCCCATCCATTTACTCGATATTTAATTCGTTTTCTGTATCAGATTCCAGGTCACCACACACACACACACACACACACACACACACACACACACACACACACGCACACATACATACACCGTACAAACACGGGCGAATGGTGCAATAATAATCTTGAGAGACAGCAGAAATAACAAGATTATTGAATGGACCTTAAAGAAAGCCAAGGTCGCGCTTTTCACATACTCGCTGATCAGTGACACTTTGCCTCGTTCTCCAGCATCCTCCCGTGTATATCTCCGGTTATAAAAGTCACATCAAGCCTAACGTCCGACAAAAAAAGGCCAGAAATGCATCCAAGATAATTCGTTGTGGCATCTTAAAGATGTCAGCTGGCATGTTGGCCATCCTTATTCATCAGTCCTCATTACAGATTTAATTCTAGGACTTCCATAAACAAAATAAGTACCATCGTATATCAACCAATCACTTACCCTACTCAGGATTGGGGGGGGGGGGGGAACCGGGTATTTTCGTGGTAGCGGGGTATCGAAGAAGATGCGGTAATGACTGACTACCATCCCTCCCTTTGGTCCACAGTGCATGCGAACTAGTAGAACCCTCCAGTAAAGATCCGAGTAATAAATCTGGAAAGGGGAAATTGGCGTAATAATATCTGGTTTAGGGGGAAAAATGAAAGTGCACCAGTTTTCAGGGAGATCTATACTCGTCCGTTGGTAAATCGTGAATGGAGGGAGGAAAAAGATGGACTCACGGATTGCTGAGGATCAGCTCGAATTGTCATTGATGATAAACCTCCATGAATGCACGCTACGAATGAACTAGATGGCCCGACATTTTTGCTGCGTTGAAGCTGAACGCTTTGACAACCTTCTGATATGTTCACCGTGGATTCATTCACAGGATAATTGGAAATCCATGTTATTGGGTTTCCGAAGAGGACGGAAAGGGTCACGTGACTGTAAATGTTAGCAATGGAGGTGGGTATGTTGATTTCTTCATCTTACAACCGGTCACGTTACAAGAAATATGTATCTTGTAGCAAACCCCAGTGTTACCAAGATTACCTCATGACCACTGAGGAGTCTGGGTCCTTATTAGAAGACAATCACCGGAAGTTATGAAAACATCTTGTCTCTTGAAATCAACATTCTTTGGTCCTTCCCTCCTCAGGGCACCTCTAAGGCATTGAAAAGGTGATTTCCAATGAAGCATGCAGAAAATACATTTGGTGCACGGTATATATAAAGCATCGAATTTTGCATGCCATTTCACAGTAAAGATTCAGTTGAGTCTAGAAAAGTCATCACACCACAAATTTACAAAGCTCTACAAACGTCAATATTCAAGAGTCGGTTTTTTTTCCAGATATTGAATAAAGAATGTCTCGCATTGTTAAAGTCATCGATGTGTTTGAATTGGTTATTTCACAAGTTCACACTCTGTGGATTTTATTGTTGGGTTTCTTTTTTTATGATCACGTGTATGCGATTGTCCACTGTCAGTGTAATCTACGATGGTATTGTAATTACAGTGTAACATTTCATCTTTAAATGCGGTCCATTTATAGAAACAAAATTATTCTTTACTTCAATGAAACATACGTGACTAGATTTTTTAATCAGCTTGAAAATTGAAAAAAAGGGGTCAATGCTTCTCCCTGAAGCAAAAGCAGGCGGGTCAAAACAATTGGAATAGGATGGGGAGTTGCGATAAGGGTTGGCAGTCACGTGCTGCTCGGCAGTTGCGCAGGTGTGTCTCTTCTCGCTAACCTAGTAACGCCAAAGTGCATGAGAAAGGTGATGAGGTAGCTATGCTTCACAGCATCGCGTCAAGCGACCATGTGACTGCCGTCTTACGCCATTACACTAGTTAAAAATTCCCTACTCCCCCAGGTGTGCGAATTTTACACGTACGAGAGGTCTTACTATTCACTCATCATGCATGGCGCCCGGTAGAAAGCAGCGCACCTGTAACCCGGATAAACGAAGGGGTGGTGGCGAAGGACTTGGCTAGATGTCTTAAAGGGATGGTGCAGTATTGGTGGAGATGAGAATTGGGCTTTTAAATATTTTTTTTGTGAGATACCAAGAAAACACTTATGATATAGTACAGAACATACCATTTTTAAAGATGAATTCAAAGTTTATTTGATGAAAATCGGGTTTGGAATGACTGAAACATCCAAAAACAAGTAAAACAAAGTGATTGTGATAAAGTGTGGGTCCCACACTTTATTAGAATCGCTCTTTTTTTGGATAGCTCAGCCATTTCAGAACCAATTTTCATCAAATAAACGTTAATTCCTCATAGAATTACATGGTCTTTCAAATTTTGTAAGAGGTTTCTCATTTTCTCACCAAAAAATATTTAGAAATCTGAAATTAGGGCTCAACCAAAACTACGATCCCTTTAAAAGTGTGTTGTTACACAGTTACCTGGTCCTGTGTGGTTGCGTGACATATTTTTATGGAATATCACAAGTCACTTATAGAATACCTCATTCAAGTTGTGCACATACAGAGTGTAAACAAAATATTGTGGATGAGACAATATCAATTCTGGTCATGTGGACACTGTAGAATTGTTTTTATTGATTTTCTTGATATTTTTCATTTAAGGTGTAAACTTGAGCAAACGGCTGACTTACAGTCTGATTTATAATCATTAGATCCTCTGCTGCGTGAAATGCATTGGAAAAAGTCTGAATCAAATTAGGACAAGAAAGAATAATAAAGCGATGTAATGGATACTCAAAGTAGTGGTATATCGCTTCAGTGGTGCCCTGGACATTTTTTCTTTCCCTTCTGATGTTACGATGTGTTGATAGTGATGCTGGTTTGCTGAATGTTGCAAGTCACGTAGGGGCTCTACAAAGGGTCAGCATTATTCGCCCTCTTACCGGGATGTGTGTTGGATGAATCAATCACGCCATCGGGTTTGCTCCCCGATTTTTGAGAAAAGTGAAGTGAGTTGTGTTTCTCTCTCTCTCTCTCTCTCTCTCTCTCTCTCTCTCTCTCTTTCTCTCTCTCTTTCTCTCTCACCAAACGAGACATCCATTTAAATTGTCCCATCCGCGAAGGAAAGAGGGACATGGCATGTTAACACATCACATTGCTCAGCTGGTCTAAATGGCCATTTCGATTGCAAGGCAGACACACCACATTTTCACAAGCTGAGCCAGTTCCCCCCCCCCCCCCCCCCCCCCCGTGAAGATTCTCTGCCAAAGTGTGTCTTATGAAGACAGCAACACCACAAATAGAATTTTTTCTGTGCAAGTATACATCAATACCCCAAATGAATAGTTACTTATATCATTATTTCAATTGAAATACAGATATAGGGTAGGAGTGCGCGCTAGCTTTTCATATAGTACCCTTAATGTACGTATACAGTGAAGCTGGTTTCTAGTTTCCACTTGCATGACATAAAATTTCCCTAGCGATGCACTCTCGATATAGATGCGCATGTCAGAAAAGTGCACTTAAGTTTGAGCCCTTGATCTGCCAGCAATGTTTCATCATTTCTTTTTAAAGCTCCATCTTTTGGTCAAGTCCCTATTCCTAGCTCTGGTCTTTCAATTCCTACACATTAATTCTGTTTGCGACTTTTTTTTTTTTTTTACAAAGGCATGGGATATCTCTCGTGTGACACTAATATTTTCTTGTTCCTCGACCGTCACTGTGCAGTAGCGAACTTCAATGCCTCTAAGAGAATATAAACGTCTGCACACGAGCACTCCCCCCCCCTCTCTCTCTCTTTCGCACACACACACGCACACACACACACACACACACACACACACACACACACACACACACACAATGATACCAGTATGATAACCATTTAGGCCATTAGGGGCCATGCAGTCATGAACGGGAAAAAGAAACAGACCAACGTGATATGAAAAACAGCCGAATAACTGACGTGCAGTCAATATTTTTCCATTGCATTATTTTAGCAGAATTTTCCTGACATGGACGACTTTGTTTGGCGTTTTGTTGGGGTTAATTCGCATGTTTCATAATTTTCTATCCTATAGAAGCCTTGCGAGAGAAAAGAGGTTATTCGGACTAATGAAAGTCCATTTGTAAATTCGTGTTTTGTATTTATCTCCCTGTAATGTCGTCTTTCTTGAAGAAGAAAAAAACCCAACACCCACACAGTCATGTAACAGAGTAATACTGCAGTTCTCTTCGTGTCATCCTCCCCCTCTCTCTCCCTCGACCACTTTCTTCTTTTTCTTCTTTTTTTTTTTGTACGACTGATGCTTTTTGCTTTGTTTCTCGCCTTGAGTGCAATAATTCTTTGCCTGAACTTGAATGTCTGTGAAGTGCGCAGCGCAGGAGTAATGTGTTATGTGTAGCGCTGAAAGGATTTCAATTCCAATACTGGGAATTAACGAATGTCGCTAATTTAGATTCCGCGGAGCAGCACGTGGAGTGGGTCGAATTACTCTCATGCGTGCTGCAGGGGATGTATTGCCAGGTGTATTGCCACATACTTACATACGAGTGGGCGTGTGGGCGTGCAGGATTGGAAAACAGCGCAAAACAAAATAAAACGAAAGGCAGAAACATTTTGTATGAAGCCTTTTCTCAGTCGTGAAGGTTTTCATCTTTCAGTCTGCCTTTGTGTCTTTTGCTCATGGGAGCGTATGTGCGTGCGTGGGGGGGGGGGGGGAGGAGATTGGGTTGCGGTGCTTTTGGGTTGTACTGTTTTGGAGAAAAAAAACAACTTATAAAATAAAAAAAGTATACACGAGCACTAACAATATACAGGGCCTATACATGCTTTTAAAATTACTAGTATAGGTCGAATTGCACAGATGTACATCTAATCATACAAAAATAGAAGGAATAATTTCGTAACCATAAGTATAAAAATTATCACATTCAAACGTAACTCTAAAGATTATTACTTGAATATGGGGTACATCAGTTCAATCAAAAGTAATAAACAAAAAACAGTAACCAATTAAGTAGGGCTGCATAAAATGTTGAGATGAGATAAAACAAACAAAGTAAAAATAAGGTGTCCCAATAAAAGATGGGTCCCACCTTTTATTACGTCCTCTCTGTCTTTGGATATCTCAACCATTTCCAAACCAATTTTCCTCACATTAACTTTGAATTCCTCTTAGAATTGAATGCTCTATTTCATTAGAGGTTTCTCATTATCTCACCAAAAATGGAAACCTAAAGCCCCATCTGAACGAAAACCTCTCCACCCCTTAAATGTGTGTGTCACGTGGTCACAAGAAGTGGTGACAGTCGATTGGTGTACTAATCTAATAACCTGTGCGCTAAGACTGTGTACTTCAACTTCCAAGAGAACACATTTTCTAAAAATTCGTTTGAAAGATTTTTTTAAAGGCAATACACGGGAATTGAAATTTGTGCCAAAACAAGAAAATCTAATCCTTAATCTGTTTTTCTTTCTGTCTTGTTTTCCTCTTCATGTAATCCGAGCTACCGGCTAGTCATTAATGAGACAACGAAGAATTACGACGTTTCAATGTTTCGGGCCCACAGAATCAATTTAATATCGTTAATCATCTAACGCATTAGTCACGCGGCCATTTAAAAAGGGAAATCAAAAGGAGAGAACGACCATCTTTAGGGTGCAAAGGACTCCGGTAAGACGCTCCCCCCTCCATCCCTCACTGACTTACGAGGGGAATAAAGCATCGCGAGAATTATACTCGAACTACCTCGAGATTCGAGGTAGTTCGGTAGGTAGATTCCTCCTTTACTTGGAGGACGTGGCAATAATAAATAATTATACCGGTAATCTTGTTCGTCCCAATCGTACGAGCAAATCCTCTCTCTCAGAATGCCCCCCCCCCCCCCCCGCAGTAAATGGACTTTGATACAGAAAATTATGGACACAAGTTCTCCTTTTAAACAAATAAAAACGCATGGAAGACAGAATATGATATACTTCAGTGAATTCATACTTACATGAGGAAGATATACGAAGCATTTTTATGTTTTGTCATTGCCGACACACAAAGAACAAATCACCGTTTCATGACACTTATGACCAAGAATATTCCTTACATTCGACAAGAAAAAATGTTTATGTACGGAAACGTGTGTTATTGTGTATGTGTATATGTATGTATGATTATGTATACCAACACAACATTGATGACAAAATATGCAACTCATGCGAAAAACTTCAGTGTAACTAACAGTGACAACTTCATATTTGAATATGTCCCAGAATGAATCGGCTATTTGGAATTAATCCTTAGAAGGGTACAGTGTTTGAAGAAGCTTCATTGTCTACGAGGTAATTTCAAAATCTCAGTACTTATAGTCATTAGACAGTGCAAGTACGATAGATAGTACAAACATAATAAAACACAGAGTAATATAAAAAGAACTCTTAGAAGATCTGGGGTAAACATCCGAAAAAGCATGCATGCTAATGAAAAAAAGTAAATCGTGGTTGGAAAGTTGTACGCCATCTTGAAATGACCATTTTCCTCCCATTACACGGCTCATTAGTCCACAGACGTATAAAATATTCTCTGCTTAATGAGTTCTCCGGCCTACATTTGTTCCGACTCATTACAGGAGGAAAGCTAGAGACCAAATTATTTTCCTCTCTTCTCTTCGCCTCTTTTGTATCTCATGAAAATTTATCCGCCAAGATCACAAATTAGCATGGCACTCGAACGCAGAGAGCTGTTTTATCATTGTTATCGTTGTGATTATTTTTACTGTTGTTGTTGTTGTTGTTGTTGTTGTCGTAATTTTTGTTCTTCCGTGGCCACTACCCTTTCTACTCTTTAAGTTATCCATCAACCTCCCGTGATAAAAACACCTGATGGTACGAGGCTCCAACAGTTACTCTTAAAAACCCTGTATTAATGTATTTAAATACATGCGCTTCGAGACAAAGCAAACAAACCAAAAAGTAGTAGTAGTAGTAGTAGTAGTAGTAAAAGTAATAGTAGTAGTAGTAGTAGTAGTAGTAGTAGTAGTAGTAGTAATAATAATAATAATAATAATAATAATAATAATAATAATAATGATAATAATAATGATAACAATAACAACAATAACAATAATGATAATAATAGAACTTTGAAATCGCTTCCTATACATTCCATGAAACAGCATTAAGCCCTATAAGAAATCCACCGAACTCTGCTACAAGAAGAAATTTTCTTAATACTTTGTAAAATGGAACTTTCAGAAGAATAAGCGCCTTTCAGGCTTTTTGTAGAATGAGACAAAGTGCAGATAATTCATATTTCAATCTCTCCACGCCTGTAGATTGTCACAGAAAAAAAGAGAAAGAGGAGGCAAGATTACCCTAAGAAGGGATCAACGCGTGTTTACTTCATGTCACTTGAGATCGACGACAAACGCTTTCATAGTGTCGAAACAATCATCAGTTAAATGTTTGCTGCTTTGAAGTGAGAGTTGGCTTCTTGTGGCGGTGAAAAGATAATTTGCTCCTGCGACAATTATTGCTCCGGTCTTATTTTTCTCGAGGACCTAGGGTTAGGGTTATAGGTTGTGACGGGTTTTAGGTTTAGTTTGATGTGAGGATTAGGATTAGGGTTAAGGTTATGTTTGTGGGTAGGTTTTGTTTTGGCTAAGCGCTCAGATATTTCATGGGAGCAATTGCTGCAGAAACCAACGTCATGAAACATACTTCGAAAATTACAAAGGGAAAGAAAGTGACTGAAAACTAGAAACAAACACAAAGACAGACTACTATGCAGACGAAGGAAAACACAAGGAGAGGGATGGGGATCACTTTGCATACTTGACGATACGAGATAGGTGTCAAGTGTAATCATAATTTGAATTACGTTAGGTGATATAACCTTGATGCATTTTCTCTGGTGTGTTCTATAAAGCAGCAATACGAGACGCAGCGAATCAGTAATTCGGAGATAGAGAGACAGAGTTTGAGAAACATAGACAGAGATAGGGCTCACGCGCGCGCGCACGCACACACACACACACACACACACACACATCCATAGTTTCTCGAGAGAGGGGAACGAAAAAGGTAAGAGATATAACGTATTTATACCGATATTCCTGTAAGACACACTGGACTATAACGCGTACCATTGATGAGGCATAGACGGCATATTAACGTCTTTGACAATGGAAATTTGAGATGACTCTTATAACACCCACACAATAACCACTGTCAGCATTGTTGTTTTTTTTTTCATTACTGCTACATGTTTTCTTTTTCTCATTTGTGCCTTGTCTCTGTGTTATAATTCATCTTATCTTTGCTATACTGAATCAAATGTGTTTTGTGTTTTCCCATGTACACATGTCTGAAATGCCGAATAAATAATAATAATAATGATAATAATATTGTTAATGATAATGATAATAACAATAATAATAAAAATGATGATGATAATAATAATAATAATAATAATAATAATAATAATAATAATAGTAATAGTAATTACAAGTATTCACCAAGCAAGGTATAGATTATGGCATTCTGTTATCGGGACAGTCTGAGGACATCGACGTATCAACAGGGTGTTCACATCTCAGGACGTTTTGGTTTTTACGAAGTCACGTTATACTTCATTATAAATGTGTTTGTTTGTGTCTTAGTTCTTTGTCGTGGATGTGTATGTTTTGACAGCCATTTATGAGTTTTTTGTGTGGAAGTGTCATTTCTTTTCAAGAGAAATGCTAACTCCATTCATGCACGGTGAAGCAATGATGTATCATCTATACTATATCCCAAACAAATGTCATGAGCAATATATTACCAGTGTCTCCAATGACATATCTGAAATAATATATCACAAAATAATATGTATCACCAATGTTTTATCCCCAAGGATTATCCCATATGAGTTTTAATCAAGTGCGATGCCCTCAATAATATATAACCCTGAGCCAGTAACTTATCGCCAATTTAGATTGTGGTTTGAAACATGCGAATATCGTGATAATGTTTTTATGCGAGTAGAAACACCTTTTGCAATCTAAATTTCAGATAATTGCCATTTACAGCCATTAAGAGAAAATGGTGTTCTGGCTATCTGAATGACGTCTCGCAACAAATGACCTCATAAATCGTGCCAGGACTTTGCAGCCTGCAGAAGAGTAAACATTCGAAAGCTGCTTAAATCAATATGGACCTAAGCATAGCAGCCAAACCCTTGAATGTTGTACTCTTCATGGGCGTACATTAACTTCTGGTCTGTTCATGAAATGCTCTTCATGTGTTGAAATATATTCATATGATATGAAATGTAATCTCAATTTTTATAGAAATGTGAAACTGTGACCAAAAAAAAAAAATGTTTATTTGAATATTTTTTGAATATCTTTCGATTCATGCACAAAATCATCCACTATTTGCCTCATTGTTATTGAATACTCTCGATAGCAGTGCTTGAATAAGGACAAATTCCTAGAAATGCAATTGAGAAGATCGAAAAAAGCATCGCAGAATTTCAGCTTTTCATCAATTCCAAATTTCGAGTCGCGTTTTTGAAAGGTTTAAGAGATAACTGTTATTTCTATTTCAATATGCATCTCGTCGCATTATTCGCATATTCAAGTCAGCTTGCCCACTGGTGTTTTGTAGCTACATAACAAAGAGAGGGCGTTTTGTGCACCGAATCAGAGTAATAATTATTATGAAGTTGAGTTGCATTTTGAAATGAATACACGTTGCCATTATCGCAAGGGAGTAAAGCAAGCAACATGGACTGCTGTATGTCCCTTCCGATGGAATCGAACCGGAGACCTCAAGACTGAATGACAACAGTCATACCCACTGAACCACAACATTATCACAGATACGCTACCATAAGGATATAATCATTATGTAAAAGTACCTATGATAATTGTTGTTGTATTATAGATCATATCTAGTATCAAATGTTATTGATCATCTTGTAGGTACAAGTAACAGAATCAACTCGCATGTTGACAGAGCGATAGCTCATAGTTCTCACTTAAACTTATATATAAAACATTATTTATAGAATAATGTTTCAAACACACTTAATTTAAAAGCAGGACTGATGCATGCTCCAGCCTTCATTCTTCTATGATGATAATCAATATACACTCATGATTAATCGCCATGCTGGTTCACTCTCATGCTACGCCATCGAGGCATTTGTTCTCGATGAAGTAATACACCCTTTTGCTAATTGTTGCATTTGTCGCGCCATCATTCGTTAAAGTGCATTCGACAGCATTCAGAAAGAACTGGTATAATTCTACCCATATCATAGTGACATTTCCCTCTACAGTGCAGTCTCCTTTCTCATATTCGACAGTTTTATTCCTTAACGCGTTTTAAGGTTAATGTAGGTATTTAGGTCAGCGCGAACAGTGAAGAGACATAGGTGTGAGAGCTGAGTTATCTCGTAGAAAGATCCTATAACAGAATCTGAGGGTATCACGCAAACGACGTAACGCCTTTTTATGGCATTGCTGGTTTTTATTTCTCTTTCCCCCGTCTCTCTTTTGATCTTTCTCTTTCTCTCTTTCTTTTCCACATCAAGTCACGTGACATTCATCACAGCATTTTAAGAACTGTTACGACTCTCGGTGAGCGCAAAGCCGATTTTTATTGGCACTCGGTCCGGTGCGTTCGTGTTGACATTAACGGTGCATCAGTTGTAATAACCTGTCATATCGTATGTGATCGGGAATGATCGAGCACTGCTGTTGATCGATCTACTGGCTGGTGGCTGTCACACACGCGCGGGCGTCATAATCTACCACCATTTCATCAAGCGTATCTGACAGAACATTTTCGGATGACGTCCACTCATTAATCTTGCATCTTCGCTCTTTGGTGGTCCGCTCGCCGATGTCGCATTGCTTATTTTTACGCCCTTGAATCATCGAAACATTTTGACATGTCACAACTGACTCTCATTTTAGATGGGGAAAAGAAACACAGATAAGCTTTTAAAGTATCGCTAACCATGATCCCATGGTTTTCCACCTCTTCATGTTCGAACTCGAAATTGCCTCCGGACCTCCGGACGAAACGGAAATGATCCGAGCTGCAGGTCTGATAAGGACTGTAGATGTCGACTGTATTGTGTATATCAAGAACGGAAGAAACCTTCTCGACAGTTTTTGGCCAAACGATGTCGACAGTTTCCATAGACCCAATCTAATGTCATCAAAACCATCATCATCGTCTTCGCTTTATTTCTTCTCCTTTTCTTTGTCCAACGTTATCTGCCTGTCTTCCCTTCGTAGTTGACTTTTCCTTTCCGTTTTCCTCTCATAATCATTACCTTTAGAAAGCCGTGCAACTGTTATATTCTGTGCTGGTTTGTTATTTTCTTTTTTTTTTGCAGATATGGAGTGCAGCTTTAACCAGCCTCTTCACTTCCAACCATTTTAGCAAATCGATTTTCTCATCGAATGTGATGTGTCAGACTCGTCAGGCCCAAAGCACAGTGTTTATTTCTTTGAATGACATGTTTACCTCGGCTCCTGGACATCGAGTAATAGACATCCAAAGAAACACAGTGTGTTGTCTTCTCTCAGCGCACCTCATCGACTCAGTCTAACGGGGAAAGGTTACGGCAATATTTTCGGTGAAAACTTTCCGCAGGATTACTTCTGGCGAGACTTCAAATACGTTTGACTCGTTTAAACACTAACACTGTCTTCGGGACGCCCCGTGCGCGATGCTCGCTTTCCATCACATATTTGATGTAGCTTAGCAAGAACTTTTCTAGAAAAATCATGTTTCGGCTTGAACCATGCTTGAACAATAGAAACTGTTGCTCTATGTCATTGCTGTTATTATTATGTCATTGTATTTTTATTTATTCATATTCATTTTTAATTTCATAACCATTATTGTTAGCATTATCACTGCTGTTTTCATCGCTATCACCATTTGTAGCGTCATGAATTTACGAAGCTTCACACTTGAAGTTACACACTCTTGCACTTGTGTATTGAAGAAACAATAAGAAAAAACATGAAATAAATTTGAACTGAACTGAACTGAAACCACGGGTCATTTCTGGAGATGATGAATCATAGGAATTAGATGACGTATAAAGACATAGAATGCAAATTTGCTATCAACAGTTAGTCACCAGAGGATAAAACAAATGAATTCCAGAATCCATGACTGCTGAAGACTGGATCCATTTCATCTTTTTTTTTTCTCTTTGAGAGCTGAGCGCATGCAGTAAAAAATCATAATCAGTTTCGAGTTTCAGCTGCTTCAGGTTATCAGAAATGGGAATAAATCAGATACCTCTTTTTCTCTTTCTCTTATGGATAGCTCATAGTGTAGAAAATTAAAATCTTTCAGCTTTATGCAGTCAATAGTGTCCCGTCGTTAGCAGACGAAATGACCAATTATCACCTCGAACCCATTTTCATTTTGTTAATGGCATTCCCCCAAGAGTGTAAAACATAAAAGAAATCTGTGCTGCCCATTATACTGACCACGCAGCGACCGGGTCAAATAGAAGTCAGTTCAGCTCTTAGCATCATTAAAATTCCAACGGTATAATGGTTGAGGCTGACAAGTATATTTCGTAATGCATGAAACCCATTTCCACATCGGAGTTCCTTATACGCTCAGAAAAATGGCAACTTGTATGAAAATTGTTAAAACTGCGTAAAATTTCAATTGCGTTTCTAACCCGCTCAGGTGAATTGGGGAACAAGTCTAGTAATATCAATAACGGCAAGAAACACAGATGTTCGTGTTTTGTTTTTTTTATTTCTTTATTTTGCATTATTTTGTCCCCTGACGTACGAATGGTAGCATTCTGAATTCCTACACTGTAAAAAATGCGACATGCGACATGTTTATGAACTAAACACAGTGTTAAAAATCTAAACACTTTGTTTAACATCTAAACACCCGGTGTGTATAGCACGTGTAAAGTATTGAGAGTTAAAGTGTTTAGCTTGGAGTGTTTAGTTGGAGTGTTTATTCTGGCTATGTCCATATATATGAAGAAGTGTTGGAAATGGTGTGTAAATTGCAATTTCTAGTTTCCTTTTATCACGAGAAAGTGGAAACTGTTACGACATCAAGATGCACTATGAAATAATTCATGTTTTAGGCCTTTCATGGAAATGCCTAATCAATAAGGAAAAAGGATAACCTAAAAATATGTAATACAACTGTAATAAATTTATATTTTGGTTTCGCATGTACAGTTCTATATTCTAACTGCTAGAAAAAAATGGGAGTTGCCTTTGTTAATAATTTCGTTCATGGTTTAGGGCATTACCCAAATGTTTGTTGGTTAGGCCTAAACACTTCTACTGTCAGGGTAAACAGACGCGTTTACATTTAGAACGCCTCGTAAACACGTTCTAAACACCGCACATGTTTAACATAAACACTGTGCTACTCAGTACTCTACAAGTCAGCAGCGCATGTGACATGACGGCCGCGGCCACAACGCAC
Source organism: Diadema antillarum (assembly GCF_040938485.1). Taxonomy (NCBI): domain Eukaryota; kingdom Metazoa; phylum Echinodermata; class Echinoidea; order Diadematoida; family Diadematidae; genus Diadema; species Diadema antillarum. Next base: position 326,989 of record NW_027272307.1, on the reverse strand, counting down.
GCAGTGGTGCCCTGTGCGTGCGCTTCTAGCGCACACTCGTGCTATGCATAATTATGACCATAATCAATGCACAATTGGCGGGAAAGGAGATGTGCGCGTACGTCCTGTACGGATGGATCTATCTGATTGGCTGGCTGACGCTACCCTAGCAGCGTGATGTGCGTAGGCCTACAGTACGTGCGCATTCGTTCGAGGCTGGCTTGGTATCGTCCACTACACTGTCCTTACGACTCGATCGACTGCGCTGCTGCAGTGCACTGACTGACTGTACTGCCGTACGTACTAATACTGCACTAGAGTGGATCCAGCTAAGATGGCGTCGAAGCGATAAAGTTCTAGCCTGGTCGGCCTGCATGAAAGCGGTAAGTCTACTAAGTCTACTAAGTCGGTGAATAACAAGATTTATTGCAAAATTGCCCTCATTTAATGTAAAACTGTAGTAGGCGTAGAAATAGGCTACGCCCTGAAAGATTTTGCTCGTTTGTTTTAGTTTTCTATTTCTAAATCTAACGTTAGAACGGGGAACGCTCTAACTGTAACGTGTTAGTATTGTTAACGTTACAATATTCCTACACTCTACAGATTACCGCCATACCGGTACCGTAGTTATGGGTAAACTCGGCCTAGCGGGTAAACTCACTGTATCTTTAATTTTACGAAGTTATGAAGTATCTTTCATGTGAATGACGATGGGTTAGTGACTATATTTTGAGTGAAATTCAGTTTTATTCCCTGTAAATTCTTCATAACTCAACAGGTGGTGAAAATTGAATGTAAAGCCCATTAGGATGTCTTGGAAAGGGATGCCGATGGCACCAAAGTGGGTGACGATGATGTCCTGATGACTGTTTAAATTCTGCAAGACATTACCTCTGCTGGCAGAGAACGAGGAATGGTGCAGTCAGCAGAGTAAATCAACTGGGGATAGTACATCACTGTATACTACCCATGTGGAAAGTGGAAATCAAGTAAGTACATGTACTCAAAATTGCAGAGCCAAATCAATGAATAATATATACAATTGTACTTAAAGGACATGTAAATGAGTTTCTACAAAATGCAGATTTTAGATGCTTTAAGTTCTTCTGTTTGTTTGTTTGTTTGTTTTGCTTTTGTTTTGTTTTGTTTTGTTTTTTTTTTGGGGGGGGGGGGGGTGGGATTACCTACTCCAGACTCCCGAATCCAATCCATTAGCTAAAATGAATATGAAAAATTGATTTATTGCAAATATTGTTGAAAGTGTAAATTACAGATGTGAAAATCTTCACCCAAGAGACAAATGATACAGTAATGGTCGTAACTCTGCTTGATAATGATGATGAATAAGAAAGAAGCAACAACAACAACAAAGACTTGAATTATTTCCAGAAAATTCATCAAAGTAAGTAAACACTGACGCGAGACACTATTAAAGTGCTAATGTGATGAAGGGATTCTGTCATTCCTTTTAATTTGAACTTGCTTATGGATTCAGTCAACTTCTTTGCTATCCATTCATTTTCAGAATCTATGGGAGCAGTTAAGTCCATTGTATTGGAAAGCCAACTGATTTGTTTTCCTTGTGTAATCATTTCTTTTCACCAGCACCAGTACGTCATGGAAGAATTGATCAGGGATCACGCCAAACCTGTCTGGATTAGAATGAAAGATGCATGCGCTTACTATACAACCCGTCTAAAAGTGCAAACATCTGAGGATTACAAGGACATCGCAAGATATACTGATATACAGTATATCTATAGGCCTACATGCCATATGAAGGAAATGAACCATGGATAATAATTTTGAATGTTACTAATTTTTTTCCCGCTAGCCATGTGATGTCTCACATCGTCATGATGCACTACAGACCTACGAGTATTAGGAGGCATCCCACCTGTTAGAGCAACCTTTCTATGGTTTTTTTTTTTTTTTTTTTTGGTCTTCAATGACAGTGTGCATCTAAACCTGTATACTAGAATAAAGTAAATCATATGGGGGATGATAGGGTTTTGTATGCGATGGGGCTTCAGTTCTCCGTGTGTGTATTACATAATGACGAACCTCTAAAGAAATATGAAGGTAGGGGGCCTGGATATAATTCGAAGAGGAATTCAATGCTTATTTGATGAAAATTGGTTTTGAAATGGCAGGGATATCCAAAACAAAGCGATTCCATTGTCCTCTGTGCTTACGATAATGGTCACCTGCATTCTTATTGCTCATAGATATGTGTAATTGTCTTTTTTAACAGCTGGTACGTAAAATTATAATTTTATCTAACATGTAAAGACACTTGCTCGAAATCGTTTTGCACTATTAAGAAAAACAATTTTATTCACTTCATTTTATTCATCAACCAATGTCCTTGTAATTCACTGTTAAGGTATTACTCAAGAACTTTGTTCGATTGGCTTTCTGTTATATTCTAGTGCAAAAGGAATAAAAATCAAAACAAATCAAATCAAAATATCAGCCATTTCATTTTTTCCCCTCAAGTGCTTCCAATCAATCAGCAGATATTTGACGCAAATAAGAGGCCAGTAGTTACATTTGTTTGGAATTCTTTGCAATTTTCTTGTAGACCTGATAGGAAATGCAGTATTCGGTAGTTAATATTTTCTTTCTGAGATATTCTTGAAATCGGTCACATTGAGAGAGGTATTAGAAATGTATTACAACATGTATGGAGAATAGGGAGGAGTCTTGCAACTGACTGACAAATTGACAAGGGAGGAGTCTTGCTGATCACATCGCGTGTTCATGACAGCCTTGCATACCCTCCCGCCTCCAGTTGCAATGCATTATTTTTTCTTTGTTCATATCCTCTTGTCTTTACCAAAAACTCTGCTGTGTCGAGATTGAAAGTAGCCCTCCATACCATGATTATGTGGAGTATGATGAGACTGATTAGATTCTAAGAGACTATTCATGTATACCCATTGAGTTTGACTTCTTTCTCCAAGGTTCTAGCAAGGTAGAAGTTTTTTCTCACTCACCCCTTGAAATCCACTAACATTCTGATATTTCTCTCAAAATAGCAAAAGTGAAAAATCCATACAGTACTGTTAGCCTACATGTACTTTCAGTGATCGTCGCAGTGAAAAGAACAATATCATGTATGTATTTAAGTTCCATTATTGGTACTGATCAGGGATTGCAGATGTTCACCACAGGCTAAATACAGTGAAAACATTTATTTATTTATTTATTTATTTATTTATTTATTTATTTTTGGTCTCCTTATGATGGAGTGCATCATCTACACTCCCTGATCAGTACCAATACGACCATAGTGTTGTGCATGGTATAATTTGCCGTGAGTTAATCTGGTTCGGGTACACCCCAAAGCACTTTGCCAATAATTGATGCAATCTTCAAGGTCGGCATGGATTTGTTCACAGACTGCAGTTATGTTCCTGGAGGTGTTACATACATGTCAAGCTTCCGAAGTGTTGAGTTGCAATTCACAATCAACAAGTTTATTAGTTTGTTTTACAATACTATTAAGAATTAGTTCTGAATATAGTAGAAAGACGGCAATTCTTGAAAGTAGGCCAAGAATTACATGTGACTGAAAATCAATTGTTAAATGCAATATTTTTTTCCCTCCAAAATGAGTTGTGTGCCATTTCCTGCATATACAAACTTTACTGTGTGTAGGAGAGAATTTCATTTACGTCTTCGTGTACAGGCCAGTGACTCCCAGGTATCTTGCATTTAACTCAGTATTGTGTCGTATAGCAAAACATGGCAATATTTAAAGGGGAAATCCAGTCCAAATACAAGTTAGTCTGATAAGAAAGAGTAAAATATTAAGAGTTCATTGGTAAAATTTTAATTGAAATCGGATGTAAAATAAGGAAGTTATGACATTTTGAAGTTTCGCTAATTTTTGAAGAAACAGTTCTTGAATGGTTGATATGAATATGCAAATGGCAACGTTGGCATGTCATTCCCTCACAACTTACTTAAATTCAAGTTTTTCATTCAAACGCAATTATTCCCGAGGCTCAAGTCCTGATATATCTAACTGATTACTTTTCTGAAGTTATTCAACCAGCAATACCATAATATTTCACATTTCATTAACATAAACATTGCATTTCATCATTTTTTTGTACACGATCAACGGAAAATTGTGAGGTTATGGCATGGTCAACTCACTCATTTGCATATTCATATCCACTTTTAACTGCTTTGAAGAAATTAGCAAAACTTCAAAATTTTATAACTTCCTTATTTTTCGTCCAATTTCATTAAAATTTTTACTGTTAAACTTGTAAGATTTTGCTCTTTTTTATCAGACTATCTTATTTATTGGACTCGATTTCCCCTTTAAAGGATTTCAACTTATTATTCATCAGATATTGCCCAAGCTTTGACTGATGTTTTGATAACTTGCATTCAGAGGTAAATTCTGGGTAAATTTAATTCTATATAATGTTATGCGTTTATCTCATTCCATGCAAAAAAAAAAGTGGAAACAATCCACTTTACATTAATAAATACATGGGAATTAACATACATGATGATATGTCTCATTTAAACACGTAGAAATTAGCATGTATGAGTGTATGATGTGTAAACATGTCTCATATAAACACGTGGAAATTACCATGTATGATGCGTAAACATGTCTCATATAAACACTCAGCATGTATAAGGTGTAAACATGTCTCATATAAACACTGAGAAATTGCGATGTTTAATATGTAAACATGTCACATGTTTAGTGTATGCAATTTTGTGATCGATCTAAAAATCAGACATGTGTTCTGAGAATAAACACTAAAATGGCAAATAAACATGTCGCAGTGTTTTTAATCTGTCACAGCGAATAAACATGTCGCAGTGTTTACATTGTAAACAGTGCGTCATGTTTATTTTTTGTTTCAGTGTTTAGATCTTAAACATTGTGGGTGATTATGTGACTGTGCGGTGTTTAGTATTTAAACACTGTGAGTGATTATGGTGTAAACGTTTGGTGTTTAGGCTATAAACAGAGCAGGTGTTTAGTTTTTAAACATCAGAACCGTTTAAAACATAAACATGTGTGTGTGATAAACACCTCGGGTGTGCTGAAAATAAACACAGCATGTGTTTAGTTCCTAAACATGTTTAATAAATAAACGCGTCGCAGTGTTTTTAAACTGTCACAGAAAAGTGTTTAGTTAGGTGTTTAGAAACTAAACAAATTTTTTACAGTGTACTCTGCTCGTTTCGTCTGTCTCTGTTTGCATGTGCCATTCTGAGACATATCTCATTGTGCATACACATACACAAACAAACAAACAAACAAACGCTCAGGCACACATACACACAAAGGTAAAATAAGTTAAAGCTGAAACTCCATTAGAAGTCATTATTGTGAAAACCGCCTAAAGCGGAAAAACTGATTCAGGGATAATCCGTACCCTATGCTGGTAGCCGTATGTTGATTAACATCGATCATCATGATTGATATCGCTTATCACATTTCCCTGGGGATCCGGGTGTGCCGGGTATAAAATGTAAAGGAAGCGATTGTACTCCAGGAAAATGACTACTGTATATCTCCATTTGAAGGAGTAATGACTAACATCTCATGTAGACATTCACTTGTAACACACGTCGTTACAAAGAAGTCAATACAAACAATATTATGTAGGGCCTACAGTAAAATAACAGGAAAGATGGAATTATAGCAAAAACACCCAAGAAACAGAAGAAAGAGAGAAAGAGGTGAGGGAAAAAAGAAATAAAATCCAGAATTTCACCATCACGATGGCTCTTTACTGCATGGCTATCGAGCAACCTTGTCTGCCATTCTTTCGAAGGAAGATTTCTCGCTCTTTACGTGATTGCAATTACAGCTTATGTCACAGAAACTATGGGCACGCATCTTACTACTCACGCAAGGCGGGTACCACGAGTTCAATGATAATATGTGTGTTTAAAAACACAATAAAATTTTAACCCTTTCCGTGTCATAATATAATTTGGACAGTGTGTAAAGCTCTGTGGTGTTTAATATTGCCGTAACCTGTCGGGTTAAACAACATCATTGCCACTACTCACGCAAGGCGGGTACCACGAGTTCAATGATAATATGTGTGTTTAAAAACACAATAAAATTTTAACCCTTTTCGTGTCATAATATAATTTGGACAGTGTGTAAAGCTCTGTGGTGTTTAATATTGCCGTAACCTGTCGGGTTAAACAACATCATTGCCACCACCAATATAAAAAAGGAAAGAAAGACAACGAACTAATGAGCTCAGCAAGTCCAGAAGTTAGAAATGAATATTTTATTTCATCACCTAGGCAACATTGTAGAGTATCCTTGCGAGAATGCTAGTAAGCAGATCAAATTGTGAAAATCCCCCTTAATCGTGTAGGGTATCTGGTTTCACTGGTGGCGCCGGAGAAAGCAAGTTGTGTCATATTCTCGTCAATTGAAATGAATGGATGTTTGAACTAATCAAGATAAGTAAACCAGCGTATCTCATAATCAGTAACAATAGCTCGAGGATCATCAATTCGATATTCAAAACGGTTGTCTGTTTATTTTCTCACGTCGATGGAAAGTCTTATGAAGTTTTCACACGGGGCGCAAAGTTTCATGGGGGATGTTAAGTCGGCTTAATCTGCCAGAGGATTACATTTTGCGGCCGACCTTTGCAATTATGTGCAACATGATTGATCGTCAGCGAAAGAAGGGAAGACGGCTTCATGCATACACGTGCTAAAAAGGGATGAGTTGAAATTTTATCCTTTTCATGTGAATGGGTATGATTTGTTCCAATACAGTTCGTTAATAACTACGCCTGTAATTGCACCGATTATTACACCGATTTCACCCATCTGTGATCGTCGATAGCTATAAAGAGCAATTATAGCTATCACATCACTTGCCCTAATTTACATCAAGGGATAATGTATAATTCAAAAGGGATTTTGACTATTCATCATCCTAATTATATTATTTGGAAGCTTATCAGTCATAAGATCTAGATTCACAGTGTTCCCATTTAGTTTGTATAGGGGTAGGTGTGTATGTAAAAAAGCATGAGAAACTCTTGATTAAATTTACTTTTGTGTCTTCTTTGGAAAGAGAAATGCAATGATTAAATGCATAAGTGAAAGGATACAGGACTGTATGAATGAATGCATGCATGAATGAATGAATGCATGCATGAATGGATGAATCAATGGATGAATGAATGAATGGATAGATGAATTAGTGAATGAATGAATGAATGAATGAATGCATGAATGCATGAATGAATGAATCAATGGATGAATGAATGAATGGATAGATGAATTAGTGAATGAATGAATGAATGAATGAATGAATGAATGAATGAATGAATGAATGAAATTAAGAAATGAATGAATGTTTAACAAATATTACATGATCACGCGAGTAAGTAGATTTTCTATAAAATCACGATTGCTGAAGCATTTTGGTGGAAATTGACTTAATTGTGTGAATGAACTCAGATATGTGAGGACATTTATTACATCGTCACCTCACATTAATGTCAATATTTCTTTGTGTGAATAACCTCGGGTATGTGAGAATATATCACATCGTCACCTGATCTTAATGTGAATATTTGTGTGTTTGATTTTGAACCACAAATTGTATTATGTAATAGAGATCCATGTTATAATAGCCTACATAATTCCATGAACTTTCGACTAGCTGTCTGACCCTTTTCGTTTAGTGTTCATTTTACGTTGTTCTCTCGATAGCAGGGTAGTTTCCCCTTATTACAAAATTTCATTTTCGTTGCTTCATTTTAGCGATGAATTTGCGCATCCGTCGATCGATATTTTCCCTAAATTTTGTGCACAAATATTGCACAACCGTCATTAAATGCACCCTTTAACTTACCTGAGGCCCACTTCTTAAAATGTAGCAAGCTGCCTGTTATGCACAGTCGATCGAACACAAAGTAGTAGCTGTGTGCATACAGGTGTGAGCAAAATGGAGCGAAAGAGGTGGTGGGGGGGGGGGGGGGTGGAGTGTAAAAATAAAAGTCTCTCGGCAGGGAGCGATTTGCTCGTAAAATCTCTGACCCAATTCTCCGCTCGCTGCATAATATTGCACATTCGAGATTTTGATATATGCGGCCTCACGCATTACGACAAACACTGCCACGAATCGCACGTACATGTGTCAATTTGGAAATAAAGTCACATCATAAAAGTGTCATTTGAAAGATACTCCGGACAAAAAAAAAAATGGGGGACAGAGATAAGTAACGCAAAGTGAAGAGGGACTGCCTTTTTCTTTCTTCTTCTTCTTCTTTTGCATCCAAATGGTCTATAACTCAAGAATATGGAATATATTGAATATATATTCTTCCTCGTTCCTGTCATAATCACAAAATCGGAAAGTTTTTGTTATTTTGGTGTCAGACAATAGTGCTGCTTATGTGTGTGTGTGTGTGTGTGTGTGTGTGTGCCTCACATTAAAGATTAACCACTGTGATTCATGTGAATGTTTTGATGAAGTGTGTGGGTGAATACACATTCTTACGAGTCTGTGTAAATCCTACGTCAAATTGGAGGAACGGCCTGGTTTATGTAACTAATACAATAAAACTCTGACACAATCCCTCTAGCTTTGATTATTCACTCCATCCATCGTATGACTCCACGTTTGCCGCAACGTGGTCAGAAATCATTAGAAACAACATCAAAACAATTCAATCCAAAGAATCGCCAGAATTGTCTGTGACGAAGAAAGGAATATACATGTAGACTGTATTTACTGCCGCTCTATGTCGGTAGTAGTGCAGAATGAGAATGGTCGACATTTACTGAATTTTGTAGACCATCGTTTCCAGCCCACAAACTCTCAGGGGCGGATCCAGGAAATCCTTGAAGGGGAGGCACCTTAAGAAAATCAAACGGGGGGGATCATGCCCCCCCCCCCAGTTTTTTCTTCTTATATCTTTTGTTTCAACAAAAAAATAAAGAGGGGGCGCACGCCCGGTGCGCCACCCTCTGGATCCGCCACTGACTCTCACATCTTTATCCTCATCTAAATAAGATATCAACACACTATTAAAGAGGAGTTATGCTGTGGGTAATCATATAGCAGTTTTACTGAAAAGTTCAGCTTGAAATTCAGAGCAGAGAGAGTGCCGATTTTCTTTCTTTGTCTACCTGACGCACGTCTGACCGAGACAGTTCGTTTCCCGGGGGTTCGTTTTCAATGTTGTCACCGGTTAATGTTTTGTTTTAAAGTCAAATGTGATTGGCTTTCCCAAGTCTGATGGCCGTTCAAAAAAATAAGAAAAAAAAGTCATCGATCCTACCTAAACTGTCACGTGATAACGATGTCTAAGGCGTAGCTATATGCTGCTTCAATTTACAATCATCCTGACTCTTTTCGGAACATTTTCTTTTTATTTACCTGAAAGTTTGAGTAAACTTTCTTTCTTGAATAACGTACAATTTCATTTATATGTTTAAATAACCTAAACACACTCAATTATTTAATCCATTAACTATTCCGTTCTTCTCCAAATTCTCTCTTTCTCTCTTTATGAATGTATCTTTATGTATGTGTGTATGTATGTATATATCTATCTATCTATTCATCTATCTCTATCTATCTATCTATCTATCTATCTATCTATCTATCTATCTATATATCTATCTATTTCTCTCTTATATGCTCATGTAATTCACCAGCGGGAAAACATTGAAAATTTCTATTTTAATCCCGAGGAGCCTTTCCCTCTGAGGTTTCTTGGTCACGTGATGACAGCTGCTAGAAGAGCCTCTTGGTTTGACGAGGTGATAAGGATGTGTGTCATCCGGGAACTTGGCATAAACCTGTCGACGACTCTCGAGTAGTCTCTCTGTCCAGCCGGTCTGATTTTACCGCTAAGAGAGACAGAGGATTGTATTACTTATGAATGAAAGTGAGAGCAGATTTCTCAAAGCAGCAAAAAAGACAGAAAAAAAAAGGATAGATACACAAAGTATCCGCACGAGGTCTAGCGGAATGAAGAAATTAACGGTCTGGAATAGCACGCATAACAGATCAGTATATTCAAATTGAAATAAGTTGGAGATTTAGTAGAAAGATGTAAAAACTAGGGGTGAGTCTAGGTGATATCTTCGGGACATTGTCTGATTGATAATAAACGTGTATGAGGGAAGATGCGTTGTGATGATTAAATGAGGTCGAAATGATAGATTGAAGAGTGGTTGAAGGAGGACCGGAGGAATGCCAAGGTAGAATGCGATGCGATGACACAGGAATGCACATCACAGAGAATAGAATATGACAGATTGACGAATGGTATTTCTATTGAGGTGTGCATGTCTTGCAATAAAGAAATACTGAATTGTACAAGTAATTACATGGTGTAAGAGACAGTATGAATGCGTAGAAAGAAATATTCATACTTTCACATGGTTACAAAATAGATTGATATTTAAATGAGAGCGATGCACACGAACCATGTGACAAAGCAAAATCCAATCATCGGTGATATCGTAAAGAATTGCTGGGGATACGATTCAATGTTATTCTAATTAATAACATGAAGTTAGAAATGTGCCTCCCTATGATCTCTCTATATTACATATTTCTCTATAAAACTACCCTCTTTTAGTCAGATACAATGTATGTGATGTACTGTATAGAATGCTTGACTTCCATAGCCCAAGAGGTGACTCATAACCCAATGTGATCGCAAAACGAATATCTGCGCTGGCGCCTGATGTATGAACTGGCCAGATCGATTGCGATCGACCAAGTAAAATTTCGCTTAATTTTATTCGACATACAAAACAGATTGGATTGTTTTTATTGTGGGAATTGTTTCGATGATTGTCCCTTCTTGTATCGACTCCATGTTATGACACAAGGATCACAGCATAGAGTTGAGATCCAGAAAAGCAGTCCCTATCTGTATAATATGATATATCAAAGATCAAGAAATGATCGCTCACACACTCCGGCCGGGAAGGCCCCTACCTTCGCCCCTGACTCTCTCTATGGCTGAAGTACCTTTAACCTTGGAGGAAGGAGGGAGTGCTCCAGATTTCGTGCCGTCTTAACATGAAAAGTCATGTGACGCCCATCACGTCTTAATATGGAGTAGTCGAGACGTGTTGAGGCAGACGAGTGGTCCCAAACTCATCGCCACTTCCGTCTGAAATTCACCAGACCTGTCAGACACGGTCATGAGAGAGAAATGTACTAGGTTGTGATGTACATCATAAATAACCAAGTGACTTTTTAGTCATAGCGTTAGGAGTGATGCTTGGCAATTCGTAAGATAAAAACATGCAACAATGGAATAAGAATTTTCGTTTAAGTATACATTCACATAACCATTGCGCCAAAAAATAGTTTTTCATATAAATATAATTTCTTTTCTTTTCTTCTTTGACTGTGACTAATTTCATGACCTGCAATCCTGTAACTCAAGTACTAGTGGTTTAGGGACCATTGCGAATTTTTCATTTTCATTTTATAACAGAATTGAGTAAATTCCAAAATTGAAAACAGGATTCCAGACGAATACAGAAATGAAATAAAGGGGATATAACATTTATTTATAGATCCATGCAATTAAGGTGGAGTCAGTATAGTCGTGTCAAGGTTAGGGTCAGGGCTAATATCAGATATCTATTCATTTTTTGAACGAACAATCATGACTGTTTAAAGTATTGTTTGATTTCTCGCAGTATAGAAATAATACATTAGAATACTTTCATGTATGGCACAGACTTAAACGGGTATTAAGGATTCAAGAACGAGTTTCCAATGCCTTGCTTTATTTGGGATTGTACTGCCATTAAAGATTTCTGTTTATGAACACTATGATTTTGTCCTTTAGTGGATCATGCAGATTGTCATGGAAAATATGATGTAAATCCAAATTTAAATGTTAATTTGTTAATATTTTTCTACCATATAGGACTAATTATCTATATTGCTATTGGAAAAAGATGGTGTGACTTTTTGATTTTTTTTTTTTTTTTTGCCGTTGAAATATTGTTTGGTTGATTAGCTGATCGGCTGATTGAGTAGTTTACTGTCACCTTTGCTGATTTCTCTCCTTTTTTTTTCTCTCTCTCTCCAAAAATCCAGCTAAAAAAGTAGCTGCTACGTGGAAAGTGAATTATTGATTTGCCGTTGGAATTGAATGAATAAATAATTGGAACGTGGCACCAAAGATCATGTGCTTTGCCATCGGTATTCATTGCAATTCGGCTCATGGTTGAGACGTGCTCCGACTGTTCTACGTCTAATCACCTAGTGATTCGGTCATGTAATGATAGCCTCAGTGGTACTACTTTTTAACTTCCCCCGTGCTAAGGGTCCCATGATAGTATGTTTGTTACGTGCATGGGTTGTATCGTTCGTGACCGCGCGTGTATGTGCATGTGTGCGATTTATTCGTGTGTATGTATGTGTGTGTGTCATTTCTTAGGATTGGGAATGTGCCCTTGTCTGTCTGTATGTATGTCTATTTGTCTGTCTGTCTGTTTTTGCTTTCATATTATCGACGGGACCTTACAGTCAACGGTTGCTGTTGCTTGTGCAAATATTTTCACCAGAATGACCAGAGTGTATGTTGAATCTCGGCCCACGTGCCCGATTCCCCGCTCTTCGTCAATGTTAGAGTGAAAAACGGAGCATTCCGGGTAATTTCCGGCATGAGGAGTGTACAAGTTTCGTATCACAAGAGTCTCGTTTTCATATACATCCAAGCATTATCTATCTCCTTTACGCTTCGACACATGCAGGTTTGTGGATAACAATGCATTTTAATTCGATAGAGAAAATGGGAGAAAATCCCCCAAATTTGAATGTTAACATGATTTGAGTCTTAGCGTATAGCAGTCTAAAGTTTATCAAACCCTGCGAACTCTGAAAACTTATGAAAACGGGAAAAGAAAGGAAGTGCAATGCTGAGAGTGTATTCCTGTATAATAATATATTAATGTGATGGTGTCTTGTTTATCTACTGGACTTCATATAGAAATATTTGTAATATATGTTGCCATTGCAAATATGAAACGCCACTATTGTATTTATTTGTGTTTTATTTTGCCGAATAAATGGCCTAAATTGGCCTCAAATAATGTGAATATATATAGACACATAAACAATATATGATTTTTCTGTTTGTTTGCGGGAGTCTCATGTATTATAAATACTGTTGAATAGGGCTGTATAATGTATGCCCCAACGTAGATTTCTTTATGTGGGGCAGGCGTACATTCTTGAAAAAAAATCAGTTCTTCCTTGAATGACTGATAGCTAATCGTCAAATACATTGCTGATTGTGTGAATTTGTCATGCACGTACTACGCAAAATGAAAAAGAAAACAAAACGTTCTTTAAAATGCAAAGATATTAGATATATTTTATTTTTGGCTGACATGGTTATTGAGACTTTTTTCAGCATGATGACAATCCATAGTATAATCGAGTTATCAGAGTCTAATCTAAAGACTCGAAAGAATCTTAATCTGCACAAAAAAAGGCAGCCAATTATGCAGTTGCCATGGTAACTGACTGCGTTTTCGGACTCGGTTGACGGCAGTCAGAAGAATTGCATCACACACAAACTTTATATACATACAATACTTCAACATTACAAGAGATAATTTATACATGATATTATATTGTTCGTAGAGCCAAAACATCCAAATCGAATATCCTCCAAGGGTCTACTGGAAAGACAATTTCCATGCAAACAGTATTTCCTTTCAGCCCCGTTTTATGTTCTATTTGTCTGTAAAAGTTTGGATGTGCTTGCTGAATTATCAAACATAAAACTGACTAATACAACACGTTTAGAGACAAGAGAGATAGATAGATACACAGACAGAGACAGACAGACAGACAGACAGACAAACAGACAGGGTCAGCTTCTCTTCCTCACCTCCCTCTCTCTCTCCAGAGAAAACTCCCCGGATACCATACCAAGAGAATGCATCTTCCGACACGGCTAAACGCTTCGCTGAATCAGATATGAAACGGTCGAGATGAACTTGATGGCTCCCTCACTGTGATCAGGGGATTTATTTAAAGCTCTAGTATGGTTTAATGACACAATGTTTCGGCAAGAGACTATCTAGCACTTCTTGTAAATTTGCCATCATGATTGCAACCTTTTCCTGTGCTGCCTTCACTCGCTGTATGTATCTTATGTATTCTCGTAACTCAAATACAAGTGTGCGTGTATGGTTATTGTGTTTTTGTATGAACGCTTAACGCTCTATCATGACATTTTTAATGTTTATAATGTTTATAATTTAGTGTTACGTTGGTCTAAATACATTTCTGTCTAAGTATGAATCTTGTCTATATTTCTGTCTGTTTGTATCTAAACAGGTTATTTGTCTATATAATATCTATAGTTCTGTTTAAATAGGTAGGTTGCCTTATGTATATCACGTAGGCCTACAGTATATTTCTCTCTAAATGTGTTGTAATTCTGCATGTACGTTGGCCTTGTCTTTCTTCTATATCTCCCAATCTTGTTTCTTTTCCTCTGTGTGGTTGATTAGGGTCTGACAAATTTCGGCGCATCATGAGACAGCTGGCAGAGAATCTGCACCTGGTGCTGAAAATTAGATCAAATCAATTATCTCATTAAGTCTCATTATTTTGTAGCTGTCCAAAGTTATGTCGATTGGAAATGAATGCTGTTGAACTTCATGATATATTGTATTGGTGAAACTTGTAAGCTTGTAGACATCCTGCTGTGTACAAGCAATGCTATTCTTTGTTTGTAAGATGTATACATAAATACATGTAAGTAAATAAATAAATGTATACTTTACACATATTCAGTCCATCAAAATCGAGTACTTAATCAATTTTCTTGGTTGACTTTACTTTTTGAGGAGATTATCTCCACACTATTATGTGAAACAGCTAAACATCCTTGACGTCATAATGGTATTGAAAGGTAAGAGAATCGTTGGCTGAAATTCTTCCGATGATGGCTTTCTCCGACGATGCGACTTTCTCGTCCCCCAAGTCTTCTCCCTCGCCCTTCAAACCTAAGCCTCTCTCTACCCTTCTCAAAAGATCCTCTCTCCTGTCGGCCTGCGGGTAATCCCGTTTTGATGGAGTTCGCTTGTGGCGACGTATGAAGTCGAAGATCAAGGCCATTGCCGGCTCGAAAAGAGATGATATAATGGCGATCACGGCCCGGATCACGGTGATTGGGGCATCTGGTCTCACTGGCAGATGGAATCGTGATTGATCACGCAGGTCAAATTTAGTTGCCCACCCTCTTTATTTGATGGACGGACTCTAGCGAGTCCCCTTTTAGAGAAAACGCCATTTTGCTGAACTTGTTTTCCTCCATGATTTCTTTCCCCCTTTAATATGTCATCCACTCTTACTCCTTTCCCACTCTCCTTTTGTACAAACTTGCTGATCCCCCCTCCCCTTTCTCTCTTCTCGTCTGGAATATCTCCTAATCTCAGAATGCCGATATACTATCACCTGGACGAGGAAGGCAAGGTTTCGTTTACAAATAACAGTATAATCCATGTTTATCATAATAGGGATAAGCACATGGATAATCATAATGTTATTCAGTTTACATGGTATATTCCATTACAACGTGATGCTCAGTAATCTTTGCAGCATAGTTGTTACCTCGATCACAGGTATTAAAACGGTACTTTTGTAACGCATTCGTTGAAATCCCTTGAAAATGTTCAAGCTATAGGCTGCCTCTTTACTGTACACGGATACTAAATATATTCCCATCAACGTTCAGCTTCCTACCTGTACCAAATTCTTGATTCGGATCGATCTAATCATCCACTCTTTCTTTATTTTGAAAGCTAAGGGGTGCAATAGCACAATATTGTCTCCCTAAAATTCAGTGTGGAATCAGGTAATAACCTTATAGCAGGGAAGGCTATCACAGGGGATATCAATTCTGGGTAAAATGCTGTCATACAGTCGTACGTGCATGTGTTTTCAAAAGTATACATGAACATCTTTGAAATTCGGAATGATATCAAAATTATGTATCAAGGTTAGAACTATGGGATATCTCCTCCACACCTCCCCCCCCCCCATAAAAATCACTCTTTTTGAATATCAATTAAACTCAATTTATGTGTATTTCTATTCTCTCGTGTCAGAAATTTGATCACACCGGGGAAGTTTAGAACATAACTGGTAGTGAATAACAAACAATGAAACAGTTGTAAACAAGACAATAACAAACTGAGATTACTAGTTTTTGAATAAGCAAAAAATACAATCTAGTACATGCAACGTAAATGCACACGACGTTCCGTAATAAATGCGGGGGAGAGGAACAGAATTAGAGCGTCTACGCAATTAGGTAAATCAAATTAACTTCAGTGGGATTTTTTTTTTTTGAGCAGCTAATAAGGTTGTATAGAATGGGTCCCTCTGGAGATAGAAATACAGGTAGACAGAGAGATACATGGAAGTATGTAACAGAACATAGAAACATACAACCGCATGTACATATGAGTATACGTGCATGAATACGTTGCACATTGTACATAAACAGTTCAGTAGAAGATAATACATTATTAAACTGTATTCTATAGTATGCAAAGAGAGCTGACACAGAAACAACATACAAAATACGACAACGGACAATGGGACTATAGCAAACATTACTATGATTTACAACATAGATAAATCGAGTATCTCACGTATAAATGTAAACAAAGCCATATTATTGCAAAATGAGGATGCTTGCAGGGCATTGTTGCCCCTTTTCTTCTTAGGTCAGGTAATAAAGCACAATTTCGCCCCTTGCCATTTCCAAGTGACCCGAGCCATTCGTTTGAGGCGTGTGTCTACGTGCGATGATTGTTTCTTGAGAATCAGACGCCCAGCAGGCGATTGGTTTGATTCTGCGCGGGAAATAGTTTCGAGGACATCGGGTAGACCATGTCGTCTGCTCCTCAACAAGAGTTCGTGCCATGGCCTGTGGCTCGCAAAATGAAGGTTGTTGATCGGCGTGTGTCCGTGCCTCGCATTCACTGCGCATCATCAATCGCACCAGAGAATGCTTATTGTACTTTAATCGGCCCAGTCCAGAACTAAATGTCATTGCCACTCGGCGGTAGCAATTCACGCTACATAAATTATTCACGCCTTGGCTAAGTTGAGATGATGGGCAGAGAAAACTTGTGAAATTCGATTAGATGGCGGCTCTCTGGAAATAATATCCGGTCCTACGTCAAAAGTAGGGATATACAGATATAATGCGAATGCGAATTGTGTTTGTCTGTCTTAAGGTCTTATAACTTTGTGACTATATGAATCCATGATGAGTGATTAGTGATTCACGTGTCTGGCGAACTCATACATGTTTTAAGTCTGCATGAATAAGATAGACATCAAGATATATCACAACTTATTTTTAGAGTGTAACTCATTTTTCACTATACTTCCGAGTGGTTTAGAGCTAAAATCCATGTTAATTCTAGGCTGAATTCTAAACACAGATTTTACATTCCCTTTTTGTATTAGATCAAGAGAATTTCTCTCATTTATTAATTTCGTGTTTATTTTCCTGTTATTATTGTTATTACATGTATCATTATTATGATTATCATTATCTTTATTATAGTTATTGTTATTATACAGTTTTTCATGTCATTAATTTGTAAAGCCGAGGCAGACAATCAATTGACATCAAGGTTTACTGCCTGCATAAATCCTGAAATCCTCGACAGCAATAAATCCACTAGACACAACAGTTGCAAAATTCCTGAGACGGAATTTCACATATCAGTGATTTTATTGATCAGGTGAAAGCGCTATTCTTAAGGTTTAAAAAAAATTAACATTTATAGTGATATACCTCTGCCAAATTCCAGAGATTTGAATCCTGTATGCAGTACAATCCATCTAAAACGGTTACAAATTTCGTCTGATGCTTGGCATTCATGTTAAAAAGTTCTTTCAAAGTTGTCTAATAAAACTCTTCTTTCGAAGCTCACCCACCCCCTCCTCAAAAGGACAAATGATTTACATTCAAAAGGACAAGTGATTTTCATTGGCATTACATAAGTCATTTTAACCATGAGAAATCAAGTTAAACTTACGAGAACAGAATAACTGATTTGCTCAGAGTATGGGATAATCGAATACTTTTGGAGTAAATCAAGAGATTGAAAATAAGAAAGTTATGCAGGTTGAATAAGCACAAACTTGAATATCTCAAAGTAAAAACTCCAAGTAAATATGAACGTGTGTAAGCTACGCGTCAGAATACTTTGGAATAATGCGATGCACGTGTGATTACAGGACTGGCCAGTAATGCTAGAGGGACGTGTGTTGTTTGTGGTTGGGTTGATTTGCAGCTTTAACTTGGCCAAATTTTCTCACGTCGACTTTGATTGGAACGAGGTTCTGATTATTTTTATCGCAGTCAGTGCCTCGAATTCCGGCCATGTGTCGACTGGACGCACGGGGAGATCTGGCTTGATGACTTCTCGTGTGCCCTGTGCTCCCGGCAGGCGGTCGGACTAGTTTTCCGCTGGAAATATTTTGGCGGTTGACAGTTCCCAAGGCCGTGGTCTGGTAATATCTGTTGGTGGAAGAAAAGTTCAAGTGTATCTTTGTTCAAGATTCAAACAGCCATAAAGGTATAGTTCATCCATTTCGCACGTTGGCAAGTAGAAAGAGGAATTTTTTAAAGGTTGAATTTAAGTGTTATGATACACGTCTTTGGGTTGTCAGCAACTGAATGATACGTTGATGTGTCTGTTACTGTACAGCATTATGTGCGCATTTATTATCTCATCATCGTTGAATTTTTATTCTTTTACAACTCTTACTTGTTATGATGGTACAGGTATGATGTCAGTTTTAGCATCTTTAAAGTAGACCTGTGTAATTTTATGAATACATTTTATGTTCGATTTTGATAAGACTTCTATCATTCTCTATCACCTTTTTAAGAGCTCTCGAAGAACATCACAACTTGCCTTTGTGTTATTAGGTAGTTGTTGTTGTTGTTTTTCTTCTTTTTGGGTGGTGGTGTTTTATATACTCAGCAGGTTACGCATTGAATCGATTTCTGGATAAAACACATTAAAACATAATGCATTTCTCAATTGATGGTGAGAGAAGAGAAAACTTCACTAATACCTTTCCAAAAATAGACGTGTGAATATTATAGAAGAAAAACAACAACTACACAACAATTGCTTTTGCATCAATCAATGATAGGAACCAGTATATTCCGCGTATATATATCGGACGTACACCACTATGTACCATCGGGACTATTGGATCTGTTGACGGATTGAAAATAATTATGAGTGCTATTTTGTTTATTCTTTCTTAACTTCCTAAAATCCGTTGAGATATCCACTGTGTGGATCGATCAGAATCATGGAATATTCAATTAATTCATTTACGAATGACTTGCTAAAAGATTTGTCATTACATCGTCATCAGTTGCCCATTAATGAAATAATTGATGTGGTCACAACACATTGTGCACCACATTTTATGTATGGGACTGTGGCTCATTCAATGTTTGGTCTCAGATTAATACGGAAAATTTATAACGCAATGATACAGCATATTTTTTCGACGTTCTAATCAAAACAGCGCAGCTGTCATTTTCACTGCTGATATATAAGTCCAATTGTTTATCTTTTCTCTGACACTTATACGATAATTATTATTTTTTTTTAGATTACTCACCCTCTCCGCCGTCTATTCTTACCTAATCTTTTAAAATAATAATTCGAACCTAAAAAGGCACCTCTTCGTGCAGGCGTCGTCTTTCGTTTCGCTTACTAAGTGCACGTATTTCACTTTGAAGTATGTAATCATCCCAGAAGCATGTATTGTTTCATGATGCACGGATTAAACGGTCGATCTAATGGCTTTTGTAAATCCATTTCGTAATTCCCACATTTGTGATTTGTCAGAATTACGTTGAGATGATTCTATGTCTTCATTTCTTGATGATCATTTTTATTTCTTTCTCTGGGCGATGAGGGTCGGAGGATGAATTTGGGTCTCACAATTAGTGAGATTAAAGGGATGGTATAGTTCGGTTGAGAGGTGATTCAGGTTTGAACTTTTTGCGAGATAATTAGAAACCACTTATATAAAGCATCAAAGAGCACACAATTTTGAAAGAAAATGAATTTTTTTTTGATGAAAATTGGTTCTGAAATGGCTGAGATATAAAAAAAAACCAGAGAGATCCCAATAAAGGTGGGACTTACCTTTTATTAGGACCACTATGTTTTACTCTGTTTTTGATATCTCTGCCATCTCATTTTAAAACCGATTTTTATCAAAACACTTTCAGTTTCTCTTAGAATTATATGCTCTTTGATATTTCATGGAGTAGTCTTATTTCGAAAAATTGTCAATGTTAGAGCCTGAATCCCCATCTCACCCAAAACGATACCATCCCTTTAAGGTAAAATAATTTTTCTCAGCTGCTGTTGTTGGTTTTGTACCGCTTTTGTTTTCATTGGTTCTGACTGAGACTGAGAAAGAGAGAGAGAGAGAGAGAGAGAGAGAGGGAGAGAAGAAGGAAGAAGAGGGAGAGAGTTGAACTTGAATTAAATTGAAGATGACATCGGGACCGAAAGGTATTCTAATATGCTAAAAGGATATTACGAAAGACACAAAAGATTAATTTTGACAATAAGGAATAAATTCAGTGATTGATCGGCTTGACCCATCTTGAGTAAGGCAGTTGACAATCATCTTATACTGCTTTAAAGGGACTGTACAGTACTGATTGAGGTGGGGATTCTTGTTTTGAACATTCCTAAATGAGATAATGAGAAACCTCTTATGAAATATGAAAGAACATATAATTTTAAGAAGGATTCGAAGTTTATTTGATGAAAATTGGTTGTCAAATGTCTGAGATATCCAAAAAAAAATAATAATAAAAGGTGACAGGCCACGCCTTTTATTAGGATCTCTTTGTTTCACCTTGTTTTTGGATATCTCAGCCATTTCAAAACCGATTTTCATCGAATTAACTTTTGATACCCCTTAGAATTGCATGCTCTTTGACATCTCATAGAGTGGTTTCTGAATATCTCGCAAAACGTTAAAAGCTAAATCCTCACCTCAACCAGAACTGTACGCACCCTTTAAAGGACGTATAGAGCATATTATTGTGCCTTTGTTTGTTTGTTTGTTTGTTTATTTTTCCTGGAACGAAACGACAGTTTCGCCGTGTTGGTTCTTACTATTACCAACCAGCTACCCATCGATTTTAGTCTAGTCTATTATTTGTAAAGTAAACCTACCATCATTTTAGATAGGATTTTACCACTTTAGTCAAATACTGATCAGAGGAAAATATATCAGTGTTTCTTCAAACACACTGCCCCCGCACTGTTATCACCGCAAGCAATCGTAAAATAGCACACATCATGTACATGGCGTTCAGTCGACCCAAACCTACTCGGCCATGACGCGCTTCGGTGATAAGCAAACTCTATTCCAAATCACCATATCGATTTGATGCGAGACCCTCGCTGAAGGTAGACTTGGTGCTGTAGTTTGAAAAACACTGTAGTATTGACCAATAGGCTTTCCAAGTCCTTTATGGCTTTCTCTATCACTCCTGCAAACTGCAAGATAATATACTATTCCACACTGCAAATGCCTTATGAGAAGGATAAGAAAGTCATTGTAATGGGATGGTGCAAGATACGTGTCTTTGACACTTATCAACGGCAATGCCGTTTGTCGTGTTGGTGGATACAGTGCATCTTTTATCGAGAGATTAAACATATTGTATAGTTGATAGATATAATATGGCAAGAGATTAGATGCAATGACAACGGAAATTTACCGAATAGTGGCAGCAACCTGTAATTATTAATATTTCCTTATATGATAACAATTAGGGATATAGATAGCGGCTCACGAGGATGCACTTCATAATAATCATGACAGTGTCGATCACAAGGCAGGTCCTTTTCTGTGGTCTAAGGATTAGCAAGGAGGACCACGGAAAGTTTTCTGCCCAAGACGACCTGTTCTCTCGCTCAATAATCAATATTCGCGAACAAAGCGAAGTGCGGATCACCATGTGTAAGGTAATAATGCACGCCCAGCCCCTTTTGTTGTATACGGTGACATAGCGATCCCAGTACGTAAGGAATTATAAGACTTGGTTTAGCACTTTATTCCAGACGTACAGATAGTGAAAACATCTCCCGTTACTCCTTGACGAGTGCAAATAGACATGATGTATTGTTGTCTGCAGTTTTAGCGCGTAGTAAACAAATATAAGTGGAGGACCCAACGAAACGTTTGATCAAAATAGAAGGCACCCAACGTGGTTCTGATATTTGCAGATCTAGGCTAGTCCAGGACTTACTCTGTAAGGCCAGGACTTGTTTGAACTGTAAATTTGTGGACGTAACTGGGGATCTTTTTGGATCATAATTATTTGCCTTGAAGTAAGGGTCAAAGACTGAGCGGCATTCATCATGTCTTCGTTTGTCAGCGGTGGGGGAGATGAGGTCGTCATCCAGGGAAAATCAGCGCTGTACAACAAGCTAGGTTTGACCAAATCTGAAGAGGTATGTTCCATATGAACTAATACTCACATTACACAGCTACAGCAGCCATCATTTGCACCATCTCGGGGAAGGGAATGTCGGGGGGGGGGGGAGCCTCTGGGTAGCCATGTAGGGAGCAATCAACACTTCTGTCATGTTGTTCTTCTTATCATTCGAATTTTTCTCATACATGAAATCGATTTAATTTACAACTTATATGTTTCCCTGGGTAAAACTGTAGAATACTTTCGAAAATGCTGAAGGTCATAAAAAGGTAAGAAACATCTCAACTTTCTACAACAACAACAACAGCAAATTACATATTAAACAGACAAACGCAAAAATCTTTAAGATATCCCGGGATGCAACCGAATACTTAATATTCTGATGTTTTTTCCTATGAAGAAAGTAATGACCAATGTTTTATTGTCCTGTTCATTCCACTTTAACAAAGTGAAGTAAAACTTTTAGTATGCACGTTTATGCTCTAAAATTGAAATGATGAAATTGAAGAGGCATTGTGGAATAGTAACGACAGCTCAATATCCTAGCATATAAAATCATGGGTTCGAACCTCGCCTGGTGCGAATGTAGTGTTTCCTTCATTCCTTCCCACTTGACCCAAGTGTACGAATGAATGATTGACATTTCTAGGGAAAAGTAAACCCAGGTCTGTGGATAGGACCTGTGCTAAGACGACCTGATCTTCCTTCTGCAATCAAGACAGTGTTTTTATTGTCAGATTATTATATCATCACAATTATCATCATCATCATCATCATCACCATCATCACCATCATCATCATCATCATTATCATCATCACCATCATCATCATCATCATCATCATCATCACCACCACCAACACTACCACCACTCTCACCATCATCACCATCAGCATCAATCAAAGCACTTCCATCATCATTCTCTTCATTTCATGTACATACAACGCGTTTATCTCGGCCGTAAGATCTTAACCTTACCTGAAACGATCACAGTGAGTCAACCATATGCTATACTATAAGTATTTTTTTCACATAGTCTCGCCAGTATTTAAAGTAAAAATGAATGTTATAAGGGCCGACACAAAAAGTGTCATCTGACGGCTGTGTATACTGTAAAGTGACAACAGAAAAGGTTTCCAAATGTCTCTTTGAAGTAGAGATGACTCTGCTGTAAGTATTGGCAATACGTAAGGTGAGCAAGGAAAAACTCTAAACATCCACTAAATTTGATGATAATGCTTTACAATAAAGTAATATGCAACATGCTGCCAGTCCCCACCCCTCCCCCCTTGACATTTTGCGAGGTGAGCGAACTGGTGCGGTGTAGTGAGGGAGCGATGCAGGTGTAAGACAACACCGGGTTACTCCCTTACCACCTGCCCGCCAACCACTCACCCAGCCAATACACCTCTACAGATTCCAACCATGGGAAGAAACTCTCCCTTGATAAAATCACGAAGGGCATTGGGCACCGAATCACACACACCCACACATACACATAGATATACATCTTATACACACATACATACAAACATACACATACAAGCAAGCCATCACACACACACATACACACACTCTCACAATCACACACGCACATGCAAAGGCAGAAAATTGCTCCATTTAGCTCCTCAAGAAAATCTGTTCGTAACCTTCTTTCAATCTAGTTCGTTAGTTTTTATATTTTTTTTTCTTTAAATTGCGACAAGACTGACGAAATAGCAGATAATTTTTGAGTAGGGCCTTCCGCGTTACAAACCTGGTGACAATGGAAATAACACGTGAAAAGACGCGGTGTGTATGCTGATCACGCATTTACCACATTTTTTTATATCACTGAAAATAGACATTTCTGTTCACTGTTCAATGAATATAGTAATCATCCCAGTTTGTAATGAACGTCATTGTACACAATGACTCATTACCGACCTTTCAATTTCTTCTTTTTCTTTGTTTCTGTAAAGAAAAAGAAGGTATGAAGATTTCGAAAACACAGCTGTACATGCATTTGTCATTAAATAGTAGATGTTTATGTGGACAAAGACGATGCCATTCTTTCTATAAAGACTATCAAAAACTCAACAGAGCGTTTTGTTTCTCCTTCCATTTCCATTTTCAACCATTCCAACTTTATTTTTCATTTCCAGGTTGTGGCACATCATAAAAAAAGTCAGGAACATTCAATATTATGAAAAACACCCTAATAATTCACAACATTGCCATATCTTATCTCAGGAGTGTGATGCACCTGCTGTTTGTCACATTTTCCGTTTTCCTGTGGTCATCTGACCGTACATGACGGGAACGCGACGGCTGTCATTGTCTGCAGCTAAAATGTCAGCGGTTTCGTTTGTCCCACGGTTTATAGCGCTGCAGAACATCACTAAGAAAGTGCTTCAGGGCAATAGAAACAAAACCAAACGGAAGGAAAGGAAGAAAGAAGTATTCAGTGATACTGCCTTAGGAAAAGTTTAACAGGCGTTTACTTGCCCACTGTGAACATTACAGAACTTTGAGAAAGAAAAAATTAGCTGGCCATAGTCAAACTGAAAGATTTCTCGTTTAAATTAACTGGAGGTTGAAATCTGAGTCTAGGACTTTAATGTAAATTACTGCAGATTGGGGTTTGATCACCTCAATCTACTTTGAAAAAGCTGAAATTAGCATCAATTTCATGCTCCTTATCTCGCATGGACGAGTTTTTTTTTTCGGACGCAACTTGGTGCACCTGTTGCCATAGCAACTTACGATTTCGGCATTCCTCCATCGACCTTGTGCCCTACATAAAAATATATTTCATTTAAATCTCTCGCATATACCCATACTCATGGAAAACAAATAGACAGTATGTGCATCTTACTGATTCCACAGTGTTGCCACTGCTCTGCCAGAGTCAGAGAGCCCTGCCATTATCATTACCCTATAGCACTGTGCCCATGATACTTGGGAAGAGGGACAGTGTGGGTAAAAGTATGTTGTCCTAATTGATAATCACTTGGAGGAATTCGAACACGGGACCTCCGTTTAAAGTCAATAGTCTTATCTATTATATACACCGCCCCAAGTGTAGTGCGTACAATGTCTCTGATTCTGAAGCGAGTCTTATGCATTTCATGTTTCATGCCCCCCCCCCCCTCCCTCAGACAATTGCTTGAAAGTCCAGAGGAAATTTTCTAGATTTCTTTCAATCTAAGGTATCAAGCTATCAGTGATCAGTATCATAATCATGCGCTGCGTATGGCCGAATGAATCACCACTATAGTACGTGCACGCAAAATTACCACATCATTTGCACTTGACTACGCCTCGCAGCATTCGTGATTCAAAAAGCCCTCTTGTTTGCCTCTATCAAGGCTGGCCATTTCTTCAACATTATTTAAGCTATGCTTAACATAGCAGCCATCTGTATTTTCCAAAGCAGTTACATATATACCGATATACTAGGTGTTTCAAAAAACATTTCCCACGTTTGATTCTTAATCATTCATAAACTATATATCAGATAACACTGTCATTGATATGAGTAATAGCTGAATAGTGTACAATTTGGTCGAAGGTGGTTTGAATATGAAAACATAAATCAGTTTCATGAAATCCATGATTAATTTCACAGTTAGGTTCCAGATTTTGCTCTATTTTCAACCCTCTGTACAAAATTTCACTTTGCACAGGGGTCAATGGCTGTGTATGGGAGTGTGTGGTTAACACCCTGACAATGGTCCTAAACAATGGTTAGGGTTTGAATGCTTCATTATTTATTCATGAGAAATTCCACCATCACAACTAGTCTTTATTCAGCCTCTGGCAGTATCCGTGTAAAGTCAAACGCCTGCCGATACTGTCGTTGGGTCTCGACAGTGCTCTCCCTACTTCTGGAAAAACGAAATTACAATGAATACCGTCTGTTCTATCGTAAACATAGTGACAGGAAGCAAAGAAAACCAATTAGAGTATACACTTGTGTAAATGGAGCCTTCAATAAATCTACTGTGAAACAAATCGCCCCAATGATAAATGCTGCTGAACTCTTAACCAAAAATGATTTCTTTTTATCAAAAAGAGAAAAATTTGTCAGACTATTCAATTAGTAGACAGTTGTATTAAAATGAGGAACTTTAGATCATTTATGCTTATTTACATCCCAAATTTAGTGATATGTGAAGCAAAGATTGGAAATGATTGCCAGCTGGAATGGAATGTGGTGTTTGCAAGCACATGGAAACGTGTGCTTCCTCTTTCCATGTGCATGCAGTTTACCCTTTACCGTGCATGAATCCAGACTAGCAGTGCCCAGGGCAATCCACATGAATTATTGATTAAGCATTCATGTGCCTGGGAGCACGAGACTGACGCCTAGTGAACAGGTGGTTCAGGCATGTCCATTGTTAAGGGCCATTGTCAGCACACACTCACATACATATCATTGGTTCCTGTGCAAGGTTCAAGTTTTGTACAGAGGGTTAAAAATTGACCAAAATCTGAAACCTTACTTCAAAATCAATCTTAGATTTAATGAAACTGATTTATGCTTTCACATTCAAATTACCTGCAACCAAATTGTACACTATTCAGCTATCATTTATATCAATGACAGTTTTATCGGATGAATAGTTTTTGAGCTATCAATGATCAAAAGTGGGAAATGTTTTTTGAAACACCTAGTACGTATACTGCACATAATGCAAACACAGATCAGGTTTATCTTCTAAGTTAATTGATTTGATTTGATTTGATTTGATTTGATTTGATTTATTTCTGCATTTTTCACAAAATATATACAACGTAACAAACAGTCTTCCAATACCAATCACATCATATCCAATACAAAATGAATATAAGCATAATCATATATAATGTATCAATAATGAAATATTGTATAGGTGCTTTATAATCATACAATAACAATTGGGAAATCATTGCTTATTCAATCGAATTAATACGTACAAAATGCAGGATACCGTCATCTTAAGCTGAAGCTTGAGTTTGATGGCGACCTCTGGATTGCTAAATGCCATTCATTGAATGTATTTCTTAATTTGTCTTTCCTTGCTGTTAATTCATTTTTTAAAAAGATTTTGTGTAACTTGTTACATAACACATGGAGAAAATTCAAACATAATATCCTTCCTTGTAATAAATGATCCAAATGATCCAAAATCAAGAAACAAAAAATAGTTGTATACTCACTAAAGGGTCATGAGCAAAAGTACTTTGTCTTGAAATAACAATCGAGTAATTGAATTTTTAACCTAATTTGTATTGGACATGATTTTTTTTTTTTTTTAATCTAACCCTGCATCAAGCTCTGATAAAACTTGATGAAATTGCATCGGACACTTTTAGCTTTCCAGTGTGGAATAAGACTGTAGGCTTATTTCGACATTGCATACTAACAGGAGACACTCATACGTATCGATAATTAAAGCTTAAATCAAAGACAAACAGTGCAAGCTTAGAGACGATGAAGACTTCCTTTAAATGTGTCCAGTCTGACCTATAAGTCTCCTTCCTATGACACGAATCCACATTGCGAAAAAATCCCCAGAAATATCCTTCTGTTTACAGCTGAACATTGGACGTGTAAATCACACATTCCCTTAAGAGCTGGCCTTAAACTCTGTGCAAATTTCACTCAGTGGCACGAGAGGGTGATATGTATTTGTGGACTTTAGCCAAGCAGTCAGAAGTTCGTTGGCCTCGGTCGCTCCCGAACTCTTAATAGCTGAGAGTCGGACTGACATCGCTTCCTTTTTTTTCTGTCCATCTATCACAACGATAAAGGAAGAACCACAATGTTCAAATTCACCCCTATATTTCATGGTTTATGTCAGCAATATAAATTATTTGGTCGCCGCTTTTTGAACATTTCCTGGATACAAGTTTCCTACTATTCGATACAACAACATGATAATCATAATCGAATTAAAAACAAAGGGCGTACTTTCTCATATTTGAATTATTGAAATGGGGAGGGGGAGGGGTGCATGTACTAAGTATACTTTTACCTTCTATCATATCTATGTCACTTAATTAGATATGCTTTGCTGATGTCAATTCCAACAAAGTGATTGCGAGAACTTAGATTGTGAAACGTTTTATGAACGGCAGAAAAAGCAGTATGGAGGGTTATAATGAGTTAATAATCGTATAACCTTGTCATTTCTGGAGGGAATATCCTGAGTCAAAGGGCGGGAACGCTATGAGAGAGATATAGGGAACGGGAGACAGATAGACAGACAGACAGACTGAGACAGAGATACAGAGAGATGAAGTTAACATAGCGAGAGTAAGAGAAGAGGAAAAGGGAGACAAAAAAAAAGAAGGTTATTGGGAAAACAGAAGAGAATGGAAGAAGAGAAAGGTACAGGTTTTATACTAGTATGAGATAACAATCTACACGTAAAATGCATTTGTTAGAAGAAATGCGTAAGTATTTTAATTGTGTGCATTTTTTTTATTTTCTTGTCAGAAGTAGACATTCCGGCTATATTATAATGATGTATTTGTATATTTGTATGTATTTGTGTACTTGTATATTATTCGGCTATATCATAATGATGTATTCCGCCTCTTTACATACCATCATATCCAGGTGGCAGCCTAGTCCTAAGCATGCTACAAAGTTGATTTTATTCTATGTCATTTATTTTTGAGAAAAAAACAGACATCATAAATGAAACTTTACAGCAAAAACAAAATTGGGAAATGAACAGGATATGTATCTATCTATGTATCTAGAATGAAAGTTAGTAAACTCAGTATGATCTATCTTGACAGACTAACAAAATTCTGTCAGACGATTATAAATGAACACATTCACATCATGCACATTGCAGTTGGACTCTAGAGATGTGTTTGTAAACATGACGTCCCTTATGGAAACAACTCCCAGTGAATATCTCATTTGGAGTATGATTACTCTTATGTGCATGTGGACGGGTGTGGTGAGGTGTGTGGGTCGGGTGTGGTTAGGTGCGTGGGAAGCATGCGGCAGGTGTGGTGTTTTAATATTACAAAATACGGATTTCATTTGATCAGTTGAAGTATTCCTTATGACGTTTTAGTTTACTGCAGGCTTTCGTGTCATGCTGTCCTTTCATTTGTGTATTTTGTGCGATTAAGCAGAAGCTTTTGAGTTTGATCGAGTTGATCAAACTGAATTTTGTACTGTAAGATTTTTGTAAGAGTTTTATGTCTAATTTTGTATCGTGACACTGCTGCATACATATTTGTAGGTTTTCTATAGTATTTTTGTTTGTTTGTATGAATCTACATAAATTCATTGTTTGTGTGTATTCGTTTCAGTGTGAATATGATGATGATTTTAAATAAAGAAATTTGAATAAAGAATATAAGAAACAAAGTGTGGTGAGACGCATAGGGCAGGTGTGAGGTGTATAGGGCCGAGGGAAAGGGGAACATTGCTTGGAATTTGTTGATTAGGAATTGGACTTTACATGTTGTAATTTCGATGTAAAAGATCGATAAATTGCTCTGAATAGTCTTTTGATAAAATGCAAGCGAAAGAGAGGCAGATATTCTGTCCACCAATCTGTTAGTAATGCACGGGAATTAACGCACATTCAAAGCCCTTTCACTCAGAAGTTAATTGTTTAAACAGTCGTAATATTATTCAAATATTCAACCATCCTACTTTTGGATAAAACACTGGCAGCAAAACTTTTAAAGGCGCTTATAATACACCCACGGCGAATACATAATGGTAAGACAATGAAATCGTTAAAAAAAAACACTGGATAGGACAGAAAAGGCGCCATTAGAAGTTGGTGGGTTTGGAGTCACTGACTTCCGTTTGAAATGAAGCGTTGGATAAAAACGTCTGCTCAGTACACACATCTGACTCACGAAATGCTTCTAATAGCAAAGTGTTATCGATGGTTGTATTATTGTCGTTTGAGCAGTCTCGAGGGTTTTTCTGATTTTGCTCTATCTACCTTACGGAAACCCGCAAGACGCTGATTCAATCTATGCTTCACTTACAGAAAATTTTGCCTTGCGCCTGCTTTCAAAGTCGTATAGCTCGTTCATTCAATCTGCGTTTTAAACATTGCGTGCAGTTTTTTTATCCTTTTTTTCAATTCCTCAATCCTATTTCATATCACACACACACACACAATGTCTGTGTCTTCCTGTTTTCCTTTCTATCACTCATTGTCTTTTCGCTGTCTGTCTGTCTGTCTGTCTGTCTGTCTGTCTCTCTCTCTCTCTCTCTTACTTTAATAAATTTTATAGATAAAGCTCTCATCGTATTCAATTCCAGTAGTACATGTAATCCCACCTCAGTCGTATAGGCTATTACATAATCACAAGGAATATAGTAAAATATATAGCTTCATATAATATACATCATCACTATGGTGACACGACATTAATTCCTGAGACAAATGCTCCGGTCTTATTTTCTCCAAGGACTTGGGGCTAGGGTTATGATAGGGTTTTAGGTTTAGTTTGATTTGTTGATTAGGATTAGGGTTAGGGTTATGTTTGTGGGTAGAATTTGTTTGGTTTAGCGTGCAGATATTTAATGGGAACAATCTATTGTCGCAGGAGCAAATTTCATGGAACCCATCACTACATGCATTGTGGTGGTGATCATTTTATTGATTATTTGAATTATGCAATTACCTATTTGCTTACATTCTAGTAAGTAATGCGATATTATAAGAGTATATATATATATATATATATATATGTATATATATATATGTATATATATATATGTATATATATACATATATATATATATGTATATATATATATATATATATATATATACAACTGTATATTTGTTAAGGATAAATGTATATAAACATTATTATATATAATTCATAATCAAGTATGAAAGGATGAATACTGTTCGCAATCGAACTATCTGCTAAGAAAGGCCTTTAAAGACAGCTTTGTTTTCGGCCGAGGATGAAAGAACGCCTCCCTGACAAACAGGTCAGACCGATTTTACCATTATCTCCTAATTAAAGAATAGACAGTGATTGACGAGGGCA
Source organism: Diadema antillarum (assembly GCF_040938485.1). Taxonomy (NCBI): domain Eukaryota; kingdom Metazoa; phylum Echinodermata; class Echinoidea; order Diadematoida; family Diadematidae; genus Diadema; species Diadema antillarum. Next base: position 295,427 of record NW_027272307.1, on the reverse strand, counting down.
AGCAACAGTTCTTAATTAAAGGGCACGCATCCGTAATCACCCCATGAAGAAGTCTATTATCACGTCTGGGGCACGTCTCTTGGAGCCCTGTAGTCTCATTCAGTGTGATATACACCAAGTTGTGCTGTGAGAAGAGAGCATTTTGTAGATGTCAAGTGTTCCTTCCACTGATGATAGATAATAAAAATTAAAGCTATTGTATACGTGACAGCGTGGGTGTATGTGTGTTTTGTGCTGTGTGAGTCTGTGTGTGTATGTGTATACTCTTCTTGTGATTGCTTTACAAGAGCAATCATTGCTTTCGTTCTGTTCTCAATAATTTGCAGTCCCTCGTAGGCACGTGTTTAGAAGCAGTGATCTCTGCAGCATTGAGACTAATAAGCCCGCAAACGAACTCAGATTCGATCATTAGACGCAATGTGAATCCATGTGGTTGACTGGTCATTCAATAAATCACCACCTCTTTTTAATTAAGGTCTGCTATTCATAATTGTGGGTCGGGTGCGTTAATACAGAAAATTTTGATATATACAACGATATCATTGAGCATCGAACACGAGACAAAGATATTGGACTATCCTTCTTCGTGGGTATATCCTACTCCTATTTCAGCGATTCAGTCAGATTTGTGGGGTGCACGGTATATATCTTATATCTTTCGATAAAATTTATGATCACAACGGTTATGAGATTACTGTTGTTTCTGCATTAAGAACTAACAATAAAATTAGAAATTATCCGTACACTATCGCCATTCATGTTAATGATGAGAGTATGTGTATGATATTCTAGTCAGTGACTATAAAGACCTGCCCAGTATCTAACTTTAAACTCTTTCGTCACAATACCCCTGTTGGAATGAATACACTGTCCCGGATGTACGCTTCAAACCCAGATGAATGCGAGTGTTCTGGCCAGCAGGTGCATGAATCCTCTTGTGGAATTGCCCTAAATATAGATGTATCGGGGGTATGATCGGAATATTTGAAGGTCACGGACACGTTATCATTCTTTCAAGACGAATAGAGTGTGTCTGTAATTTGACTACTTTTTATTCTCAGTTTGAAAAGGAATGCAAGATTCAGAAACAAAATAGTACACTGGATTCATTCAGAAATATTTTAATGCTACTGCACAATCTCGAGCTTCTGAATGACAAAATGAGATATGGTGGAAGTACTTAAAAATAATAACAAAGCTTTCGCTCGGGAATTGTTATCATTTCTGGTACCGGTTTGATGACTAAAAATACGACGAAAATGACGAAAAATAAATGTTTTGTGAACATGTTACTTTTATATCATTTCAAGAACTGCAGGATTATCTTACGAGTTTATATTAATAGACAACATGACATAGAATACGTGTATCATTAAACATGTTGAAAACCTGAGGCCTAACTTTAAAACCTCGCTCTTTCAGTTTCTCATTCTTCTCATTTAATTGTCATTTCGTCTTTGAAGCGATTTCTATCATTGTCCCTTTAAAAAAAAGAATATTTGAGGGAAAAAATCTCAATCTAATTTCTTTATGCTATTACACTTTTATTTTATAGTACTCCACTCCACTCCAGGTATCGCCTGCTGTGATATAGCAAATTTTCTAAGACTCCAGATCATACGGTCCGGCCAGCGGTGGCGCCACTAAAAGTCTATGGTTGCACAAAGCCAGATCTATCCCCCCCCCCCCCCTTTACACTCCTGTGACATATCACAGGACAGGTGGAATGAAAAGAGCAGTTCAGACAAAAAGCCCCAAACCCTATTATTCTCCTTAGGGCGATGTCCGTACATGTGGTAGACAATTAGATTCTCTCTCTCTCTCTTTCCATATGTATATGTGTGTATGTATGCATAAGTATATATATATATATATATATATATATATATATATATATATATATATATATATATTATATATATATAATATTATATGAATATATATATTGCGTGTGTGCGCGTGTGTGTTTGGTCATATTTGATCATGTTTATCGCGGGAAACTTTCGTTTATTGACATAAATGCCGTGAAATATTCCAGGTTTATTGAAATTCATGGATGACATTCGTCATGCTGAGTTGCTGAAGTATTCAGTAAATTGTTCACGCACGTTGACTCAATGAATTGAGGGAGGTTAGTAAAGCGTTATTTGACATGATTGTACGATACGGTGACGTAAATTTGACGACCTACGATTCAATTCTTCTACCCATGTCCCATGTTTTTACAAGTTCAATTCTTTGGCAGAGTTGTCTTCGCCTGAATTCTCATCTTCAGTGGTCACAAAGCTGTGAAATCTCAAATCTATAAATGTATGTTTTTTCTGTCGTCGTTTATGATTACTAGCATCCAACAGTGTGACGTCATTACGCCCGAATATGCATATTTGTATATATAATATCATATTTACAGCATGGGATTGACATGCTGTTTTATAGATTGACATGCTGTTCTATTTTTGATATATATATATATATATATATATATATATATATATATATATATATATAATATACAGATAGATAAATAGATAGATAGATAGATAGATAGATGGATAGATAGATAGATAGATAGATAGATAGATAAATAGATAGATAGATAGATAGATAGATAGAGAGAGATAGAGATATGATTATGAGTGTGTGCGCGCATGTTATAATACATATTTCATCTATCTATTAACATATTTCAAATTAGGTATATCAAGGCACATGAATATGTCTACATAAGAATCTCTGCCCTGTATTTTACAATTTCTAAATTTGTTGTCTGCTCTCCTTTCGGTATCTACCAAATTCGCTACATGGCGGAAATCAAATGAACATTTTTATTAGATGAATTAGCTTGTAATTGCCGTCGAAATTCCTCTGAAATTAGTTTCAGATATTATGTAGAAACTCTGTTATATTATCTTCTTACTCCCAGGCAGTTAGACTTTGTTTGCCCAGATGTAAATTGTCTGAACGAAAAGAGAGAATTATGTAAATTTGTTATCTCTTGAAGTTGTTATTTTAATTTGTAGCCCCCTCCTTCAACACACGAGTACCTTAAAAAGTACCCATAACCTCTATTCGGAAGGACAAATTAAGTGTTTAGAATGTTACGAGGAAAAACGCTCATGACTGCTCTACAAATTTCTGTAAAGACGGTATTCTTATAGTGATCAATATGCATGACGGTAAATGTTTGGCTCTGTACGAAATTATTGAATGCGGGAGGGAAACAATTCCTAAAACATAAATAGGAATGCTCCAAGTCGGAACAACAAAAAAGTAAAAGAATTAATCTTCGCTTCAGGGTATGAAATGAAATTTGGCTTTTTTACACATCTCTTTTTCTTGTTCTTTTTTATCAGTTGATTTATTTGGTTGGATATAATTTTTTGTTTTGTTTCTGCATTTAAACAAATAACAAACGGACACAATGCATACTTTGATGCGTGACTGAAAGATATACAAATTATGTTCATATATGATTGCATGCAATGAGATATTTGCGATAGAGCCAGCTAAAAACAAAGAAAATAAAGAGAAAATATTGACTATTTTTTGTCATAACTTAAAAATTGTTCCTTGTCATGTAAGAAGCGAGGTATCATTAGAAAGCCTTTATTCTGCTCTGTGTGAGACTGGACTTAGTTTGAAATGTTTCAAGAATGTTGTTGTTGTTGTTGTTGTTGTTTCCAGGTACTATTACTTTCTCTTCTCTCTATACTGATGGCATTTCTGTGGGAGAAAAAAAAAAGTGGCTAGATAGCTTTTTCTTTTTTGTATCACAAGTCAACACTGGTGTCTGGGTGCGTTCAAGCTTTGATAATTTTTATGTGACGTATATCCCTCCAGAGGCGTCGATGCCCACCCCCTTCTGGCGTCTAATGAAGCGTGCCGATTTCGTTGGCGGCAAAGTCACAGGAGTGAAGCGCTAAGTTTATCAACTTTTTCTCTTGCCATCTCCCTATCTCTCTCTCTCTCTCTCTCTCTCTCTCTCTCTTTCTCTCTCCCTCTCCCCTCTTTATCTCTATCAATCTCCCCCTTATTTTTTGTTATTTCTCATTTTAATCTCTCCCTCTCTCTCTCTCTCTCTGATAATGAAGGCGAAATCAAACCTTCCTTTCCTGAAACAAGCGGTATATGCTGTATATATTTTTTTCACATGTAAAATGAAAAAAGACGCAGAATGCTGATGGTGGCATATCAACTGTCAACACCTGACACTACAGGGAATCCATAAGGTGTATCGGGTCATCGCTGCGTATCGCCCATTCGAATTTCACATAGTAGAGAAAACTGGCTTCTTCCTCTCTTATTCGGATATTTCTCGAGGCCTGCGGACATGACTAATTAACTCTGAAAAAAAAAAAGGTATCTTGTTGGTAAACCATCAAAAATTCTGCTACATTTTCACTGATAAATACCATTTGGAGTCAACCCTCTCGTATCTAGTAAAGAGTATGCAAAAAAAGTGTACATATTTCAAATCCTCTGTTTTGATTTCGTTGGAGAGTGCATTAGGTGTCTAAAACATAAAGAGCCTTTATCAGTCTTTAAGCTTTACTACGACCTTTTTCTTTCTATGGCACCAACAAAAAGGTTGTATGTGTTTTCTTTAAGCTCTGATTTGAATCGCCCGACGCGACGATGTATATTTACCATGCTCCATAAAGTGCCTCCTTGCTACAGGGGCAATTTTCACCTCTTTTACGGGTTTAAACGTGATATATTATACCGTTAGAACAGTCGGGTGCCTGGTATTAATGAGCGAGTTCTTTTGTAGGAACCCCTATTCTTTGCAACATTATATGTCTGCGTGTGGCGATTTCTGAATAACATGCGCCATTTTAAAAACAAAGATATCTACTGTCTCTGTTTATTTGGCAAAGAGAAGTCAAGGTGTAGTTCACATTTGATTTTAATGTCTGGGTTAATCTCTATCATTTTTGGGTTGTTGTTATTCTTTCAAGAAAACCGGAGAGCTTTGCAAATAGTGTTTCCATCTTTAATCCGTAATATGGTTTATTTATTCATAATGACTTCGCAAACCAGTTTCGGGCTGTTTAAACTTTTAAACTATATTACTCTGAACAGGTCTATTGTGGTTGATATCACACATCACTTTGCGAAGTGGAGTCACGTGTTCTTATGCGACCGCTGTAGTATTAAGTTGAATCAAGCGTTAGACTAATTGTGAGCTTTTTACACGCTTAAACTTTCTTAATGTCCCGCTGCAAGTCTGAATCCTTTTTTTAGGTAACAGGTGTTTGCCGCAGAGCTGCGATATAGGAACTACGCGCACTCAACACGTGATGATCTTAATAGACTGGGTGTTATTATCAATTGTGCGTTTTTCCTTGAAGCCGCGTGTTAATGTACCCTGTAACTCCGAGGACATGGTACTTACTTTCCGCCAGGGAAGGGGTCACTCGATACGAACTTGCGTCGTACAAGGGAGGTGGAAGAGAGACTTCCCTGGTCGTACTGACCCGACTTCCCCGTCTAGGTTACTTCTTCTGTCTCTACCACTGCCACTGGACACTCCTCGTCTTGTTGAAAATGTTGAGTTAAGTGCTTGTAACATAAACACAAGGCTTCTTACTTCGAAGTGCTTTCAAAGCGCTTCGCCATATTGAAACGTATGCTGTGTATATTGTTGGAACGAGAGACAACGTACCACATTTAATTGTCATAAAACATGTAAAACAGAAAACTTAGTGACAACCCCTTGTCACATACAGTGGGGCTGACTTTGTTGGTGAAAATTTGAAAGTGTGGATGTATTATCACTTTAAGCAAGCATAAAAATCAGTCATATTTTATCTATATCTATATCTATATATCTAGGTCTATATCTATATCTATATCTGTATCTATATCTATATCTATATCTATCTATATCTATATATCTAGGTCTATATCTATATCTATATCTGTATCTATATCTATATCTATATCTATATCTATATCTGTATCTATATCTATATCTATATCTATATCTATATCTATATCTATATCTATATCTGTATCTATATCTATATCTATATCTATATCTGTATCTATATCTATATATCTAGGTCTATATCTATATCTATATCTGTATCTATATCTATATCTGTATCTATATCTATATCTGTATCTATATCTATATCTATATCTATATCTATATCTATATCTGTATCTATATCTATATCGATATCTATATCTATATCGATATCTATATCTATATCTATAATTATCTTTATCTATATCTATGTATTAACATAGTATAAACTTGCGTTCTATTACATGCGTGTCCATACTGACAGAGGAAATATCATGTGATTGTGTTCAACCCTTTGTCTGCTTTGAGAGTCGATTGACACAGAAAACCCCATAGCATTGAACAAACTGTTCCAAAGTCCCCTAGCACAGAAAGGGTTAACTTATTTATAAAATGAAGACAATAAGATCTGCACCTTTCATAAGTAAGAATCCGTGGGGGAAGGGGATGACATCCTGATTAATTCAAGAAGATACTCTCCTTTGAGGCGGTATCTTGAGCTGACCAAGATATTTGATGAGTATGCAAAATTCACCAAACACGGCACAGAAACGGCTGTCTAATCCGTCATTGCCATGGCAACACATCATTGCACGAGTCTGTCGTGATGCTGACTCGGAATTATCATGTCATATACAAGCAAGTACTAGAACTTCATCGTTATGCAAATACTATTCCGCTCAGACTATGACGGAGCCCCGGGACCCGCCTTTCATTCTATTGTCTACCCTCTCCCGCTCTTTATGTGTGTTTCCTATATTTTACTGTATGCGACATCTGCATGTCTGTCCCTTAAACAATATACATCTCTTTCTCTCTCTCTCTCTCTCTCTCTCTCTCTCTCTCTCTCTCTCTCTCTATATATATATATATATATATATATATATATATATATATACATATATATGTGTGTGTGTGTGTGTGTGTGTGTGTGTGTAGTTTGTTTTTGCTTTTTTCATTTTCTTGCTTTAACACATGTCATTAGTGCATCATTTTCCCCCTTTTTCATTTGTCCTGATCCCCAGACGTTTTTCATGATGTTCCAATGGTCGGTATGTATCTGATTCCCCGGACAATAGAGATGACTTTGAGCACAGCTCAAAGACCCCATCTATATTAAATTGTACATTGTGTAATTCAGTTACACGGCTCGAGCTCATTACCGACTTACTCCTGTTTGGATGATCTTAAGGGCGACCCTTCTGTCTCGTGTTAATAATGGGAACGCTCCAAGATTGTTGCAAGTTACAAAGAGTTCTGTTACCACGACAACTACAATGGTACTGATAACGGATTGCTCAAATAAGCAGCAGTTCCTGAAACCTAGTATATTTTGGATTATTTTAGGTGCTTTTTGAAACGGGTCCTTTGTGATCCCTAATGATTTCAAGTAAGCTATTCCTGACGGAATTTGAACTTACTTGCACACTACCATTAAGATATGAACATTTAGTTTACCTTGTTAGGAAATCAGAAACAGATGTGTTCAGCTAAATCCACATGTAGGCCTACATGCGTACAAAAACATTTATCTGTGTTAACCTTTGCTGCGCCGAACCGGATCGAATTATTGTCAGTGACTTTTAACGTAGCATTCGTTCGATTTTTCTTCTAGTAAATTCTGAACTCTTACTTTATTTCACAAGAGGTATAATAAATAACTGGCGTCACACTACCCATGAATTACTAAATGAATAATTAAAGCAAAACAAAATAAATAAATCAAGACATGGAAATCAAGCAGGCAACGTGCCACTGGGCTGTTGAAAAGGATGCATGGCAATACTCGAGCCACTTCCATCGAACTAAGTTTTAACGTTGCACCGTTTGACCACGATAAAGATCGAAAATAATGCTCCCCAGCTCTGCTATGCATTCCATTGCTTAAGCCTTATTTCTGCGGAAAGAAGTACGAAGAGAAAAAAACAACAACAACAAACGAAAACACGCATCCTATCAATAATATATTCTTGAATTATACTATATCAGCTTCCTCGCAATCGTAGCATTTAATATGCATTGAAGATTTATGAAGTGTTGCCCAGTTAATTGCGTCTGGCTGCGTATAGTACATTCGTGCAGTCGTAAAGCATTTTGACAAACGACAGATTACAGAGCCCAAGCGGAGAGAACATGGCTCTCTCTACAAATATTTCTTGTTATTGCAAATTCGATTATTGAAATTTCAAAGTGCCTTTAGAGTGAACAGATAGCAACATTCTGCAATTTTCTTAGTTGTGTAGCAGTGTATAATATGCAAGTAAAGTTAATATATAGGAAAAAAGAATTCCGCGCGTAGGAAATTCTGTTGCAGTTTTAAACTTCGTGTTTGAGATTCATGTTCTGTCGTGTGTCTCGTCGCGTGAGGGCGTATTGACAACCCCCCCCCCCTTTTCTTATAGAGAATGAGATTATCAAAAGGGTCGTGAAAGGGACTACAATACTTCATTTATAAAGACAAAATGATGGAACCATGCGATTTCAAATTCATAGTTGTTCCCTCGATCATCAACCTATGGTAGAGACTCTTTAAAATGCATTGACCAGGAGTTTTGCTCCTTAATGAGATTCATGCCGTCATCAAAGATATTAGAAAGTATCATGGTTGCCATGACAACCACGAGGGAAAATGTGAAGACGATGAGAGTGGTGATCAGTGCAAGAGGCATGAATTTTGATACCATTTCTGGTTTGAGAAATTTGCAATTTTTCAAGAGTAATGTCTGCTCCGGAGGTGATACCAATTACTTATTGGTTGACTTAGCAAAGATAATGTTGACGCGCTTTGAAATTATGCTCAGTCTGGAAATGAAAACGAAAAACAGAATACCGCCTACAGCCGTCACTCGCTTATATGTCACATTTAACAGACCATAATTATCTTGCATAACAACAATAACAACAACAACTGCAACGAAATATATTTTTTTCGAGACCCAAATTACAGAATGATGAGAATATTTAGGATTACTTTGTCGTAAGCAAAGAGAAAGTAAAAGACGGAGACAAAAATATAAACTATAACAATGAGATGAGAAAACACACAAAATGACAAAGATCCTTGACAATTTCTTTTCACGGAGAAGCGAATTCCTAAAGCAAATACAAAAATGTTGTCAATTCAATTCAATTCAATTCAATTCTTTATCTATTTCCATCATCAAACAAAACAAAAAAATCAGAGTACAAAGTATACAAGCAAAGAGTAAAGTATGCCTACACTATAAAGAATAGTTCTTAGTATATGCAAATGAATGTGTAATGGTATTAAACAATGTAGGCCCCAAACTTTGCCGAGTGACATTAAGAAATAAATGAAGTGATGGAAAAGAGTGATCCACTAAGAAGCACATTTTGTAGACGTGGATCCCTCGGTAAACAATATGCATATCTGTCCATTTTTTAAATGTCAAATCAAATATTTGTTTACTGTTATGATAAAAGCATATTGTCAACAATATTTAAATAGTACGAAAATAATACGTCATTAAAATAAGATATCAATGGGAGGATTTCAGAAATATCCAGACAATAATTCATTTACCTTCAGCGGAAATTTCCAAACATCTAATGGTGATCACACTATATACTTCCCTGATATTGAATATGTCATTTTAATTTATACACTGCTTTATGCTCACAAATTTTGCCTTATGCTTGTCTTTGTACTGAGGACGAATGAAGTAAATGAAAATATATGACTGATATAAACTAGTGTAACATGATGTAACTCAAATTTCACAGAGGTAAGCACGGAGCTGCATTATACGAATAGTAAGGACAGAAAGTTTTGACACTATACCGTTCAGCTTAACACTTGAGTTCATCATAACTGTTTGGCATTTCTTTTCTTTTCATTACATATCATCACGTTTCTTCCGTGGAATATTGCCAAGTAAGAATCAATACATTACGTTATATTTGGTCGAATGATGTTATAAATGGTTACAACGTTGAACCACGAGCCTCAAAATCATGTCCACTTCAAGAAGCTAGCTGTATAACTTCTGCTTTAGTTCAATTCATCTACATTGTTCCTATTTCGAATTGTCCAGTGTATGCTAACACTTTCTACCAATGGATGTATGCGTGTGTATGTTTAGGGAAGGGGCTAAACCGCCAAAGAATAGCAGTTTAAACTGATTGTCATGATTACTTTGAAAATGTTCGTTGATTTCCCAATGAAACGTTATGATCATTCTTATAGAAAATGTTTTCCACGAAACAAATCGCCATCAAAAGACTGAGGTTAAAGTCTAACTGGAGAATACAGCATCGGGGATCGCGATAGGATATTACCAATTCTGACTGATGTGGGATTCTTGATCGTGACCTGAGTCGATCGTTAATACACCTCATCGATCAGTCCGCCCCGCATTCATTGACGGCCATTCGCATGTCATCGAAAAGTCATGCCTCGGAAGCACCTTTTTTTTCTTCTTCTTCTTCACTTTTCCATTTCAAAAGGGGGCGCTATGTTTGGGTTTTTGAGTAGTATGGTATCGTCAATGCGGAAAACCCATGCTTAAAATCACGTTCGATTTTGTGAAGAGGTGTAAGAATCATACAAGGTTAAACCCGGCTACCGGAAGAATTTTGAAGACCGAAAGGGCCAGCAATCATTGTTAAGTACTATTCCAAATCCTTTTCTAATGAATTCGAAAGAAGAATTAATCATTTTGGATACTACAATTGTATGGAATGGTTTGTATATTTCATATCATATAAATCTCCTTGTTTTTGTTAATTCGGTTTAGAGTCCAATTATGCCGAGTCAATGCCGTCGATAATCGACGGAGGTTTCAGAGAAAACAAAACACAGACAGACAAACAAACAAATAAAAAAAAAAGAACTGAATCTCTTTCACTCTACAGAGTTGCCAGTTAACTGTTTCTCAGGCTATGATTAATAAAAACTATGAACAGTCATAAGTTAAGTAATAATCATAAACTAATTCGTTTTCTCTTCGTCGTAGGTCCACATTGTGGTCGTATATACTTCTTTGATATTGTGAGACTGCATTGCATCAAGGAGAGAGGTAGAATTGGTGCATTTATTGGGGGGTTATACGAAGTCGGCAGTGAGTGGATCGTGGATCAGTGGACCACAGTGTCTTTTGTGACATACACTCATACAGTCCATGTTACCTGTACTTGCTTATTTTTTAGATCACCTCAATATTTGAAATGCATGTCTTCGATTGATAACGAGATGAAAATACAGAAGATGACGAACCTTTGTGCAGTGTAAGGCTTGCGGCTTGCGGACATTCTTCGTCTGATAATGTAACTTGCTACACAATAGTTTATAATCAACTTCATCCGTGGATTATGCGAAATCTGTGAAACAATAATAATAATGATAATAATGATGATAATAATAATAACAATAATAATAATAATAATAATAATAATAATAATAATAATAATAATAAAAATAATGATAATAATAATAATAATAATAAAAAAAAAGGTCTTATTTACCCAGGGTAGCTTCTTCAGTGTTACCACTGCTCTACCAGAGGGCCCTGCTATTATTACTACCTAGAGTTGCCAGGTACCCATTTATACACCTGGGTCGAGAGGGACATGGTGGGTAAAAGCATCTTGTCCAAGGACGTAAGCACTGGGCGGGATTCGAACTCGGGTCCTCCGATCGGGAGTCGGGAGTCTTATCCACTATGCCACAGCGCCCCCACAATCATTGAGTCCTAGTAATATCTTCCTGTTGCTATTTTTGGTGTTGTTCATGATAAGTCTTGGCTTGTTTGTTGTTTTGAAATTTATCTTCCATACGGCAGGTATGGTGCATGGACGAACACGTGCGAACAGCCACGTGGTGATGACATACGTTTTAATGAATCGTTTACGAGAAAATGTCGAGGCGATTTTGTGGACAATTGGTCGCCCAGGTTGGCAATCGATCGACGCTAAACGATCACCTGGTGTGATCATTATCGATGCAAGTACCTGATCAGAAGGCAAATCATCCCAAATTGAATACACACCCAAGCGTATTTTGACCCAGTTCAGTGTATGCATTGCGGGTTAAGTCTCGAAAGCATAGTCATATTGCATATGGTTTGGTACGGTCTGTTAAATTCGTTTTGCCATACACAGGATATACCATAAAGTTGAAATAAAGATGTAAAATGCACCAACATAGTGCACAAGTCGGTGGCATTGTGATTTGTGTATAAAATATACATATACACCTGCTTGCAAAGAGAGTTTATGCGACTAACATGAATATGAGTATGTTATTGTGTGAGACAACCAACAATTTGAGCGATCGTTTTTATGATTGATCTCCCCAATACGTGAGGATTCTGGGATATTTGTCCTAACGCCCCCTCCCCCTCCCCAGAAAAAAAAAGAGGGGGGGGGGGAGAGAAGAAGCTTGGGGAAATTGATATGTCTTTCCGCATGCTTTGATGTTTGATGAACTCTTCCAGACCCTTTGGCTAAAGAAGATAAAAAAAAAAACAAGAAGAAGATCGCCCGCTTCACTCTCCCATTAACTCAAAATGAGGAGATGCCCAGTTCGTCTAATACTGATGGTACAACGATACATCACTCCAACAGCTGACAACACATACCTCAATCCAGTCAATGCCTTCATATGATAATCTCTGTAAACCAGGGTTTGTAATGTTATGACTTCCTTGCCCCCCCCCCCTCCCCCTTCCTCGGTTTCAAATCATCAAACTGATTCTTTTCTCTGACGCTCTCTAACCCGTAGTTCCACACTCGTTGAGAAGTCATTAATCCTGATTTCCAATATCGGTGGAACAAGCACGAGCCCTTGTCTACTATATATAGAACCCCGTGAACCTAATCAGCTAATACCTACCCCATCTCTCTCACTCCGTCCCTCCTTAGCTTCCCTCTCCCCCCTCTCTCTCTCCCTCCCTTTCTCTCTCTCTCTCTCTCTCCTTCACACTCTCTCTTCCTCTCTCCTTCTCTCATTAAGTTCCTCACAGTCAATAACATCATCTACTTTTAATATGGCTGCTTCTAATAAACTTAATAATTTATGGAAATTTAACAATTACTCAACTCGTCACGAAGACGGATGTTGACGAATCAGTGTGTTTAGTTTTATAGTTAGGGTGTGCTTCCACTCTTTCATCAATTAGTCGATACGATGAGCTTCCAGAAATATGGTTACCTTGCAAATGATACGAAACCATCTGGATATTTAAGACGAAATCATTATTTGTATGCGTGAAATCAGACATGGCATTCAAAAGAATTCAACCTGATGAGGACGAGTTAATTTTACTACAGTGTATCACACATTTGCCATAGACACCTGCCTGAGTATACTACCGACTAGTCTTCCACAGGATAAGATACGTAGTGCTCGAACAACATGCGTTTATTTCTCAGCGAACAATTTTATATCATAAAGAAGAAAAATGTTTAAAGATGTCATTACAGAAACAAAAATCATGTTATCTGTTTGCTTTGAACAAGACAAAGTAAACAAGAGCGTATCATTTTTTTTTTTTGGTGTTTGTTTCTTCAAAAACATATATTATTTTTATCTCTACAATTCCATAAAAAATCAAACAAACGGGGTTTTCATACCATCATAAAACTTGTCAACTAACAGCAATCCACGGTATACATCAATGTCAGGATCGCAGCTTGCATGCGACGGTAGCAGAGCACGTTTTTCCGCGAAGCAGCCGGGAACATTCGTGCAACCAATCAGAATGCCTCGCACGGCTCCTCTGATGGCAGTTGCAGTTTTTCTTTTCCATCCACCTCTTGTGTCAAAGACATATCTGCTTGTTGATATTGCAAGGTATTTATGTAACGTACAATATGTGGGGCATCAATTTTTGCGTAATGAATCTGATAGCTGTGTCGGGCGGGGGGGGGGGGGGGTGAGGGGAGTGGATGAATGCATGGAATTGATGAAAGGGCTCTAGCACCGGGGGCGGATGCAGGAATCCCGTAAAAAGGGGGGGGGGGGGATCTTTACAAAATTAAAGGGGGCGCACCCCCCCCCCCTCCCATTTGTTCTTTTTATTTCCTTTGTTTTAATGAAAAATAAAGGGGGGCGCGCGCCCGGTAGGCCCCGCCTGGATCCGCCACTGAGCACGTAGTATGCTTCGTACGAGCGATAAGGTACAAGCTACCTTTACCTTCTTGGTAATCTAGACGATGACTTCTTTTCATGCGTTCACTGCCCTCATGAAAAAGTGCGAAGAAATTGGAACTCTGGAGGAACTTTGAAGAGACTTTGATAAATTAGATTGTCGTTCTTCTAGTCTTTATCCCTCCCTATTAACTCTCTTTCTGTCTCTACCTCTGTCTGTTTGTTTGTTTGTCTGTCTCTCTTATGTATATATTATGTGTCTAATGTATAATACATGCATGTGAGATATATGATCATCCTCTTGCTGGTGATATCATTATGGGGGGGGGGGGTTGGAGAAGAGGCCCATTATGGAACGAAAAAGGAAACCCGACTGAGTTTGGCAACAGCAGACATGCTTTAATGCCAATACTTTTTATCAGCAACTGCATGAAGCAAAATATTTATACTCGACATTGCTCTGGTTGACGGGAAAAGTCATGGCGTAATCTCCGTGCAGCCATTAGTATGGGAATCAAGACGCAATTTCAACTGTAATCACGTGATATAATCACGTGATACGGAGAAAGCTCGTTGAGAAGTTTTGTCTTCCTTCCCTCTGTATTCTTTGTTTGTTTGTTAAGTTCTTTTTATCGCTCGCGAATTTGTGATTGATTCATGTCTCATGGCAGCTGACTAAGAAGTGTGGCCGAGTGGTCCATCTTCTGGGATTAATCTTTCGTGAAGCTTTGGCCCAGCCATCCACTCGATCGATGATATTGTATCGTCTCTATATCACGTCATAAATAATGAAAGAAGCGCGCTTCTACGAAAGTAACTTACAGAGAGCTGTAGACAATGGGTGAGAGTTTGAGGTATGGGAAAGAGCAAATACACAGAGAGATGGATTAAAGACATCAGTTAACATCGTGGCAGCTCGAATTACAAGCTTCCCCCCCCCCCCCCCCACACACACACTGTATGATAAAAGAACTGCACAATGATGCTCAAATGTATAAAGAAATGAACATTTTTTTTTTGGGGGGGGGGGGGCAGTAGGCTGTTCGTTGTTTGCCTCGCTCTGTTTTTGTACAAAACAGACAAACTTGTATGAATATATGACTGCGCAGCTCAAAGATGTCAAGCTGGAAAAATTTGAAGGCAGCGACTCTAAAGGTCTTCAAAATTGTCCCAGTGACTCCGGCCCGAGAAGAGAAACTTTAATAGAATAAAAGGAAAAGGGAAAGAGTATTGGAAAGGAGATGGGAAGAGGACGAGTGGGAAGGTAGAATGGTAGTAGATTGGTCGGTATTTCTTAGCCCGTTAGGATCCAAGCCCCATCCACATGAAATGAATACGGCTGTGAGGAAAACCACAGGAAACATTAACTGAACGACTCGGCTGCCTTAATAGCATTGCATAACAATGCATCCATCTGAACTTCCTACATTGTACTAGTGTCTCTGTTATTTTTGAATAATGAAGAAGCTCTAAAAGATCAGGTAAAGAACATTGTTGTTTGTACTTAAATACCATTAAATGCATAAAAACTATGAGTGACCGGATTTATCCCACTTACTATTTTCACTGCATTGTTGTGTTAGAAAACGAGAGCCTTGTGATATATCTGTAATATTGGTATATATTTTGCAAAGAATCTGACAGATGAAACATTCCTAACAAGTTTTGGATGTTTTAGAGTTTCATGTACAAAAAAAAAAATAGCATCATTATGCAGCTCTGACATCATAGTTGCACTTTATTTTTTAATATTTTGCCACTTCGATGTTAAACTGTCCCTTTGACAGAAGAATCATTAATTCAAAAGTCAAGAGGTGTGACGAATCCCTTTAAAGGAAACGTACTCTTCTCATTCGTGTTGCGCAAAGTTGGCGAATTACTTCTGTTCGTTCGTAGCTCGAGATGGTATATAACGATGCATTCTGCCCGTTTTCTATGGATACGGACGTGGGTGGAATAAGGTTTAATGACAGACAGCAAAGGGGATAGCCCGCGCAGTGGGACGCACACAAGGTGACGAAGCGTCTACCGATGACGGGATAATAACTGGGTTAATCAGTACTCCCCTGTGTAACCATTGAGAAGAGAGATTGGAATACTCCCTAGTGATGGCTCCTAAGGCTTCGTTCTCTTTCCGACACATCATGTGTCTAGATTATTGAATTCTATTCACTGTCCATCTTCCTTGTCCGTCTCTCTCTGTTTCCCCGCTCCGTGTCTCGTTCCGTCTTCATTTTCAGGTAAACAACACCGAAATACTGAATCTGTGACCACTTTGCACGTAGTTTGTTTTGACATTCTAGATATCGGTGTATGATTTCAACTGTGATTGTTTCGATTGGAAACTAAAAGCAGTGACAAGTGTTCTGTGTAGTCAAATTTATTTGCCAACCCATCTCTGTATATCGTACAATCTTATTGTTTAACCGCGTCTGTTTCCTGCATTTAAGATAGATATCGAATAGACGCTGTTCAGCAATACATTTGTTTGTTTTGTTTATATCTTCGCAATTTGAATTTCCACGGTTCTGTCGGAGGCATTCCTGAAATAGCTTGCTCGTGATAAGATGAAAAAGAAGATCTATGCATAGCAGACGATAAGGATTGATGTGTGCGGAAGTTGCCGCGAGACAGTCATTGACCTTTTGACAGGCGCGGGAACATCCCCACAAGTGATGGGGGAGCATCCTGCATGTGAGTGAAAATACACAATACATAAGAACTAATGTGTTAAATGCACACATACACACACTTTATTGCATACAAACACACAAACATGCACATGTACAGCATCCACACTATATGATAAATCGTTCAGATTCGAACGCTTCCAGAGGATGTCGTGAGTACGTTGATATGCACATCTTTAATAATCCTCCAGCAACAAGGAGCAAAAGTAAGGAGAAGTGGCGAGGTTTGAGGGTGTCAGCACGTTACACTGAAAGCTAGACAACTAGACAGACGGGAAGAAATATATGATATTTAACATGAAGGGTGTGTAGGTGTGTGTGCGTGTGTGAGCGTGTGTGTATGTGTGTATGTATGTGTGTGAGGGGTGGATGTGGGAATATGTAGGGAGGAAAATTAATAAAGACTGGATGTTAAAGAAACAGAAACGGAGGCGTTGTTATTCAATCGCGCACCGGTTACACTAAAAGCTATGCTCCTGTTGCGCGCGTGTGTGGTGGTTGTTCAACATACCTGCTTTGTTAGTAGTGAAATACACTAATTTCTTATTAGGATGGCGGAGTAGAAGGAGGAAGGGGGGCAGTCTAGAACAGTCTAATACTCACTCGCTACGCTCTTGGGTTTAAACAGTTCCAAAGTTAAACTCGCGCATCCAATTCTCACCTATCCACTCTGTCTTGTGCATCATTTGTATATTGACTTTTCTCCTATTAAGTAGGATTTATGAGTTCAGAAATTATCATGCAGCAAACGTATTGACATGTTTGAATTAGTGGGATCAATTTAAGACCGGTGTCTCTTTTATAGTTTATTGATATATCAATTATTGTGTTTGTTACTATAAGATGAATTGATCTTTATCTTTCATTTGTGTTCTTTTTCTCTCCCATGGTCCCGCTTCATCTTCCATCTAATGCAATCTCCGTTTCCATGCCAACATTAATAGGTAAGATGACCGATTATTATTATATATTAACACACGAGTGTTTCAGATGTAAAGTAGTAAGCAGTTATGATATGTATGTGTATGTGTATTATGTTCATTTTACATATATATATATATATATATATATATATATATATATATATATATATATATATATGTATATATATATGTATATGTATATATATATATATATATATGTATATATATATATATATATATATATATATAAAATATGTTTTTCATATCTGTATGATGATGATGATGATGATGATTCTTAACATTTGTATAGCGCCATATTTCTATCTTAGAAATATTCAAAGGCGCAAGACTCCTCCTAGAGAACTAGCAATTGAATATCTGGTTAAAAACAAAGTGTGAGTCTTGAGTGAGGCTTTGAAGTGCTCCAGTTTGTTAATTTCACGGAGAAAAGTTGGGACGGAGTATAAATGATAGGCGTCTGTGTGTATACTACCCATGGTGTTTTACTGTTTATGCTGTATCTTCCTACTATGTTCTGTTCTGTTCAGTTCAGTTCAGTTCAGTGTTGATATATTGTCACCATACAGTGCATCTGTACGTTTGATTTATCTCTTCTTTTGAACTTTGAAAAAAGGGGAAGAACATATTCATACCACTGAAAAGAATTTATATCTCCTCAGATACTCCAAAGGGGAGAAGACGGGCTCGCACTTTAATCAAAGTAGTGTTTTATCACCAAACAGCAGATGATGGATCTTTAGAAACACAACACCCATTCCATTTCAGGGGATAGCTAATATTTCAGATACGAAAGCGGATGTAGTTAAGTAGAAGGTAGCTGAATATCGCAATCCCACGTGGGGATACATTCTTAAAACACTGAGCCCTAGATCTTCCCTCATTACCAGATAGCATCCTCTCTCGTGTCTGACTGATCGTTTCGCACCTGCTAATGTTGGTCTCTTTTTTTTTTGGGGGGGGGGGGGGGGGGTGGGGGTGGGATGGCTTACTTCCTTATTTCAGGAAGGACTTTACTTCTACATTTTCTGTAAATAACAGTAAATATAGTAAAATAAAATGTTGACATAAATTGTCTTGTAACAGCCATTATACTACCTCACCGTCTGCTGCCAGTGTTACGATTACAATTTAACATTATCATCATAATATTTGCTTTCATAAAGCATTGATAGTGATGTTGATGATAAGGATACATTTGGTGATAATGATAATAACAGTAATAATGTTACTTACTGTTACTTAATGTTACTTAACATAATGTTACTTATAGCAGTAGTAATGAAAAGTAGAAGTAGAAAATGAAGAATATAGATACGAAGGAGAAGACGCATTTTGATAGACATGATAGAAACCGTAATTTCTGAAATCAGCTTATAAGCCGATGTCTATTCTATGCGCCTTGAGACTATTTGTAACCTTGGCATGGAGATGTCTCGGGGCTCCTCGTAACATAAACCTCAGCAATGACTTTCTGATCACGGCAATCAATCGAAGCCTGCCCTCAAGTGATGACTTCTGATCAGTCACTCTTTGGACTGAACATTCGATTGCTTTTCGCTCGCAGCTCGAATGGAATCGGGTTTTATGTTACCAGTCGTCGCTTGGGAATAATTATGACGACATCAGTGATGTAGTAAGATGTATGACCGTTTGTGGATATTTTATCAGGTCAGTAGTACGACATTTTGACCAACAATAATAAAAATTGGACTTATGTTATGTAACAATAGTTTCCCTCCTGTCACCTAAAACTGCATGAAAATCTTGAATGAAGTCAATCTATTATTGAGGTCAATTTGGACAGAGTAACGCATGATTGGTAATAACTTTAAAAACCTAAGGGTGAACACACCTATCGTAATGCATCTCCTTTCTTCTTATCAAACTTGGCCTGAACTCCGTCTCCCCCCTTCTGTTTTTTTTTTTTCTAGCCACGGTCCATTATCGTTAAACTGTCAAGACTATGGCCCTCTGATTCCCCCAAATGACACGACATTTAGACTTGAGACCAGGATTAGGGAAATAAGAATTCGAGAGCAGCTCAGACGACAAACTCGCCAAAGATAATTCCGACAAACCAAAAGCCGTCTTCCACCAGCTTCATTACGGCGTTCTCACTTCAATCCCCCCGTAGCTGCTGGCCCCTTTTAAGCCGTCGTTAGCGTAGGTGTAATCCTCGTACAGGGGGTCATGCTAGCCTCCAACGTTATCCCCCATGGTCTAACTAGTTCATTCGCATTCCACACCGGCATTTGTAAGGAGAAGGGTATCAACGAACACTCACTTTGTTTTACTGCTATGCATTAGCAAGCTGGTCTGAAAATGGTAACACGTGTGATCCACGCTTTTTTCTGTTTTGTTCTTCTTCTGCTTCGCTTCGAGTACAGCAATGTTAGGTTAAAACTGCACGTAAAGCACTGTAAAGAAAAGTTTGGTATCAAATAGTGCGAATCGAACGGTTTGTGGTGTCAAAGCGATGAAATCATTATGACGCCATCCTTTAAAATGTTTTTCGCGTCAGTTAGAACCCTCATGATGTCTCCGTCAAATTTAGATTACTACGACTTTCTGCCAGGTAGCGTATGTCTTATTTCCTTCACTGATGTGTTGTCACGCAATCATGCAATGAACGGGCAATTATCAATATTGCAACTTTGTTTAAAAAAAGAAAAACGGTTTCCACATATATATTCTTCTCATTTGACAATTTAATGTCCGTCGTTTAGTCGAGAAATGTCTACATTAGA
This sequence comes from Diadema antillarum, assembly GCF_040938485.1. Taxonomy (NCBI): domain Eukaryota; kingdom Metazoa; phylum Echinodermata; class Echinoidea; order Diadematoida; family Diadematidae; genus Diadema; species Diadema antillarum. Next base: position 274,905 of record NW_027272307.1, on the reverse strand, counting down.
AAGAAAAAAAAACAGTTAAAAAGATTCGCCTCCATGCCGATGAGTGAACGAGCGAGTGCTTGCATTTGATGCATTACTTTAGTCAATATTTGCCATGCCACGGAGTCACGTTGAGACCCTAGAAATCCAAGTCAAGTAGAGCGGGTTAGCGGAGGAAAGGGAGCAGGAGAAGAGAGGATGTGGTGTCACCTAGCAACGGTTGCTACGGAAGATACCTTCCTCCGTAGATTATCTCTCGAACGAGGGGCCGTAGTGGGAACTAGAAGACGCGCAGCGCTGTCACTCGACGTAATCATACCTTTTAATATAGACACGCAATCACGCACAAGCAAACAAATCAAACGCGCACACACACGCACGCACATCGACCACGCACGCATACACTTATTATCTAAATTTACCACTTTCACACGCAAACAAACGTTGATCCAAAAGTAAAATCAGAAACACGTGCCGAATGGACCGTAAGCTACAACACATTAAAGCGAAGATTAGTGCGAAATCGACAGTAAAAGTTTCATCCCTCGTTCAGCACATTGCGGTAAAACGAGATCAATGAGTGTGGTGTCTACAATGTTATTCACGTTTATGTAGCATGTAGCCAATACAATGTTCAACCCATTAAATTATCCCCCCCCCCCCCCCCCCCGCCGTCAACTCGAAATGGCTCCTCATTACCTGAGTCAGGGTTACTTTGCAAAGCCTTTATTCATGGGCGTAAACTATTATCCCGTAACAATGCCCGTCTTCTATTACACACGCACACATACATGCCTATCATAATACCTTCTTTTATCTACATCATGAAGCTTTTCCAAATCTGTTTTCAGAATCATCTGACAATGTTTGTAGATCTGCGGATTATTGTTCTAGATTTGGCAACCCTGATGATCTTTTCAAGGGCTTTTTACACTTGTGTTTCTTAACCCCGGACTTTCTCTGACCCAGGACTATCGTTAGTCCCGTACCAATTTTTTCAGCTTTTTACACTCGCCAATTAGTCCCGTACTATCTCTTGTCCGGGGCTAAGGAGAAAACTGACCTTTTTACACTCGTATTTCTTAGCCCCGGACTTTCCAAACCACATGAATAAATTATTCATAATTACGCTGTGTACTGTACACGTACACGCACGCACCGGCAGCACTTGATTACCTCGTTTCTGATTGGTCAGTGAGGGTCGAACTTCGTCTCCGTCGCTTAGCCCAGGATTATTTTTTCGTTCTGTTTACACTCACTGGCTTGGCACCGCAATTGCGGTGCTAACCCCTGCTATTTTGCAGGGCCAGATAGTACCGTACTATCGGTGGGGCTAGCCCACTTTGGCAAAAACGAGTGTAAACAGAAAGTGGGCTAAGGATAGTCCCGTACCAACGGTGGGGCACAAGTGTAAAAAGCCCTTCAGACTGCCAAAAAGAGAAAAAGAAAGAAAGAGAGAAAATGAAACCACTCTACGCAGCAGAAGCGCAGTAAATTAACGCAACCAAAGTATCTCGGATCCACAGATGTTTGCGCGAGATATTTCAGATTTAACGACTCGTGCAGACGGCTAAGAAATACCACCATACACGTAATCACTGTCGCAGAAGTGCGTGAAACTATATAGAGTGTGTTGTGTGTTTGTGTGTGTGTATATGTTCAGTTCAGTTCAGTTCAGTTTTTATTTCTGCATTTCAAAATCAATACAAATCAACAAATCAACAAAATACTTACATAGTCATTTACACAGCTAATATTCGTAACGTTTGGATCTTACATACATTTTCTTTTTTTTCAAGAACGAATATCATATATGAAAGGAAGCAATAGGAAATGATAAAAATGAAATGCAGGGGACCATCATCATAAGCTAAGCTTGACGAGGAAGATGGCCCCATGTGTATTCTTGTTTTCATGTTAAAGACTCAAAATACATAACTTTTTTTGTCATTATTTTGTCGTCATTGATTGCAAGCCTTACCTGCCATCTTTTCTTTTTTTTGATATTGACGTTAACTCGCAGTCTTTTTCCAAGTTTATTTTCGCCGTGTTTCTGCCATCTATTAGCGAGCTTTAGATCTGTGACGCTATGAAATGTTTATGACGCGTCCCCTCCCAGGTTAGCCAATGGGAACAGCTGTTTTGCGCATGTGCAGCACACTATTTTTACCTAATAGACGCGTGGTAGGATTAGAGTTTACGATTACCATCTCATCTAGCGTGCATGAGTACGTGATTTCGACCGACGTCACTTTTCAGTAAAATACGTAGGGGTCTACAAAATTTCATATTCAAATTCCACGACTTTCGAATCTTATGTTCAGTTTTGATGAGACGTCTGCCATTCTGTGCCTTCTATTTTAACTTCATTATGTAATTGAGAAAAAAAAAACTTGAACGCAAAGTAGCATTACACTTGAACGAACAGCGCTGGTCACTGAACCAACTTACGTGTTGGGGATAAAACGTCCTTCAAAAGCTTAGACGCCGTGACTTCTCGGCCTGTGTACCGTCATCATATCCCCTAGCCACCTGCCATCTATCAATACACTAGATATCCTGGCCTAAATCATTGGAGTATAGGTTTATTGACACATCGGCCGGTGTTCCTCTCTACTCCTCCTTACTGGAATTCATGTATATGATATATATATCCGGCGGAGACCAATTTTTCAACTCTTGTGCTTTTCCAAAAAGGAGGAACAGTAAGAGGAATAATGATGTCAAAGCTACGCACCAATTTCTCCTCCCTTTATCACATCTCATATATATTATATATATATATATATATATATATATATATATATATATATATATATATACATATATATATATATATACACACACAGACAGGTGTACACACACACACACACAGACACACACACACACACACACACATTCCCACCCAACCTCGCCTCTTTGCGAGAAAACCCTGAATAATTTGTCTATTCCTAAACAAATTGATACAAAGGTCTAAATCCGTAAGTGCCCCTGTCTGCCACCGTACTATTACCAACCGCATGCTCGAGCGACAGTATGACAGTTTGCAGGTACAAGTTGCCTCACCCCCATCCCCATCCTCTACTTTCTCCATCCCACAACATCCCAGCCCCTATTCTTTATCGTCTTGAATTGAATTACTCAAGAATGAAGAAAAGTCTTGGAGGGGGGTAGTACTGCGGAAAGGTCAGATGAAAGGGAATTCGTGTCGATTGTCGTTTTGTTTATCACGCTGAAAGCAAGATGGATGAAAATATCTCGTGATCAGGGATATGTTCGTAAAATGAGATTTATTACAAAAAGGAGAGAGAATTGCCAGCATCAATCATCAGCGTCAAATTGGATACATTTCAGATTGAAATTGAGCAGGAGACATGAAATCCATTTTCTTGCACTGTTGGAATGGACGTCTCTCATCAAGCTCATTGTGAATGAGAACTGATAAATGCAACAAAAAGTCATCGAATAGATTTTTTTTTTTCTATCAAAGACCCATGAAACGTATGTGACTGTATTATGATTTCAAGGAAAACTTTAATAGCGAGCACTGTTTTTTTTTTAAATTCTCTCTTCTGTCCTAATGGCTAACATCAGTCAAGACGTGCGGTATATGAATCAACATATATATATATATATATATATATATATATATATATAAATATATATATATATATATATATATATTCCTACAACAGCAATTGAGAGAAAAATCTCAAATCATCCAAACGCAATATCACACGTCTCAGTGTGGCAAACAGCCACAACGGCGATATCATTGCGGTGAAGAAAACAGTTCCCCTCAACCATTAGAGTAACGGGTCACGTCGTCATGAAAACGTGATACAGCTACCGTGATCTCTATCATCATCCCTGATAAAGTTTCGGATGTAGGCTGATTAATGGACCCATTTCTATGCTGTTGTCATGGTGATGAGAATCTGTCGATCCCAGATTTCAAAGATATGGCCCATTTTGTCGTCATAAACTGATTTGGAAAAAGAAAAAGATTTTAAGCATGCGACAAGGGTGCTCCTCTTTGGCAAATGTGGTAGATGAGATGGGGTCATTGGACGGAAACACGAGATGGTCAGAGGCGAAAATCAAAACGTTTCGCTCTGATGGAGGTTGGCATCGAGTTTCACGTTTATCGTGTTGAGTTGATGAAGATGGCGATGATGATAAAAGACTTTAAAAGGAAGGAAGAAGATAACTACAACGACAACAAGAAAGAGAAGAAGTGCTTCACACTTCTCACAGAGATAAACACGTGCTGGAATAGTGTGTTGTTCTGTTCGTCCTAATTTTGAGGTCTGCGTCCAGCGACGGAGATGTCAGTGGCGCCTCATGTGAAAACATAGCCAAAAAGTCAGACGCACGAAAATTCCCGCGCAGTGGGAATGCGACAGCAGAAGTGTGAGTGTGGTCTATTCTATTTCCACACCTTTCTTTTCTGGTTATGGTTTGTACCTTAGGCCATCTCAGAGAATATACTAAGTCTGCATGCGACAGACTGCATGACAATAACCTATGGTGGGCAAGAAACATACTGTGCTATGTGTTCCTCCTTTTGGGAACTGTGTATCACATTATTCATGGCTATCACGGTTTATGCATATAATATATGCTACACATATATTATGCTACACAACGCAAACGCTTATGATCACTTTATCCACCACTCTCGTTATCATTATGTAGTTACTTATAATGTAGGTTATCATATTATATTACATAGATTTTAGATCAAGCTTTGATTCCAGCTGAACAGCTCCATACCATTGGAATGCGTGTTCCAATTTGCCCTCCTTGTAACATGTTTTCGAGTGATGACAGCATGTTTGTTGTTGTTTTTTAACGCTATCCCTGACGCCGTTAACCACGGTGTGTTTTTATACCAAGATGTTAGTGAATTTCCACGTTAAAAGAAGTAAAATTTCACACTGCAGAAAACGCTCATTCCGCCTTCCGCTCCGTATATAGCACACTGGCTTTATCTACACGCAAAGTACCGCTGACAATATCCAAAGAACTCGACAGCGAGGCAAGAAAAAAAAACGGCATCATCTACAAGAACGTCATAATAAGGTCGCCTGCTATCATTATCCGAACTCAAAATGCATTGATACACCTGCTCCAAGTCTCGACTGATCATTTGCAGATGGTAATAATCCTTTCTTTCGAAAAACAGGCCGAGTGGATGTTTGCTAATGGTATTTTGCCCATTTTAATAACCATCGTATTATTTTCTGTGCGTTAAAAAAAGCCCACAACAACAACACGGCAAATTCCGGAATACAACCAGCGAGACATGATAGAATGTCACCATACAAGAGGAAAAGCAGACAAAAGGCGAGCCGAAATACCTGTCATCGTCACAGATTTATATTCCGTACGCCGAAATGATCATCAAGAGCTTTTCGTTTCGATTAAAGACCCACTTTATGCGTGGATACTGAAACATATAATATGTAAAACTTGCCTTACATTAAGTGTTCCATTCCATTTCATTTTGACGCACGAATCAATCATTTGACCACTTGATTTAAAGTGATTCATGTCATCATAGAATGGAATTATTATGGGCCAGACTTATCAAGTGTTGCTGTATACTAAGCTCCGACAAGTGCACTTATGAATTGTGATTTGTTTCTGAAATAGACTAATGTTCGATTTGGATACGAGTCAACCCCCCTTGCATTCCGTCCCAAATGATCACTTCAGTTTCAGGCATTTAAAGATTTGAGAACTTTTTTTTTTGTTCACGAACAAAAAAATGAGGAAACAAGTAGCAACGATAAATATTATGTAAAATGGATTGATTGATATATTTTGAATATCTCGCAGTCTATCACATTATCTACATTAACAAGTGTGTGTGTGTGTGTGTGTGTGTGTGTGTGTGTGTGTGTGCGCGCGCGTGTATAGGTAGATACACAGTTTCTATGGGACCTACATTTTAAAGCAAATGCATTTTCTTGTATCATTTATGACAGCTTGCTGTCTGGCGTAATCTATCAGAAACATAATCCCCCCCCCCCCTCCGAAAAAGGCTCCTAACTCTCAACTCTTCATTCTCCCTTCTTCTCTTGTTCTCATCTTTTTATGGATGTTTCTTAATCAATCTCTTCTTCGTCGTCACTTCATAGACTCGCTTTGACATTGCTCAGTGAGAGAATAAAATTATTATTCTCTTCTGTCGCTAAAATCTAACTGAGAACATCCAGATGGTGGATATTAATGCAATATTTTGCCTTCAGCCACACACGCACACGACCAACCGGGATATTTTGTCGCTCTAAGTTGTTCTCCTTCTGAGCTGAACGGTGTAAAATTTTGAAGTGTGCCCTCAGGCAACAGAAAAGGGAAATGCACGTCTGTTGGACCAGGCCGCTCATCAGCAGTAGATATTAAAACCTCGGCTGTGTGGCAGCGCGCGTAAAGCCCACTTGATTATTATTTCGCCCGTGTCTATTTCATTTAGGATCTTGATGTATGTAATATTCATTGTCTGTTTGCGCACAAAATTATAACATAAATCGTTTGTTGTTGTTTTTTAAAGTTTTGATTTACACTGTTAGTCAATGAATTAACCGGTCTGTTGATGTTTTATTTGGTTAAAGTGTTTATAGTAAAAGAAAAAGAAAAAGGAAAGAATCTGTTGTAGCTGTTATTCTTGTTGTTTGCGTTTCTAATTCTCGTTGTTTCATGTCAGTTGTATAAATCTCATTTATACAACTGAATAATGAAAATGAAATCCATTTTGGATGTTTCATTTCATTTCATTTCATTTCATTTTGGTTTTAATATCTACTGCTGATGAGCGGCCTGGTCCAACAGACGTGCATTTCCCTTTTCCCATGATCAGACGTGTTTTCATGTCTGTTTCAGAAACGGGTTTGATTAAGATCTTTTGTCACACCATGGGCACTGATGAAGAGTGTGACCTTACCTTTCAGTATTTGAGAGCTTGCTCCGTTTTTAAGATCTTCAAGATCTAGGATTTATTTTTTACGGCGTTCTTTTTCTACTGATTCGTTTACTATATATATATATATATATATATATATATATGATAAATCATCCGGTAAACCAATTTTTCGAAATGTTTTGATACTCTGATGCCGTTTCTTTTAAGATATTATACGGAAAGTGTTTTGCGTGATTTTAAAGCAAAGAATTTAAGCCCTCTCGAAATTGTTTTTTTTTTCCTATGGGTATTGGTGTGGCAACAATAGTTTTACGTTATGCAGATAAGTAAGGCAAAGATTTATTGCTACAACTGTGTTGCCAAGTGAAGTGAAAAGGGGAATAAATCGAACAGTTTACCATGTAAGTATGAAACAGATTACCAGACAGTTTGTTGCTATTTACATTGACTAGACGACTGGAACCAAAATGAAGAATGGATTTCATTTTGTTTCATCACTGCTCATCATTTAAAGGTCAAGTTCACTTTCATGTACATGTGAAATTGAGAAAATGCAGCAATATTAGTTGAACACATCAGTAAAAGTTTTAGGAAAATCAAACAACCAATTCAAAGATTTTGAATTCTTTAAAGTTTCTGTGCAGTCACTGCTCGATGAAAAGACTACTGCAGTTTTTTATGTCACATGCGCAGAAGGGTAAGCAGATAAGAGAATGTCCCAAAATATCATTTTAATGAAAAAAAAAGGTACGCAATAATACCTCGACTTGTTACTGACATATATCAAAGATAATGATATACCACCTGCCTTCTGATAGAGGCGGCACAAGTGTTCTTTTATTATGCGAGAAATTGAAAATGTGTTGAATTTTCTTTATGATTTCTTTATATCGTTTTACACATGTGATACCAAGCTTAGTAGTCTTCTCATCCGGAGTTGGCGGCCCAGAAACTTCAAAAATTCATGACTTTTTAACGGATTGTCCGATTTTCCTCAAGTTTTCACTGATGTGTTCTATTAACATTGCTGCATTCTCTCAATTCGCATGTATATGAAGGTGAACTTGTCCTTCAAGTAATGGAGCATAAATCTACGAAATAATTTCATCGTTTTATAATTCGTGTTTGTTACGTCATACTTGGCTTTCTTCTATACAATCACGATTATCGTAAAATATGAAAAGACTAAATACTACCATACTTACTCTCTTGAAGCGTATACAGTATACCATCCATAAACCTTTATAATTGTTATTTCTTGAACTTCAGAAATATTCCTTATATCATTATAAAGAGTGTCTTCTTGGTTTTTTTTTTTCTCTACCCCGTTGTACACTGTTCTCCCTCTCCCGTTCCCTCTCTCCCTCTCTTCTCTCTCCCTTTCTCTATCTTCTCTCTCTCTCTCTCTCTCTCTCTCTCTCTCTCTCTCTGTTTGTCTCTCCCGATGCCGGTCACTGCTCCATCTGCCTCCGGCGCGCTAAACCACCGGGAATCCAACTCATGCAGGTGAGTGAGCCTTAGTTCAAAGCACTTCTTGCACATTACAAACCGGTCCAATAAATTCACACATTTCTTTTCACAGAGCAAAGTCAGGTCGAGTATTACATAATGTATGCAATACAGACTGAAAAAACAACAACAACCCAGAAGCATTGTCTAATATGCTATTATTATAATACGATATTCTCCCTCAATTGTGAAAAGAGAAAGAACAAACTGCGTTGTCGTACGAGGCTTCAAAATAAGCCGTTGAAATTGGACTGTGATTAACTTCAAGACTTCAAAATGTTTTTACTTTTTAACAAAATAATAGAAGAGCTAAAATTGTTGGCTGAAATATATTTATTATCCGTTTAACTAATCAAACTTATGTTCCCGTGTGCCTTCAGGAATATATCTATGTGTGAGTGCACATTTCGGGGAAAATATAAAGATATTTATTCTTCTATCGTTTTCATGAATAATGATTTGGTTACCTCAGTGATGGCCATGATGATTTTTTCCGGCCTTGAATTCCAATTTGTTCCGAATTTCCTTTATATCAGCGGATACGAATATGCAAAGAAGTAGGACATTACGATGTAAGCATGATTAGAGGGATTGATTTTATCATTTATGTTTATTCATGTAATACCTGATAATTTTGATTAACGATCACACTAATGCAACGATGGAGATGATGATGATGATGATGATGATGGTTGTGATTATGATGATAGCGAGGACAATGGTGTTGATGAAGATCTTGATGACGGTGGTTATAATGGTGTTAATTGTGATGGTGGTGGTGGTTGCGATGACGATGAAGATGATAATGTCGTTGGCGATGACGAAGACGCTGTAATACCATGGCATTGCTCCTGGTGTGGCTGTTATCACGTGAATGGTACCGATCATTCTCACGATAGCAGAATATCGTCACATACCTATTGACGTCAGCAAACAAGCAAACACCAAGAAATAGTGGTGCGGCAACTTTGGTTAATTTGTTTGTGGCGATAACCTTTCTAGAGTGCAGCGATGTCTATCTCCTTCTGTGACACATATTCTATTATTCCTTAACCTATATTCTCACCTCAAGAGAGACATGACTCGTTATACATGCATCATGTACATAGATTGCTCTCCACAAACTGCATGGGGCACATAGCAATGAATATTAATATTATTTTGCATTGTTATCAATGTAATGTCCCTGAGAACATCAATAAAATGTATGAATTAACTCGTACATGCCATCGTCGATCGTCAATTTTGTCTGATCCATGATACCGCCATAGGCTATGATGACGAAGTTCTATTTTGTCAGTCTCCTAGATCTCCTTCAATCGTGTACTAGGCCTATTCAAGGTAAGCTTCAGTAGCATACTGTTATGCAAACCTCATGTTAGGCGCGCTATCAGGAGGCAACACAGATTCATGACCAGTGTGGGCATTCAATCCGTACTCTCGTGATTTTTAGTAGGCTGCCCTCTTCGTTGATTTAGCGCGTGCACGCCTCTCGGTTGCTACGAAGGAACCATTTTCTCAAGGCTTCTAATCAATCCCGACTTTCAATTACTGTAGTCTGTAGTCTCACAAACATATCACTCTTACTGTTCATCATTCGATTCAGGTCTTCTTAAGACATCCATTTTGCGTCTTAGAAATTGTTTTTAGTAATGATTGCAAGTTTAGCATAATTAATTAAGTTTTGTGAAGATTCTGGCACGTATCAAAAAAAAATTCACAACCTTGGAAAATATCACGTTGATCATGGTGATTGCCAAAATGATAATTACAATGAAAGTAATGGTGGCACAGTACTGTATCCTCAGGCTCCTTTTCCCTCTTCCTTCTTCTCTATATTTTTGTACCCCATCTGCATTTTCTGAAGTAACTCTATAATTAACGAAATCTAGAGGCATCCACAGACATGTGTATGCACTGACGAAAGCCCCTTAAGGACTCAAACGAAATCTATGTCAAAGCGCCATCACCGTTAAGGGAATGTATAGGATCCCAGTTCCTCAAGTAGATGCTGATGTCTATGGAACTATAATTACACAGATATCAGATATATCAGTTTTCCTCTAAATTTACAGTCAGACGACGTGGTTTTATATTGTTAGCTTGTTTGAAAAATCAGAACTGCATGTGTGAAACACGTCCTTGAAAGAGATCTGCAGCATCATAAAAACTAGTTTTACCATATGCCTACTCGTTTTTTACCCTTCAGACAGTTATCTAACTAATCGGGAAAGTAATAATTTACTAGTATAGTAGATAAAACGATATCTTGATAGTGACAGCATAATTTTCCAAACTTTTGTATGCTTAAAAGTTTGTTCATAATGAACAGCATCAGTTTACAGCTCAGACAACAAAGTTTGGCAATGAGATTGAGCCACCTCAATTCTAAAAAGTGTCTTTTAAGCCTATAGTTCTTCGTCAACTCCTGAACACAACCACCAGTTTGATGATATCACCCCCTATAGGTCCAACTACATGAATCGGTGCTGCTTGCTCCGGTCTAATGAAGTTTCGATTGTGGCATTCTTAAGCGCAGTCTTCCTTCAAAATTCATTTTATGGTGAAATAATTGCTAAATCGATAGAGTACGGGGAAGGGGGTGCCTCTTTCTCACCTATTACAGTACATGAGCGAATTGACGCTAATGGTAGGGTCATAAATGATACAGGTTGTACGATGGAACAGGATGGTGTCCCTGAACACACAGCTTCAAAAAAAAAATAAATAAAATCTAATTAAAGGGTGCGGTATTTTTTTCCCACCACTGAAGATGGCTCCACACACATAATAATACCTCCAGTGGGCTCCTATGCATTATAACTGATTCCTCCGGTCGTCCGAATGTATACAGTGTGGAGGTATACATGACGGTCTGATCAAGCCTCAATAATGTTGTCTATTTTCTCCACTAGCCAAGAAGATGGTTGTATGGTTGCAGGGACAATATTATTCATTATGCATATATGGATCGAAGGTCTAAAACGTCGAGCAAAACATATTGATGCCGCGTCCATCGGGTGTATTCCGACCCGTACACTAAGCATCGCCATGTATCACACAGTATGCCTACCTGTTATGGGTTCGGAGTTACGTTCTAAATCTTTTTTTCCCCTAGAGTTTGAAAGACATAACATTTAATATTATTCTGTATTTTCATCAGTCGAACTTACTGCATGGGCCACGAACAATAATTGTCAAATATAAGCCTATTATGTACATAAGCATTTCTGAGTCAATGTTTGAAGTTCAAGTGTCTTTCAAGCGATTATTTGTCTAAAGATTAATGGGGAGACATCGACAAAGGTAATGCATGGCCGAGACATTTCTAGGATTTGAGAGCCAAAGCTTTACTTATCACTCGAAAATCCCCTTGAACTAAGGTAGACGGTAGCTCTCTGTTTGCGGCCGCTTGTGATAAAATGAACATTCACTACATTCAAGAGGAGCCCTTTATATACAGTGGTGAAAATAGATCAAATAACCTAGACTTGGGGAACTAAACTTTTTGGAGTTTGCGATTAGTTCATTATGTTATTATCATAACCACGCTTTTTTTTCTATAGTATTTTACCTGTTTATGAAATGGAGACAACGATCAATGTCATCTCCTCTACGTGTCTTGCTTTTAATCAACTCTTTAACCTGGTGGACTACAGAATGAATCTACTACCCCTGCCCCTTATATATATATATATACATGTATATATATATACATGTATATATATATATATATATATATATATATATATATATATATATATATATATATATATGTATATAAGGAATGCATTAATAGCCAATATTGATTTAATGAATAATCCGAATTTTCGAGAAAATTCGGATTATTCATTAAATCAAGATTGGCTATTAATGCATTCCCTGCATTCCTCTGTTGTGACTTTATTATTCCAATAAGTCACAACACAATACGCGGAACAACTACAATGTTTATATATATATATGTATATATATATATATATATATATATATATATACGTATATATATATATATATATATATATATATATATATATAAGATCGAGAGCAACGTCCGCCTCAGTCTAATTTCTTTCAGTATATATATATATATATATATATATATATATATATATATATATAAATACATACATAATAATCACTACGTGATGTGTATGTGTGTGTATGTATTTGTTTTTTTTTAAAGAAAACTGCTCATGTCAGCTGCAATGTTTTGATCCGCGTATGAACACCTTGAGAATCAAATCATATGATTTTAGAATCTGTTGTGATGAGATGCCATTGACTATGATAATAATCACCCTGTTGAAATCTAATACGTTAGGAAGCAATGACGCATTACCTTACATATTTTGAATGAGAACAGGACATCGCAATATATAACCTAGCAGAACCATCGTTTAGAAATAAAAGTTTTAATTTTGTGCCATAATGCTGGACGTCGATCGACCAAATCTTCTATAAAGGCAATGTTTGAACGTTGTTTTCAGAGATCCATAAATTGCTCTTAAAGTATAGTATCACCATCATCAAAATTTCATCTTACGAAAAACCAATAGATATTCCATGATTTGAAATAATTCATCAAAAACAAATCCTGGACCTCTGGGCTTCCCTCAGCCAACCGCTTGTTCTTTTAGCCTTCTTTTGCCAGCAATGAGATTACTCGTCCAAAATCTGGGACGTCAAGATCCATAATGCTTTTCGCACATGAAAAAGAGATAATGTATTTTTAATAGTGCCGTCTGCAAAGATTCCTATAGATTTAAAAAAAAAAAATTAGTTTGACGATCATCAAATTGCAACTATGAGCTTTTGAGATGAAAAATCGCGCATGGAACTCTATTTTTATGTTTTCTTTATTAAGTTTTGTTCTCTTTGTTACTTTCCTTTCTCTCTTGAGATGACTTGTACTCCTCTCTTCAATATAATCCTGTTGTCACTTAAAACGAGTTATATGAGAATTCCAGATAGTGTCTTACTTCATTAATTTTTGACACTCTGTGCTCCAATCCTTGTAACTATGTCTTTTTTCAGTGAGAATTTGATCTGTCTTTCTTTTCTTCTATTTTGTTTTGTTTACCTCAGTTTGGAATTTAAAGTGAGATTATTCAGGTTCCTGCTTTTCTCTGCAGTGTGATAAGTATGTGAAATGACATCGGAAATTGAAATATAATACTCTCTAAAAAAATCGAGTGAAAATTTTCACTCTAAAAAGAGTGAATACAAAAAAAGAGTGAATTTCGAGTGAAATTGGAGTGAAATTTGAGTGAAAATGCTCATTTTCACTCATTTTGGAGTGACGTCAGGGATCACTCCAAAATCTTCGAGTGATCCCTGACGTCACTCCAAAATGAGTGAAAATGAGCATTTTCACTCAAAATTCACTCCAATTTCACTCGAAATTCACTTTTTCTGTATTCACTCTTTTTAGAGTGAAAATCTTCACTCGATTTTTTTTAGAGAGTACATTCCCAAGTATCTTTCTCTCTTCTTTCCTTGCATCAAATTTATGCGCATTCGTATAACATGTTTAACTTCTTAAACCTTTGAATCTTCATTTTTTCTATAAAGCAACCAAAGGCGGAAAGATCGATCCATGACAGGTCAAATTAGCGAAACATCGCGGCAAAACTTGAACAAAGAAAATGCTATGTTGTGTAATGTGACCTTTACATTTCTAAAGGCCAATTCTTTATGAACGATTCTGAATGGAAGCCAGGGATGGAAGTATACCCATTAAAATGTCGTGAATGACCGTGTAAACCAAACTTACTGTGTCCTTGCCATTAGTGTCAGTGATGATTGCACGGGGACGTTTATATCGTCTATTCCTGCACCACACACTAATTTAATTTTATTCTCCTTTACAGCCCGATGACGTGATATCCATTGCAGGTCACAGTGATCATTTATTGTATCGATGACATTGTGTTCTGCTCTTCCACACTTGGTTTCGCTGTAAACATATACCGTTCCTCGTCCAGCTGAAAAGAAAGGCTCGTAATTGTTGTAATTGTACCTTGATATTGAGGTATGCGTAGGCTTGACGACAAATACACTAATGTTTTGTCAAGGTCACTTAGATTGTAAAAACACATAGCCCTGATAAAGAATTACTCATTGTTATGTCAATATCTGTTACGGCATTCATGGGTTGTTATGAGTACGAGACTCTACGTGGATATCGCTAATTTAATATATTGCAGGTATTATGATGATAACTGCCTTAAGACTTCAAAAGACATAATTGCATCCTTTGCCTATAACGCCGATCACAGCAAATGAACGCTAATGAATTCGTAACTCTCTTTTCAACAACAAATTTGCGTCGGAAGATTGCAGTTGCATTAATTAGACACATAATCATCATGAATTTCGATCGTGTCAAGCCTGATATTTCACACAACGGCACCCGGCTTGCAGTCTGGGTATACCACACATTGTCAGGGTGAAGATGAGAATACAAGCGACTTGTTTGGTATCAAAAGATATGGACGAGATCTTGAAGAAAGACTAGTGGCCATTTAACCCTTCATGTGTCAAAGACTTTGAACAGTGTGCACAATGCTATGGGGTTTTCTGAGCCATTCAGCATTCAAGCACACAATGGGTTAAGAGTCGCTTACCCCATTGATTCTTAAATTGCGTGATGTCATCTTGGCTTCCTTATAGTCGCCATGTCTGTCGATGTTTAAATTACTACTCCAATACCATGTCAAAGTCCAAGCTGACTCCAAGAAGTAGAGTAAAATCAGCTGGACGGAATAGCAGAACAGAGTTTTATCACAATTGGACGAAAATCTGAGAAAGGCATGCCAGTTTCAAAGTTCAACTTGGATTGGAATAATGGTGATACCATTTTGCAACCAAAATATGCAAATCACAAAAGACAGAGTAAAAGCAATTTTGTTTTCGATAACAGACGGTAAATGGTAACGCCACGTTTCTCTCTTGACCGTCATTATTACGTACAATTAAGTAATCGTATCTTTTTCTTCCTTTTTTGAAATCATAGAAAAATATATGTTCCTTAGAGACTTGTGGGAAAATTATTGATTTGCATATGTGATTGTGGGCTATGTATTTTGAGATGACATGGGTATATTATTACATTTTGAATCTTCTGCTCGAATTTAATGATTTTTACGATTCTAATGGTGTTTCGTTAGTATAGCTCTGTATCACTCCTTGTGTAAGGTTGAAGCTACAGTCGGTACAAATGCCATGGAATGATTGAGACTTTATCGGCAATTCCAAGTCTGGAAATAAAGAGACTGCACGAGCACCACTTAACTTAAATAGCAGTAATTGGATAGTATTAGATGCTGTACAGATGTCTGAAAGATACTGACTCTCTTTTTCTTTAATCACCATTTTAGGGGATTCCATGATGGTCGAGAAGAGACGTATGGCGGTAGTGCCTTAAAAGGAACGGGAAAATATGTTTGAAGATAACATCGAAAATCTAATCGATTTTTATTTTTCGACAGGCAAAATTTTTGAAACGTGGGATTGAATGAAGTCTGGATGAAGTACCTTCTGATTTATATGAAAAATATGCATATTTCGTCTAAATGGTAGTGATTTCAACATTACACGCATTGTGTCCATTATGCAGAGAAAGGGCACATTGTGCAATCAATATTGTTGGGGGTAACGATAGTCATAATTGAGGACGACTTGTTTTTGCCATAACACACGTTTCCCGTAGACATCTGTGACGAATCGTGCCACCTTGATAATCTGTAGACGTTACCGAACGGCCCATCTCACTGGCAAAAAAGTCGCTGCGACCGCCGCGACTGATCAGGCAACTCGTGCGACTGGAAGGATCAAATAAATGACTTACTCTCTCACCAGGAAAGCGACTTCAGGGCGACGTCCGAGATGTCTCCTAAAACGGTGACAACTTATTTGCCCATAAGCCGCCGCGACGTCCGCGCAACGTACGTCGCCGAGACGTCTTCTCAGTCGCGGAGACTTCTCCGCGACGTCTCCACGTCGTCGTCGGTAGGTCTCTATAGGTTTCCGCAAGGTCATGGAAACGTCTCGGAGACTTCACATACAAACTTGGTCTCCGCGACTTTGCGGCATCTACGGAGACGTCGAGGAGACGTCTCCGAGATCAGCTGAAGACTGGAAAAAATCTCCGAAAAACTGGACACGCTCGATTCTCTCGCGATTTCCCGGAACCAGCCTGGTCTCCAGGAGACGTCCCGAAGACGTCTCCGCCGTCAATGAGACTCGAGTCCCCACCATAGGTTTGCTACCTGTCTCCGAGTTAATTGAGGTACCCACTTTACTGAGGGTCTCGCTTTCATTAACTAGAATCACACGCATGATTTCACTCACTACAATGTCCAATCCAATCCAATCCAATCATAGTTTATTTCCAATCAACGAAAATCAAAAACATAGTACAATGTATACATGTCATTAAATGATATTGTTCAAACGCTTGCAAAAGATTCATGTAATATACGAGACAAATTATAGAACAACATATATGTACAATAATAAAGAGGAACACAGTACAAATACTACGTGGGCGAGCGGAAAATAAATTCGATCATGGAAAATAGTGATCCACTAAAAAGCAAAGCTTGTCGGACGTGGATCGCTAGATAAATAATGAGTGAATGATATACTATTCTATAACAATATACATGTAGTTATTTTGAGATACACAGGTCGGGAAAAAAATATAGAATACCAATGCTATAGTGCCCGGACACTGTTCATTGAACCACGTGTACCGGGGAAATATGACAAGGACAATACATTCGTACACACATTCAATTACCCACACGCATATACACTGTTGGACGCGAGACAGTACCGAGAGGAGAGAAGACGGTAACAATATACAAGTCTACGAAGAATAATAGACGGGAAAGGAAAAGGAGAGAAGAAAGAAGAGAGGTCTGCACACAGAACACGCCAAGTGCTGCGACATCAGGACAGGTGAAAGTTCAAACATAAATTATAGCAATTTAAATTATCTAAGATTATAAGTAGAAAGTAAATGTTTTCTGAGTTTATATTTAAATGTGACAAATTTGGGGGAATCTTTTAAACTATTATCTAAATTATTCCAAAGTATGGGTCCGGTATAAAGAAATGTATTTTGGGCATGTGCGGTTCTCATTAACGGAAGATGGAATTCGTCGGATCGTCGCGTGGGATAGTTATGAACATGACTGTTTCGATGAAATAAATCGTGGAATATTTTAGGTAAAAAGGTACTATTGTAATCAAACATAAACTGACCAAGTTGAAACACATACTAATCATTTACTTTTAATATTTTATGGTCAGAAAACAAAGCATCTGTATGTTCTCGGGTATGTAAATTAAAAACAATTCTAAGCGCTTTCTTTTGCAATAAAAGAAGTTTATCAAGTAACATCTGATATGTATTACCCCAAGCAAGAATCCCGTAGTTTAAATAAGGGAGTATCAAACTAGAATAAAGAGTTAATAATGCAGATGAAGGAAGATAATATTTCAATCTATTCATTACGCCAATGTTACGTGAAATAATTTTACATATGTTATCAATATGATTCCTCCATGAAAGCTTGTTATCAACGCAAACACCAAGAAATTTAAAAGAAGAAACTTCTTCTAAGGGAGTAGTATCAAATGTTATATTGCCTGGGAGGCTATCTAAAGAATTACTAAAAAGCATAACTTTTGTTTTTTGAATATTTAATGACAATTTGTTTGCGTATATCCATTGTATAACCTTTATCAATTCTTCATTGACTGTTCTTATTAAGATATTTGGGTCAGGGTGGGAAAAAAAAAGATTAGAGTCATCCGCGAATAATATGAATGATAGTTTCTCCGAGGATCTATGAAAATCATTAATATAAATAATGAATAACAATGGGCCTAATAAACTCCCTGTCTAATGCCTCTTTTATGAAAGTTTATTGAATTCTAATATTTCTTGGCTTTTTGTTAGCGCTTTTTTTTTCCTCGACTCTGTCTGACCTTTCACAGCTCATCTCGACTCCTAGCGTCTCGCATCGGTTCCTGGGCGCGACCTGGGCATCTGTCTACCTGTACGTCCTAGTAACGCCACCTAATACTGAAAATAGATATCATGTTATTTTCAGCAGGTGGCGCTACTAGGACATACAGGTAGACAGATGCCCAGGTGTCCAGAGTTATTAAATGAATCAGTGAATAAAAGTGACGTCCAGTGGCGATCTGCGATCTTTGCACCTTATCCTTGGCCTGTGAGGTGACTTGAAGTCGGCAAGATGAATTTTATTTTTCCTTTTTAAAATACGAAAATACAGTGATGCGCTGTCCTGTAACACCTCGCCGTAACTTCTTCCTTTCACTTTTCTCCTTTATTCTCCATTTTCATACCTCATGTTATCATTCACTTTGGTTTAAAAGGTCCGTCGCATAATTTTTGCGATAAAAGTATCCTTTTTATAAATAGGTCAGTATCTGCTACCCAAGTTACATGTATGTCTACTTGGATATGTCTGAAAACTTTCAGGAGGTTTATCACGCATATTGCTGTAGGCCCTACTTTTTGGAAAAGTCACAAAATTCGCATTGCATTTATCTTTACAGGCGGAATGACTGTTTGCAATCAAGCAGTAGTATGAAATATATAAGACACGCAACATGAAACACATTACTTAACGGGCTCATCAGCTGCTACGGAAAATCCTTTCCTCATTGTCGAACACACGCAGAGGTAAAAACACCCACAGACACACACAAACGAACACACATCACACACACACACACACACACACACACACACGCAACCAAAAAAAACCCACAAAAAGCAAACAAACAAACACGCACACACACACGCACACACACACACATACACACACACACACACACACACACACACACACACACACACACACACACAGACACATAATGACGCGATGTCCAAGTTTACGGACTGCTATCCCGAATAAAGTATATTCCCTTCACATGTCATGCTGGACACATCCCATCACATTCCTTTACATCTCCAGGACCAGGGATTCGTGTGACAAACCTACCTATAGTCTCCCTTTCAGCCTGTGCCTATTTCATAACAGATATGATTGACTTTTAGTACATTATGGTCTCAAATAATATGTTAACAAACCTAAAATCCGCCACACCGATGTAATATTATCGCTATTTGCGATCGATGGCTAGTTAAAAGATCCATGTATGATATGATATGATTTCAGAATTGAATGGTATATTGTATGAACTTGTGTGCAAAGTAAAGAGCTTGTTCGATTACAGCATGACCAGACAGGGATACATCCGGCGTGCGCAACGCCTTGAGCGCCAGGACGTACAAGACCAAGAGAGAGAGAGAAATCAAAACAGCTGTCATTGTTGCTGTAATCATGATAGAGATAACTTCTCACAGTATGGGCTCTAAGGGTGTAAAACTACGCCGAGCCCGAGCTAATCATTTTAAGGAAGAAGAGCTAACTAGCAGAAAAAAAACCCAAAACAAAATCCAAACAAACAAAACACAAAAACTAAGCCTGGAATCACAGACTAAACTAGTATAGAATGAGCGAAAGATATGACCCAGATGATGAGCAGCTTAAGATGCTGGATCAAATCAACTACAAGTGACAGTGCAGTCATCTGTCGTTACGCTCTAATTTCTGAGAGAAGAAAAACCGAAGTGACACAAAGCCAGCCGATAAACAGCAGCAGCAGCAGCTACAACAACTAACAACAACATCCAAGAATATAAATATGAAGGCATGATCACAGGGTAACACCTGGATTTGTATCAAGATTCATATTATTTGAACTGACATTAAATTTCGCGTACAGTGTTGGCTGTGTATACCGAACACCGCGCTCATATCGTATTCAAGACAGTACCTTCTTCCGCATCGTGCCTACCAATGCCTACCGAAGTATTCCATAGCATCTGGCCACTCAATACCACGCTACCATCAAATCTGTAGCATATACACCCAATTTATAACTATTGTTATTTGTTACAGTCATAAAACTTGCCCCGAAGTTGCTCGACGTAGCTAAAACCATGTACATCAAATTCCAAGAACCAAAATAAATTTCATAGCTGGATGGGGCAGCTTTTTACTAAGTCTTGGGAGAACAAAAAATAATATACAATATCCATAGAGTTAATAATCCAGAAACTGTCAGATTCAACATGAACCAGAGTCGAATTAAGCACGTGCGCAAAATCATCTATATCAATACAATTTTAGCGTTGAATGACTTTCTCGCTAAATTTTCCAATCAACCTATGTTTGCTCCCAGGGGTATGAGAATTTTTCGCGTTGTTTCCGCGATAGCGATGAAGCGAATCCCAAGATTGACACAAAAATTGAATGAATGAAAAAAAAATCAGGAAAAAAATATTGAAATTGTGAAACTGAACTCTTGCTCACCCCTTCCAAATTGCGTACAACTAATACATTGGATTGCACTGAGAGTTTGATTATTGGAAAGAACACCATATGGTCACGCTTGTATGCTTTGTTTTCAATGACCTTTACATTATTAAAAGCGCTAGATATTGTATGCTATAGTCGCTTTCAATCGCAGGAGTTCAAAAGCGTGCTAGTATGCTATGAAGGCGTGATAACGAATCACAGATACACAGATACCAATGGTTATTTTAATTGCTGGTGTGCTTTTACAGGCGATTCGTTACGCTACGCTGTTATGGTTGCATTGACATTAGGTTTCACCTTGGTTTCACCCAAACGCAATGATAAGCTTCGGTATGTCAGATATTTAACTTGGGCAATTAATGTGTTATCTTTAAAAATAAATACATGTTTTCCGTCTGTGTGCGTGTGTGCGTGTGTGTGTGTGTGTGTGTGTATGTGTGTGTGTGTGTGTGTGTGTGTGTGCGTTGGTGCAATTACGTCAGGTGTACAGTGAGCCTTGCCTTCTAATCCTCACAACAAAAATTGTTCGTCATCGATTAAAAAAGAAAAAAAGAAAGTAGAGAGTTGAACAGCGACTGTATGACATGTAATGACATATTCATAATCATGGACATGTTACATTTTGGAGAACATTACGGGAGGGACAGTTAAAGTGATAGACAGATGGAAAACCCCATTACGACATTAAATCAATCAAACGCATTCACCATAAGTGGACCGTTGTCTTGGGGTGATTATTATGACCCAATCAAGTGTGACCTTTGTCATGTCTATTGACCGTTTTATTGGTCTATTTCCGACTCTGGATCAATTAAGATACTCTTCATGTGAGAGTGAGAGTAAGGGGATGCAGAAGATATACAAGCGTCGGCTGTTGGTGTTGATCGTTTGAATTATTATGTGCGTCAGTGTGTATATGTGTGTGTGTATGTGTGTGTGTGTGTGTGTGTGTGTGTGTGTGCGTGTGTGTGTGTGTGTGTGTGTGTGTGCGTGTGTGTGTGTGTGTGTGTGTGTGTGTGTATAACTGTGTTGTGTTGGAAGATGGGTATAGATTACGTACGCGGATACATCCTTATTGCAGAATACATGTCCATGCTTAAGATTGCTGTCGTGTAAATGAAAGACCATAGCTCGCTACACATATAGCTTCCAATTTGTTTTTCGAACTAATACTGTATAAACTGTTATATTCGCGAGGTTTTAATTTCCTCGAATTTCGCATTAACGTAAGCATCGGCGTCGAAACGCGAAAACAACATCTCGTGAAAATGTCTGTACCCTCGTCATTCGCGAAAATATCTGTACGCGAAAATAACAGCGTATATAGTAATATATTTATTTCCCCTAAACAAACACCACGTTATGATAACGTTGGAGAGTGAATTCACGTTACAATGGGTTTCAATGTTATTACTGTTGCCTATAGGTGTGTGTGCATCCATGTTGAGAATAATAATACCAGCAAACATTTTTAGTTTGTGTTTCTTTGCTGTTTTCGAAGAGAGATGGATTGTTATTTGACCCAACACACTGAGAGGGAATACGGACCAATTCACAAGACAGCTGCCGAGACGTTGTTGGGGGGGGGGGGGGGGGGTGAGACACATGCGTTTTCCCATGTCCTGCATGACTTACAGCATTTTCAGGTTCATATCATTTTCTCACCATTTTGTGAGTAATTTCCAGATTCAAGGTCTTTTATGTTGACACGCCTTATATGGACTACATCGTGGCATTGAGAAGTGAGAAAGTGCCATGTGTTTTGTCCGGATAGCGGTTAACCCTTTCACGAGACTCATCTACTCGTAAAAAGACAACCGAGTATGCTGTATCACGGAGAAGGGAGTCCCCCTTTTCACCTTTGTAGCATGTACCATGATGATTATGCCAAGTACTGACCTTCTACATCTAAGTCTTGAATGCGTCTACACGCTCACCTCAATTGTTTCTGCACGCATCTTTTTCTTTAGCGAAATTACCGAAGCTTCACGCCGACATGCCGAAAGATTTAACCCTTACACTGCTGGAGAATGACATTATTAACATAAACGAAGAGAACAAGAAACTGTATACCCGTAGTTAATGGTGGAGTTATTAATTGGCTACAAAGTCTGTGTCAGAGGTGTTGGCTTTCCTCTCCTCTTAACTCCTGAGTCCCGAATGATCTTGCCTTCATTCTTCCAAACAATCACATGGACGCACATACTGCTTTATATAGCATGGACAGGGGCGGATCCAGGAATTTCGTAAAGGGGGGGGGGGAGGGGCGCAAACAATATTTCTGCTGCTGCTTAAGGGTTTCATTTCATTTTTTTTCTTTTTATTTCTTAAATTGCTTTAACAACAACTTAGAGAGGGGGCAAGCGCCTGGTGCGCCCCCCTCTGGATCCGCCACTGATGGAGATACCATGCTTCCAAATCTTGTCTGATATCACTCCACACTCGCAAACATAATTATACACACCGTCTTTTTATTATAATAATCAATGGGTAAACAAAGTGAGAATCCAATTCATGCTCATTTCGCCCTTCATATAAAGAGTGAATTAAGAAAACAGACACTTCAAATTACAGATTAAAATCGTGTCTTTAGATGAGGACGTTCAGAATCCCACAGTCAAATAAATCTCACGAAACAGTTCTTTCGTCGCTACCACAATCATGATAGCAAAATTTATCAATGTCAAGCATGTGAACAATGATTAAATATTTCATCAACTGATATCATGTACACTCCAGTTGTTCCGTTGTTGTTTTTGAACAAGAATTAACAATATATGCAACAGCGAAATAAAACAACAGCAACAACAACAACAGTAGCAGCAGCAGCAGCAGCAACAACCGGGCAACAACAACAAAAGAGATTATGTTGAAATCTATGACTCTCCTGACACATGCGCACACATGCAAGATATAGCGATATACTTAGTATCGATAGGCTTTGGGCACATGAGAGTCTTTATACTAACTGCTACCACACTCCATCCAATGCCGCCAATAGTATTGTTGTATCAACGCTGAATGTTGATCAAGCTCTTATTGTCTGCGCAGTGCAAAATACACGAGTACAATATTAATAATTAGGCGAGGTCACACTTTATACCCCAATAGCCAATTTCTATCATGACGAAATTAAAAACGGAAAAAAAAATCGTTGGCATGGATGCCTTTCATTTGCACCACGTCAATATTTGTCTTCGATAATAATTAATCGATACGAAGGCGAATCCAATCGTCGACTGGTCGCGTTGCTACCAAGTTTCGCAGAGAGAAAAAAAAAAGTAAACGAGTGAGCCCAATTAAAATCAAAACTGGATGACCAAAATTTTAGCTACATGAAGACGACGGCGCGTGGAAAAATGCGGCACACAACAGATCGCTTCAGCGAGCACCGACGTGTTGGCAGCCCCGATCAAATATTTGTTTTGTTCTCATCTCGCTTGCCATAACTCTCGATTTCGCAATATTCCGCGCGCTGGCTGAATACCGTGTGATCCTCGGAGTGTCATCAAAACACCATGGCATGGGTGACTGAGATCTGGTGGAATTTGCGATGCGTGCTAATTTTCATCTATCCGCTTTAATCAGGCGTAATATTTCTCGCGATCACGTTTTAATATGTGTCGGAGTGATGTCATTTCTCTGCCTGGGACAATCAAAGAAATTCGGCCTACAGGTCTAATGAACGGCCTTTTGGTACTCTGCAGCGCAATCACCGCGTTCTGCTTCCCCGTATTTTGATTGTTCGAGCGCCGTTAGCTTCAAGAGTTTTGTTGTCAGCGCAACTGAAATATGAACTGTTTCGGAGTCCAAAAGCAGGACGGAAATACAATATTGCCTGAGTTCAGTTTTCATTTTCCGATGAGTGTGGTATCGTGATGTCCAACTATAGCTGACGTCTGCTTCAGACGAGCGTTACCCTTGGACTTACTTTGGAATAAGCTCTTTATCTTTTGTGGAACTTAAAGAGGGATTATCAAAAATGTTTCCGGCAGCGACCGTTATCCGCACGCGATCGGATTATTCTTCGCACGAACGCCTGGATCGGCCCACCTCGAAACATGACCGACCGGGGAACTCACAGGTCCATACGCCTTCGCACCAGGGAGAGAGAAACGTAAATGAGCAGGTAAGCAGAACGATCATGATATGATTTTTTAGATGCTTTCTCTTTTAAATTATTTTATTTTTCTACTCTTCGGTTCATACATGCATTTCACGTGTCAATAGATCGTCTCCTGCATCATTAACTTTGGGCAATTCAGAGTTCAACCTCCAGTAAAAAGGGGGATCCGGTTTCCGAATTTCCATTGGGCATTAACATGATTAAGGCAAACCATTTGGGTATGTGTGTGCTGGGGGGTGGGTGGGGGGGGGGGGGTGCTGTGGGTGTGTCACAGACTAATCGGGGCAAACAGTCGATTACAAGAAGTGCTAACTTTCTGGCCATGTTTCAAAATGTAGTTCACAGCTCTACACTACTAAGGAGAGTTGTCATGGTGACAGTGATGTTATCACTACTATCAGTGGTAAATCACATGTGCGCAGAAGTGATGTATGATATTATTTTCATATCAGATCCGTAACCAGGGAAATTTAGCACCTATCACTAAAATTTAGATTATTGTGAGCATGGCACTCTACTGAACCATATCAGTTGATTTTGATCAATAAATTGCTCAAAATGGTGATTAGCCCCCTTAAATATTTTCAATATATCTCATTTCAAGATAAATAATCTATTCACTTTATCGTGGCAATACATTTCTTTCACATCCATACTGGTTACATGTATAAAGACTTTGGTATTTAAAGCTATGGTACTTCTGCAATATGATAAAATATGCATTTCTAAGGATTTTTTTTTTTTTACTGTTTACCACATTAGTGATGGTCTCATGTGTATCAAATATTACATTTTTATACCTGAAATGGTATTAGACTACAAAGTGATTTTAAGATTGCATTAATGAGATTGCGGCTGAAAACTTTTCAAATTATTTTATGTGTTTTAGTGCATTTAGTTTTCTTGATGGAAATCTTTAAATAGACCTAGCTGAACAGTATTTTGTAAGGTCAATTTCAGGTCACCATATTCATAGCAGAATTTTGTTAATTTGTTTGTATGAAGAGATGATTGTCACTGACATGGTTCAAAGAGACCAAAAAATAAATAAAACTATTACAGATAACAAGCACCAGTGACACACACAAAAAAGTACAAAAAAAACCCCCAAAAAACAATCAGACAACAAAAATAAGAAAAAGAAGAAAGAAAGGAACAAGAAATCAACAAAGAAAATGAAGTCAGAGATCATTGTGGGGAACAGGTCAAAGGAAATAGATTAAAGGTAGAAAACAGCAAGAATATGTATTTTGCCAAGTAAACTATCTTATGAAGCAAGAAACACACACACAGACACAAACACAGACGCACAAAGAAACAACTTCCTAGAAGCAAACTCATTCAATAAAGAATCAGAACCTTGTGCATTATATATCCCAATTATGAAAAAATGGAGAGGCCTTTTTTAGTGGGTTTGTTATTGGATTCAGAAGTAGGCCCTTCTAACATGCAATGAGATTGTGAAGGTCTGATTTCATAGACACTTGTGAATACGTTTTAGTTTTCTGAGCATTTGATGATTTTTAAATTATGTGCTATAACTTGGGGAATAAAAAAGATGTTAAAACACTTCCATCAGGGAAAGTTTTATATTTAGAACATAACATACCAAAGCCCTCATGAAGTACATGTTGTTATCTAAAGGGATGGCTACATATAGCTTTTAAGTAAAAAGCTATGTATTTTGAAATTATAAACTTTTAGTCTGGATATAGGATGGGATGTCAATTCCCTTCTTGAGAATGTTGGTTTTCAAAATAATAACTCAGGTTAGGTTGGTAGAAGATGGGCAGAGTGCTAGCATTCACCAGTTTAGGGTAATATTAGAGGGAGATGGATAAGTACCGGTATCAGATGAACATGATGAAGAGACAAGGGAAACTAAGACAAGGATTCTGGCAGATCCTCAATCACCAATTTGCATGATGCGACCACTCATGTTGGATTGAAATCAAACAATTCCCTGACTGGAATGCTTTTTTTCCCCCTGTCTCTTGCTTCCTCGCTCCTTTGAAAGGCCTGAAGTGCCCAGGCCGCGAAGCACACGGGGTTTGGTGTGTGCTGAGCACTTTTTGAGGAAATTGCAATCATCATTAAAGAGTTGGAGCTTTGAGGCAGGATGAGAGGAGTATGACATGGAAGAGTACTCCAGGAAATGGGAGAGGGTCGGGAGGATGGACGGGTGGTGAAATTTAACGTGTTCCACACGGGAACCTAGTGGCCTATGTATTAAGTCTATGAGGATTTCAGAATTCAGTATGGAACGGGTTAAGAGGTCCTCTGTCATGAGTAGAAAGGGAGTCAGACTTACAGGAATAGATTTCTTATTTAAATCAGAATCAATGTGATGCTAAATACAAAACTGCAGAGGGAAAGATGCCTGGGTAGATATCAGATCTATAGATGATAGATTCAGAGAGACTGCACTATAATCTTTCTTCTACTTTGAAATGTAATGAAAATGTTCAAATTTTAATTTCTAACCAAAGTTTGGCAATCAATCCAGATCATTGAATAATGTTCTTAATCTTCCGAGTGCCCAGGCAATCTTACTTGTTGTAGAAATCCTTTTTCAGCAGTACCATTGACTAGATCCCCTTTATACTTGCATTCATTAGAAGTTAATTAGACAGTCCACTCAGGCATAACAATGCCTGAGTCCAACAGGAATGCCATGTGGTGATGATATTGGTAGTACAACGTAGTAGGATTAGGTCTATTCATTAAATTGTTAGTTAGTTTCCAGACATACTGTATGATACACTGTAATATGCCAATCTGGAAAGGTAACACTCTTGAAAGCAGATGTGCCAATTGGTGCATAGAACACTTAAGCAGAGTTAACCCATTGAGGACGAGCTGATTATGCCATCTAGAACACAATTTCCCGTCTACACCTGCACTGAGCATACCCAGAACTTATCCTAAACTTGTGAAAGATTTGATCCAAATATTTAACAGCTTGCCCTTAGGTAAGACAGAAAATGACTGAATAGTGAGAAATGCCAATAAAATCTATACCTTTTGATTGAAGACAGGAATTTGGAAGAAGTGTCTAGTACTAGAAACTGGACACATCAATTGATTTCTAAAGACATTCTGTCCTGTTTGTTATAGAATGTGGCATACATAGCATATTTCTCTACTACTGCAATGCCACAAGGGCTCTATTTGTGTCCAGGACCAGTAGCTAGAAGGTTTTTAGTAGTATGCCTCTTTGTCAAGTGATCACATGGTAACTAATGTAAAAAATTGTGGGTCGCCGGTTTCACTGCTAGGGAGAATCCTCTCCATTCATTGCTCTTAACTCTCTCCCTAAGCTGCCTGCCTAATCCAATCAATTTTATGCTCTACTTAATTAAAATAGACTGTGAAGGCAGAGGTTTTTTTTTTTTCATCGGGTCACATACCCTCTCAAAAAGCATGCACTGGAAAAAAAAACAACGAAACTCAAACAGATGAATAAATCACCGAAGGATAGACATCAAATTTATTCTGTTGACTGGTCTGGAGTGGGCAAAATACTTTGGATTCTAGGAGAAATAAGAATGTAGGCTAATTGAACACTGTTATATTAGTGATTCTGTTTGGTGCATGATTGATTGATGGACCTCATGTCAAGGAAGAGAAGGCAAGTAGCAGGATGTGGGGATTTTAAGCTTAGTTAAATTATGTCCAACAAATAGTGCAATATAGTACATGATAGAAAACTCCATCCACCCCCCACACATACTGTAAACACACGCACACACAACACATACCCCTACAAACATTACAAATTTTCTCACCATAGACGACCAGCAGTTACATTCAGAACATCATTTGTTAAGTAAATGAATGATGCTACATGGTAATTGGTAGAAATGAAATGCCTCAGTTTTTAATTACTTGTACTAAGGTATGGCTTGATGAGACTAATCTTATTGGTCGTTACTAAAGAATTCTATAGTTTATCATGTCCTTAGGGGATTAACTTGTACATGTTTTTTTTTTTATAAAACAGTCAGTTGCTCAATGCCTAATGATTGCCAGATTTGGCATGTGGGGAAAAAATACAACTAAAGCTTTCTGTCTTAAACCCTAAACCATAAACAAAAAGGTTGTGTGTGAATAGATATTGATGGAAAGTTTGCTTGAGCCCTTTTGGAACCACCATGTCATCTAACATTGTGCAAAAGTAAAGGTCATTAGAGGACATACTTGCCAAATGTCCTATAGATTAGTCTTTAAAAAGATCCTGAAAAAATGTAGCAGCAAAAAATGATTAAAAAGCCTTCCAGAATTGCGAATCATCAACACTTAGTGTGACACCTGAAAGAGAAGTACAGTTATATTCCTGATACTTCTGTGGAACGTCGCTGATTTGGAAAAACAGAATGTTGGACGTCCTGCAGTGTTGATGACAGAACAACAACAACCACAAAACCAAATCTACTGATCACAAGTGAAAGTGTTGTTGAAGTATGGACATGTAATCAAGGGAGCTGAAAGAAATTAATACTGCCCCCCTGAGGAATATGAGATGAAATCTAACACATGACATCCACCATCCAACCGAATCAGTCTCGGCATGAAAATGAATATTATCCCTGTATTACAGATTGATGTAACATTGATTGCAGGAGGTATTACATTTATCCCCTAGAGGCATTGGACTGCAGCTAGCTAGTTTAGGCTGTGATTGACAACCTTTGTCCTGTTGTGCTCATCTATGACCTGTTCCCCACCCCATCCCCCTCATCCCCCTACCCCCCCCCCCCACACACACACACCTGATGTATCAAATCACTTATTATGCAAAGTCTTGGTGCTATTTTAGTGATACAAATGTCTTAGCATGGGGGGGGGGGGGCATTTCCGCTTCTTTCTATAGTTGACTAATCTTCATGAATGGATTATGGATGAATGGATGCATATATAATGCGTATTGTCGTGGAAACTGGCATTTGCTATATGAAATGAATGTGTTTACTTTAGGTAATTCATAGGAAATCATTCCTACCATTTATCAGGATGTACATTACCATCTTGCTTAGTACTTTATACTACATGATTCCAGAGGGAAGTTTGCTCTCTCCAGGTAATTTTCAAGACATCTCACATTTCATTCGTAAACTTACAAAGAAATGTGCACATTGTTTACATACATACATTGTACAAAGCACAAGTCCCAAAAATCATAATCAAAGTTCTAGGCCAGATAGTTTCATGAAGACACCCTAAGATGAGCTATGAAGAAAAGTATTTTACCCTTGTAGTATTGTATAGGTCTAGTAGAATCTCTGTTTAACATATTGTATTAAATGACATTGTTTAGTTGTGCTTCCAGTTTGGAATATCTGAGCTGCGTGGTTAAATTTGCTACCATCACCTTTGATTTAGTGTGTGAAAGAAAAAAATGAAGAGCAGTGGAAAAGTTATGGCTGATACAAAAAAAGAAAAAAAAAAGAAAGGAAAGAAAAAAAGATTATCAAATGCTGCAGCAAAGTTTAGCTGTTTTAGAACCACAATGTTAAACATTGCATGTCAGATGCTTTTGTGTAAACCTGCTGAACATGTCTTAAATAAGCTCAGGTTTAACACAACCCGGCAACCTTGGGTAAGACAGCTTTGATAGCTTTGCCAATGACATGCACCATGACACATTCAAGAGGGTTTATTCGTCTATCTTTCATGTGAAAGACACAATTAGAAAGAAAAAAAAAATGCAGAAGACAGAGCTACAGAGTTCTGAATATTGTTCACTCAACCAGCACAAATGTACAGGAACCAATAGAGGACCAGATTTATGTGTAGCTGTGTAGACAATGAAAAATGTATGGATAAAGAGAGGTGATTCTAATGAGCTACACATTGTAGTATAAATGTTTATAAGTTAGTAAAAGTTTATGGATAAGTGAGCATACCAGACTGATGTTAATGGTAGGGAAATAGAAGTGATGAACTTGTATAGAAATCATGTGACTGAGTTTTGTTGACTATTTTTGTTTTTGCCTAGCAGGGGTCTTCTGGAGGCTATAACCATGGGACGTACTCCCGAATGCGAGCTGGATCCGTGCCCCAGTCGGCAATGGGCGATTCTTCGGTAAGGAAAATCCACATCCCACTGTACAGGTTGCTAGCCCTGATCTTTTATCGATCCCAAAGTTAATTTCTAGATGAATTGTGGAATAAAAACAGGGCTGTACAATATAGGCCTATCAGTTACATCCATAGCCCTGCACAGCCATTGGTACCAGTAAGCAATGTTAACTGCTTGGCAGCTCGAAACTGAGGAGACTTTGCTATGCGGTATTCAATATACTTTGTGTCAGTTTTGTGAGACTCTTATTTCTGCATCCTGCATCTATGATACCGTATATCTTTTACAATCATATCGTCTTTTTTTCACTCATTATGATAGAGATTTAAGCATTTGTTGATGATTTATCTGAACAACAGTGCTTAGAGTTCACGGCCTTAATGTGGGCAAAAAGTGAATTACATTGTCCTGTGTTTTTAATGTCAAAATTGTATTTTGTTTATACTTGTATGAATTTTGTTTATTTATGAGTCTGGCAAAAATATGGTTCAGTGTAAATTATTTAAAGAGATGTAGACATAACAATATTGTGTTTACAGAATTAGTTTGTGTCATTTGTTTACAAGTGATGCCTGCCCTGTATCATACCAGTAACATGATGTAATAGGCTTAGAACTTCATTTTGTAACACGACAGTATTTGGCTCATGTCCACTGATAATTTTTTGTTGTCTTAAACCTTGCTATTTTCAAAGTCTAAAGCTGGCAATATTTGAAGAAACAGTTACTTTGTGATGATGAACTTTGATTATGTTTAGGATGATGATCTCCTAAAAGTCATATTATTACCAAATTCATTGTCAATCATTTGCAATAGATTTTCCTTTTCATGGAGACATACAATGTAGATTGGGAACATGTATGTATTTATGTCTAGTCTGTAATATTCATATCTGTCTATGTGTGTATTCAAAGATGGATGATCGAGCATGGGTAGTGAAATCAGTAAATATGACTGTCAGTCAAAATATTTTGTATCATGATCCCACTATCTTGGCGTTGTTACAAGCAAGCACATATTCATTCTCCTTTTCCAGGGAGAGTGAGTGTGAGCACAAAGAATTCGAAAGACTTTAATTTGAAATTCTATTTGAATCGGTGATTGATTGCAGCCAATTGGTGAGAGGAGAAAGGGGTGGACAGTACCAGTAATGGTCATTGAGAGTGATAGCAAGTTAAAGTAGCCATCACCCACAGGGACACTGTCCCCTGGCTAAAGAAGATGACCTAGTGGTAGGGCTTACGAGCAAAGTGTCTCTCTTTAAAAAGTGGCTCTGGCAGGTAAATTGCATATAAAATAAAAAATATTGATTTATACCATGAATTAAACAAGTTGTTAGAAAAGGGAAAGGAAATTTATTGAAGACTTCTTTTTTGAGTGTTGAAACATGATGAGTGTGTTCAAACTGACTACAGGTGTGTGCAAAAACCAAAAGATTTTCATTAGAATCTTTGAGAATCACTTTCAGTGGGCCGATATCAGAAGATTTGTTTGATAATTAATCATGGAAATTTCTTTTATATCATGTTGTAATTATCTGAAATGCTAATGTTTATTATAGAATCCATAATTGGTCAAATATTGAGCACATATTCAATGGTATTATGTGGGTTTCTTTTTTTTTTTTTGAAACTATGTGGTTGTGGATTGGTTAAAGATATTGATGCTGGTGTAGAGATACTTTGATTGCATAAAAAGACAATATCATACATTGTATGTCTTGAGGATTTAGTAATCCAAATGGATATAGGCTGTGAATATGGAGACACAAGTTTGCATTCTAAAGTATATTTCTCTCCATCTTAAGAAATGTGTTTACAATGTAAAGAGTAGAATAAATTATGTGGTCTGTGTGAAAGAAATGACAAAATGTGTTTGTGGAGTGGAGTGAATTATGTAGCTGGTATTGAGAAGAAACGATAAAGTGTGCTAGTCCTTTAATGAGAGGAATTGATCTTTCATTGTAAATATGTGTTAAGTTGACAAGAAAGCAAGATGTTTGCCACAATATTCATTGAACACTTCGGGCCTGGAGGGCGTTCAGAGGCAGATGTGCATCTAACCTGCTCACATGGCAACCAGAACCAATAACGCACCCAAGTGTGAGGCATCATCCGTGGATACCCTGCCACCAATGAAACAAAGAGGAAATTGAAATTGATTTATCAGGGTCAGCTCAGCGAGGGCAGCAGACAATTTCAGCCACAGCCGCCCCCTACTATCTCCCCCCCCCCCCTCCTCCTTTCATCAGTGATAAACATTCTTCTCTGAAGTCAAACAGGTCATCGGATATCATTTTTAACACTTCACCCGAGCAGCTTCTTTTTTGATTGAGGGTAGCTTTAATGAGGCCTCGTTGAGCAGACCCATGACTGGCTATTATTTCCTGAAATCTGAGAAAAATGGCGTCTGCAGTTTTTAAATTATGGATGTCGCCTTAACCCAATGAAGACAAGTCCCAAGTAACCTCGAGCAGGTGTCTATAGGAAATGTGTGTTACAAGCAAAATCAACTCATCTTCAATGGTTAAAGCCCACACACAAGATTTGGGCATATCACACACACACACACACACACACACACCCACACATGCACACAAAATGTTAATTGATAAAGAAATTGAAAATACAAAATATCAGATTAGATAAATACGGTAAAACCATATGTGTGTGTATTATGAAATAGAATATCTTATGTTCAGTTTATATAAGAAATTAATCTTCTTTGGTTATTGTAACTGTTTTAGTTAATAAATGCAAACAAAGGAAAACTGACCACAACCTTGACCTGATTGCAGTGTCTTGTTTAGGACAATTTTTGTGAAGTGGAAGGCCAACTTTGACACATTGTTGATGAAGACAGACTTCTCTCTGAATCTACAGTGTATATACTGTATTTGATATAATTTTGAAATATTTGCAGGAAAAGCCATGAAAAATTACTTAACAGTATGCAAGATAAAACAACTTGTCCTTTTGACAGTGAGAAAGCATGCACTAGGTTTGTTTTGCTGTTGTTCACAAAATTGCCAAAGTATCTAAGATGTATTCTGCTTTAACCACTTTTTTTCTTTTTCTTTTTTTTTTCTTTTTTAGAGAAAATTGGCTGACAGATCGATGAGTTTTGATGGGGTCCATATTCTACTCTGACTTTGCCACCTGTAATTGTGATTGATTTTGATATCTCTGATTAATAAACATCCAGAAAATCATATCAATCATGCAAGCTGTCCTTGCAGTTTCATTTATTGTCCCCGCCGAACGAGTTCGAGCAGGGGACTATGAAACGGGCTCCGTACGTGTGTGTGTCCGTCTGTCCGTGCGTCCGTCCGTGTGTCCGTCCGTGTGTCCGTGTGTGCGTCCGTGTGTGATCAAAATCTTCAATTTGCTACTTCTCTGTCATTTATGAGCCAATTTCGATTCCGTTTGCTTTATATGATGGCACTAGGTGAGGGCTTCAAAACTTCTACACAGAATTTTGACCTTTGACTTCTTTGACCTTTGACCTTGATTTTTGACCTATATTGTACATTTTGCTACAAAATGCTACTCCTTCGCCATTTCTAACCCGATTTCGATTCCGTTTGCTTTATGTGATGGCACTAGGTGAGGGCTTCAAAACTTCTACACAGAATTTTGACCTTTGCCTTCTTTGACCTTTGACCTTGATTTTTGACCTATATTGTACATTTTGCTACAAAATGCTACTCCTTCGCCATTTCTAACCCGATTTCGATTCCGTTTGCTTTATGTGATGGCACTAGGTGAGGGCTTCAAAACTTCTACACAGAATTTTGGCCTTTGCCTTCTTTGACCTTTGACCTTGATTTTTGACCTATATTGTACATTTTGCTACAAAATGCTACTCCTTCGCCATTTCTAACCCGATTTTGATTCCGTTTGCTTTATGTGATGGCACTAGGTGAGGGCTTCAAAACTTCTACACAGAATTTTGACCTTTGCCTTCTTTGACCTTTGACCTTGATTTTTGACCTGTATTGTACATTGGCTACAAAATGCTACTTCTTCGCCATTTCTAACCCAATTTCGATTCCGTTTGCTTTATGTGATGGCACTAGGTGAGGGCTTCAAAACTTTACACAGAATTTTGACCTTTGCCTTCTTTGACCTTTGACCTTGATTTTTGACCTGTATTGTACATTGGCTATAAAATGCTACTCCTTCGCCATTTCTAACCCGATTTTGATTCCGTTTGCTTTATGTGATGGCACTAGGTGAGGGCTTCAAAACTTTTACACAGAATTTTGACCTTTGACTTCTTTGACCTTTGACCTTGATTTTTTACCTATATTGCACATTTTGCTACAAAATGCTACTTCCGGCGGGGACATATATTACGCACCGCGTAATTTCTACTTTTCCTTGTTTTTATTGGTTTATCCATTTATTTGTTTATTCAAAGTATATTTTTTTGGACTTCACTTTGCTGCCCAAGAATTTCCTGTTCTTTCCCATCAATCAACAGCACAGAAGTGAAATTACAGTGCCACCATTAGGAAAAGGTACATAGTACACGTGTATTACAATTTAGATTTAAACGTACAACAATACAGTGTAGAACACAAAGAGGTCTCCATTATACATGCTGTATGATGTGTGTGCTGCAAACAAATACCTTATAATGTTGTTTGCTTACCAAATGTCATTCAACATTAGACAAAGTGCATAACCTTTTACTTCAAAGACATGTCAATTGAGTACAGAGCAGTCCTGTTATGACGAACTTGGTTATTGATGTTCCCATTTACAACAAATAAAAATTCAGTTCCCCAAATTGGTATTTGTACATCTTTTATACTTTATTTGTTCGGCTATTTTGATATGATGAAAACTGCTGGTCTCAAGAACTTCATTATGATGGGTATAACCTCAGTAACATGTGATCCTACAGATCATGATCTATGTAATGCAACCTGCTACAGTGTTGATTTAGAAGATACAGAAATGTATTGAAAAAAAATCCAGTAAAACTATCCAGCTGATATAAGTTTGCATTTCACTCTCAGTCCTATTTCATTGCAACCTGCAAGCCACTCAGACAAAGATGAAATTAGATGGAAACTTTACAGCATTCTGCATTAGACCCATTTGAGGGGATCTGATTGCCTGGGTTCAGTTTAGAACAGTTCTCTGTTATCTGCCATCTGAAGATAGAACGAAGACCATGTTTGTGTAATACCTGCTGTATCCATCCAGATGAAGTGCAAGTATGTATGGTGGGATACAGTGATGCTTAAAACAGATGTGATACTGTCTGAGTATCAGCTCTGTGTTCATGAAATTTGGAGGGTGTGGTTACGGAGATGCTTGTACCATGTTTGCCAAGGCCTGTGACATCTATTCAGGTGTAGTGATGGGTGATGCGCTCTGAAAGTCACCATGGTTCGTGGAGGAGGATGTTGCCGTTGGAAGGGTCTCCACGGTGATGTGAAGAGGATAGGATCTTGAAGCACACACTGTATCCTCCATGTGCATTCCTTGCTAGTTTATAGAAGACACACACAACAGCCTCTGGCCAGTATTGGTTATACAGTGTAGCTATACTCTTATAAATTTAAATTTAGCGAGCCACCTATAGGCAAGTTTTTCCCACTTTTTTCATGTAAGTCTTTTTGTAAACTCTGTGCATAGAATTATGACAGTTTTACTGGGTTTCTTTGTGTGTTTCATCCACAGTGACACAAATGACAATGTGGTCCCACATCAGTAAGTAGAAGTTTGTGATAATTTTAAGATACAGACCACTGAACTAGTACATGAAAGTTACAGTGTGTTTGATATAAATGCAGTATATTCTCTGCTGTTGACATTTTAACCCGTTGAGGACGAGTCCCGAGTATACTCGGGCAGGGGTCTATGGGAAATGCGTGTTGTAGCAAAATCAAACCGTCCTCAACGCGTTAATGTTTGAGTGTGTCCTTTATCTGCACAGTCATCCTCTTTTTCTTTTTCACCTTCTGATTTGTCTCCTTCGTTATGTTATGACGATCAATTTTATCATCATCGTTTTTATCATAATTACCGCTATCATCACTGAAAGTATGATTGCTGTTATTATCATGAACATTAATGTGCCAAAGTATGTAGTGATGATGGTCATAATTCAGACCAAAGTACTTAATATTCCTTTTATTCTTTATTATGTGGTTGTCATGGAAATAGCTTTCAGTTTCAGTGGAAAGACCTGGTGCCAGATAGTTACCTCTCATGCAACCTCACAGGATTTTGCATATTGCAGAGATTGAATTCTGCATCACAACACACTGCCGATTTTACTATAGTGATTGCACGTCTGTGAGATGGGCAGGAGTGAAAATCTCTACCTCACCTATAAATAACGACTGTAATTTCCATGCAGTGCTTCTAATGCCCCATGCCTCTCACTTGGCACTGTCGACAGGACGACCTTGCCCTTACCGACAACCACGTGAAGTAATCTTTGAAATTTAACTGTCCCCTAAAGATGTATGTGCCATACAAACTCATTATTTTTTACACTTTTGCATATATAGTGATGTTGGTTTGTAGTACAGGAACCACTTGGGTTTCTGCAATCTGCATCGTCATTGTAAGGAAGTTGCACCCCCTCCAACTGACTGATAAAGAAGAAAAGAACAACACACAATAACCAGTCATCAGCAAATAAGCTATGAACATAAACTAAAACAAAAACTAAAAAACAATCACAGCTTTTGATTCGTAACATCACTGAACCTACAAAATCGTGACATAATATTCTACCCAGATAGATGTATATTTCTCAAAAAGAAAATACAAATTTTAGAGATCTGAGAAACCAGGCATTCACTTTCTAAAGTGGACGACAGTTCAGCAGGAACATGACATATGCCACAGTCAGATATCAAATGCTTTCCTGGGATGATGTGTTATCAGGAATTGGAAGGCCCAAAAAAAGATGAATACATTTCCTCAAATTTTCCTACTATCATCTGTCTTTACTGTCTTTGGGAGAGACAGATATATTACTGATTATCTTTATACACAAAGAAAGACTTTTTCTTTTACTTCTTTCAATCATTGTTCTATACACATGTGTGTTGCACAAGATAGATATGACATCACTGAAGCCTAACATGATTAATTCGCGGAGGAAACCAGAAATGGCAAGATTTCCACGAATGACCGCGAGGCAGCGGTGTGTCTGATCGTAGGTCCTTGCACTCTGTCAATGTATGTAGAGACATGCCAAATTCGACGAAAGGCCGTGGACCAAAGTCATAAATGTGAGGTTATGAGTAAATTTGAGAGGGAGGGGTATCTTTAGCTGCACTCAGCTCACATGTTGGGGTATGTGAGGACATGATGAGAGTGGAAATGTGTCTCCATGGAAGCTGCTCTATGAGAGTTTTGATTGGCTGTGGCTAGAAAAAAAAAAACAAATGAAGGAAGGAGAAAAAACTCGAGCTGAACTCAGAAGAGAAGAAATCAAATCAGGATTAGTTATGTGGGTCACCGCAAGGCCAAATTAATGAGACATCACAGGGTATGGAGTAAACGTTAGATTGTATGCTGTAGAGAGGGGGAATCACTGAGCGGTGCATTGTGTCCGCTCTCGCTGATTTCTGTACATCGTGGTCTCATCATTTCGCGGCTGTCGGTGGCTAATTTCAGGCTTGACTGATCGCTGCAGTCCTGTTAAAGCACATTAATTCATTAGGCACGGTCAAGGTAGTACTCGGTGGCATCAAACTCCCCATCCATCTCCCAAGACTCGTGTCGGTCATAAACCCAGCTCTGTCCAACTCGGATGCGGCTCTTTTCAGTCCTTTTCTTCCTTTTTTCTTTGCTTTGACTACCAGTGGTCCTTTAATTGGTGATTATCGTCGGTGTAGTGCAGTGACCTGCAGAATTAGGATCAGCTCCTAAAACTAGGTGTAGACAATGGCTGTGGAATTTCAGATTGGTTAGAAGTAACAGCAGAGTTGTCCCAATTCTTACCCTAATGATGTGATTTTCTTTTTTTCCCCTTACTTCTGTCTTCCTAAATCTCTACTCTGAATTAATCAAGATACTTATAAGTTACTACCTCCAGAGGCACAAAGACTTTTACCTATTCAAATTAATGCTCCGTGTTTAAAGTTTGTATTGCAACTGATTGCCGAATTGTCCTACATCGGACCAGTGACCTCCTGATTGGTAGATCATTAGACGTCACATCCCCTAGACTACCAAGCTGTAGGAAGTGATTGTTCTGGTACCTTTATAACAGCAGGTTCTGTGTATTTATCAAAAATAATGACTCTTGCATTGATTTTTTTTTGTTATTTTATTTGTTTTTAATCGTTTTGAGTCCAATCGCATCGAGTCCAACTTGAGTATGTGTGCCCATGATTTTTTATTCCATGGCTGCTATGAAAACACTGAATAATGGTGTTTATTCATGTCAATGTAAGAGACTGTGTCAATCAGTTGCAAGCACAAACACTTGTTCTTCAAGCCTGTATGAATCTTATGCTCAGTCCTAGCTTTGCCAGGGGATGGTGTTTGCTACCTGACTACCCCTGGCCTTCCAAGCTCTGATGATTCCAAGAGAGTTCATACATTACCCAGGCCACTTCTCTTGTACACAATAGGTGCGGTCAGACTGGCAAAAGATCAAGAACTTTAAGATCATGATCTTTCGGATCTCAAAGTTTTTTGCCATTGTTACCGCAGTCTTCCTGCAAAACTTTCTGTGAAACTTTTCGCAAACTTTCCACTCCAACGAGGAATATTTCCCCCTATGCTACCATGCCAAACTGCTCGATCTTTTGCCAGTGAGAATAGACGACAAAAGATTGTGAAGACTTGGCAATCTTAACCCGTTGAGGGCAGACTGATTCTGCTGCAACACGCATTTCCCGTAGACACCTGCCCGAGTATACTTGGGACTCGTCCTCAACGGGTTAAACTTCTCAATTTTTTACGAGTCTGACTGCGTTTAATGGGTATAATTCATTGTCTTAGAATAATACCTCCTTGAAATAAATCTGTCAGCCAAGCCCACTCTGGCATGACCATTAGAAGAATCTCACACAGTCATAAGTTATTATCAATTATAGGGAATTAGGAGTTCATGGTCAACCCTTCTGACAATGAGTTTCTGGATGTTTGCATCAATTGATCACACCATTCAATATACAGATGAGGGAACAAAGTGCTGTTAAGGAGAAATATTGTTGATATTTGGGAAGCAGACGAATCAAGCTGGTGGTTCTAAAGGAGCGTGAGGTAATGATTTGCATCATAACTATGTCAAAGTGTCACAATTTGATAGATGGTTAAGGTCATAATATATCTCAAGGGAAATTCAGGGATGCAGTAAACTTTCATCTATCGTCATATCATGCAATGATGGACCCTGAAGAGTTGTCTTTTTTTTCCAGCATACTATTTTTTTGTT
This sequence comes from Diadema antillarum, assembly GCF_040938485.1. Taxonomy (NCBI): domain Eukaryota; kingdom Metazoa; phylum Echinodermata; class Echinoidea; order Diadematoida; family Diadematidae; genus Diadema; species Diadema antillarum. The sequence goes on along the minus strand of NW_027272307.1, from coordinate 234,427 downwards.
GTCTTTGCCTGATATCGTAAGAAATGTTTGCCATTAAACTGTTGTGTCAGAGATTGATGACCTGCTGACTGTGAAAGAAATTTGCAAATGAGTCAGATGTGTGCAAACTATGAAAAATTTCAAGCTGAAGATATCTAAGTTTGGATCACAGCTCATTACCTCTGCCATTAGGTGAAACCTACGGGCGGCGGAGGCTATGTTTTAGGTTCTGTCTGTCTGTCTGTCTGTATGTTTGCCTGTCTGCATGTTTGTCTGTCTGTTTGTGTACAAGATAACTTGAAAATGGATGAACAAATTTTCTCAAAATTTGCAGGGTGTGTTCATGATGAAGTAGGAAATAGTTTAATTATGGGGTCATGAGGTCAAAGGTCACAGGGATAATCAGGACCTACAGTAATCTTAATCTCCCAATAACTCTAGAACTAATGATCAGATTTTCACCAAACTTGCAGGTTGTGTTCATAATGAAGTAAGAAAGAAGAAAAATTAATTTGCCAGGTCCTTTCATATGCTGTAAACAAAGTGACATACATGTACAGTGTAGGTGTTCTGGCAAATACATTATCACGTAATATCATATTTTTTTTTTATTGATTTGACATCTACTGTACCTGTTTCTTCACAATATTTATATATCACATCTCTTTTTTTTTACCAACAGCAGTCAGAAAATGTAAATCATGAAGAAATACACCGTAAAACATGGTGCATATCATCTTTATAAATTAGATTGTTCTTTAGGCTCCATGTAGCATATGATTCACAGTGATAGAAGTGGTCCTTTAAAGTACAAGTGCAAGATAAAGTGTATAGCTGTTGAATAGCTATTAAGGCATTGTTGAGCAGGGATAAAGCAGACATTTTACCCCCCCCCCTCCTTCCTCTTCTTACCTAGTCTTGCCACATTAATATTCTTCATGCCTTCCCAAAGCTACTCTGCAGGTGGTGTGTGTTTCAAATCAACTAAATGGCTGTGTCGTTTGCTTGCTGGCGACATAAATAGCAGCGTGCTGGAATGTGAACAAGGGAGATGAACTAGGTGAGAAGGCTGTGGTGTCATCAGCCCGGGTGAGGGGTAAAAAAATATTGGGGGGGGGGGGGTGATGAGGGACAGGAGAATGTGAGTTGCTAAAAGGATTCTGTATCATAGTACGATGATGACTTTATGATGGTTAAAACTATTACAGAATGGCGTCAGAGCTACTAGAACTAGTGCACAAATTTTTAATGCCTTTAATGATTAATGCTTTTCTATCAAGCCCTTGTCCACTAATTGCTTTATCATTAGTTCTGCTTGCAAATTATATGTGTACATGTGGTGTGTCAAATGTGTGTGTATGTGGGGGGGGGGGGGGGGGACGAGGTAGCTGTAGTTGTGTAGCACTGAAAATGGATGGATAAATGTACATTTTCTCATTTGGTCAGGCATTCCTATTCCTCATGTACAGGAAATACATTGCAGCTTGATTTGTCCTATCACGGGGCTAGATTTTCCCCTGGCTACATACTGGCATCTATGAGCAATATCTAGGACAGTCATAACAATTGCTTCAGGGTTGTTTTGATACAGGTTGGTTACACACATTGGCAAGATATTTTACTGTCCTTTTTTTTTTTACTCTGTCTGTTTGTCTGTCTGTCTGTTTATGTGTTTCAGTCTGTGCCATAACTATAGGGCAGGAGCCATGTGAACAAGTCATTTCCGCAATTTTGTTAAATGTGCCTGCTCAAGTCAAAGTAATTCTCCCCCTTTATGTTTGCAATTGAACGGAAATCCCTTTTCGAGGTGCTGCATGCCAGCTTTCCCTATGGGCTCGCATGCGTAGTAGAAGGTGAAATCAGCTGCAGGCATTTTGCGTCCGAGTAATGACGCACCCTACCTTGACAATTAGGACCGTTGTAAGTGGTGCTCCCCGTACGTTCTTTGCAAGCGCATACAGCTTAGCGGTATTACAGCATCATGTTGAGGTAGAACAGAGATTAGACAACCCCAAAATTCAAGCGTTTTGTAATGCTACTTGAGAATCCATGTAGGTGCACATATGACATTATTCAACCTCAAACAAACCGAGAGAGAGAGAGAGAGAAAAAAAAAGACCAACTTTAGTGAAGTCCTTTAAATTAATGGACCAAGAGATAAAAAGTTCCATAGTAAGTAGTTTAACAGTTACATGTTATCCTCTTTGAACTGACAAACTATTTATGCAGAGGTGAATACATGTATGGCTTGACTAAAATATGTATACCTGGTAGTACAGAGATTTATGAAACAAGTTATTTATAAGTACTGGTATACAGAGAAATAAGAAAAAATTCAATGTGGTGTTTGCCAATGGTCACTACATTTATAAGACTATCAAGAAGAGTCTACATTTCTTACTTCCCAATTTTCCCAAATTTATCTGAAGTTGATTTATCTTAGTTTTGTTTGTTCACCAAGGATATTACAGGTCTTGAATGAATTATAGAAGAAGGAAATTACCACTAAACTTCATTGAATCTTAATTTAAAATTTCCCCTTTTTTTCAATTTCTTTATTGCTGACTTTGTCAGTGTTAATGTAGTTTAGCAGGATATGCTAGGCATGCACATTAACCTGTTGAGGACAGACTGATTTTGCTACAACACACATTTCTCATAGACACCTGCCCGAGTATACTCAGCACTTGTCCTTAATGGGTTAAATTGCCGGGACCCTACTTTTCCCCAAGAACCAGTCTTTCCCCTGACTCTGATTGTTTCAAAGTTCAGCTCATGATACCAATTGGTGAAGTTTCTTGTTCTTCTTTGTTTGGTGAGTGTGCAAACATAGCTTTCATCTAGTTGCTGTAGGATTACTGTGTATTCACAAAATAATGTAACAATAAATCCCACAGTGCCATATCATCACGTCTGTGACATAAGTTGCCTTTGTCAGCCATGCCTCCATTTCTTGTTGAAGACTGTCAAACTATTTCACAATAGAGGATTACAGATCTTTTTTACCAAATCCTTTGATGTTGCTCTCTCGTAGATGCTAGAAATATTGCTTGAAATTTAATCTGATCATTGGAAATGTGAATATCTATTCTTCATTGAGCATGTCTTGGCTCACATTCACAATAAACTGGGATTATAATTCCCTATTAGTTTTGTTTAAAGGTTTTCATTCATTCCACCTCACAGTTGCTCTATTTCTATTCTTCTACAGCATAAAAAAACCCCACCTGTTCATTGGTATGTGTGTGTGTGTGTTTGTTTGTGTGGTGTGTGTATGTGGTATGTGTGTGTTTGTGTGCATGCGTGTATGTTTGTACCAGTGTAATGTGCTGGTGTTTGACTCTCGTTTAATGTGAATGACAGAATGTAATTTGCTGCTCTGGTGCCCAATGCAATAAAGTGCGCGACCCAGAAGGCCTGGGTGCTCAAACACACAAGTGTGGTCTTGTAGATGTTTTGAGTAGAGAGGGCCTCATAATTGGCTCTCCTGACCTCATACTTTAAAGTGAAATTCCTTGCCAAATTATGTGGAGCTACCTCATATGACAGGAATGAAGTCAGTTAAAAACACACACAGAATGTTCTGTTGAAATCTAAGTGATATAGAAACCCTCACCACATTATGTGAAGCTACCTCTGATAACAGGAATGAACTCATAAACCCATTGAGGACAGGCTGATTTTGCTTTAACACACATTTCCCATAGACACCTGCCTTACTATACTCGGGGACTAATCTTCAATGGGTTGACAGATTATTTGTTAAGTAACTGCTATCATTTTTTTTTTCTGAGACAGTGATAATGATGATCAGATATGCAAATTAGATGATGTCATCATTCCCTCATACCTCTCTCATTGGTTAAACATGATGATGTTTAAGTCATTTCAAAGTCATCATCTAGCAACATACTGTAAACCGGAAACTGCAATTTGTGGCATGAAAATTTAACGAATTGCCACTGGCATTCAATACATTGTGTAGACAAACACTTTGTTCTGCATTTTACTTTTGTGAATTTTGGCTCTGGGTGAAATTTGTGAAAAGTCCCTGCATGCAAACATTTCAAGTTTTATAGTAACCCCTCCCTTAATGAATTTTCCTTATCATTTCAACAATTTTAGCCTAAAATAGTGATTTCTTCCATAGAACATGACATTTCCAGTGTACTGACTTCAAGGAGAAAATTATGTAATACTGGATGTAAAAAATGAATGAATATGGGCAGAAGATTCTGTACTTGTCAGAGAAAAGCAAACAAACTTGACAATGAACACTGACTTTTCCCGGCTATAGAGGGGGTATGGCTGATTGATGAAATAACATGCATGGAAGCCTTAATACCATATGACACCAACCCATACAATGTAGAAACAGAAACAAAACACGTTAAACACAACTGACATCCAAGCCCACTCACTCCAAACTGTGTTTGACTGATGGCTACCTGTCTGACCAATTCTGGGGCAGGTGTGGGGAAATAAAATGTGACACGTGATATATCATTGGGCTCCTGTAGAATCTTAACAATTTAAAACTACCAATGTCCAATGATTGATATTTGATGACTTTTTTTTTCAGGCTGTGGTGATTGTGAACCACACGCTCAGATTAACCCACTGAAGACCAGCTGATTTGGCTGTAACACACATTTTCCCCTTAGAAACCGGCTCGGTTTATTCGGGACCAGTCATCAATGGGTTAAAGGACCTAAGATCCACACAGTCTATTCAGTTTTTGGTCAGTTGGGACATTGGGATCTGTGATACGATGATTTCATCTGAAGAAAGAAAAAAAATAGTGGATAGATGTTTGACCGTTTTGTAGACCCTATCAAGTTGAGTATGTGGGTTTGTGTGTTTATGAATATGTTTGAATATGCCCTTATGTAAGAATACTAATGTTTATTAATGATGTGACCTTTTGACATGAGATGATTAAAAAAAAAAATGAAAGAAAAAGAAGCCAAGACTTGTGTGGAGTTTAAGAGTACTTTACACTTATTTCCCTGAAGATGTCAAAAATTGCCTCATTATGTTCGGCATTTTGTTATCTGCTCTCATTAATGAGGTTCCACTGCATACTTTTCAAAAGCTATAAAATTTTACACCGATGTCTAAGGTACTTGAAAAGAGTGCCACTAACATTCTTGATCCATTATCATCATTTTCTTTTATCGGAAGAGTAATATACTGCATTATATTCCACATACTAAGAATCTTGCTATAGGATTGGTCAAGAGCTGATCACGTGATAAAGCGTAGTTTTGCCCATCACATCACCTGTGAAGAAAAGTTTGTTACACCCTACAGTTGTATGTTGATAGTCCCTTTTGTTTCGCTGATCTTATTCAGTCCATACAGTCCTAACGCGAGATGAGTACGTGCGAAATAAAAGTGTATTGCACTGTGGACTATCACTTAACTAGGTCAAATGATAGTCCACATTGCAACGCACTTTTATGTTGATGCTGCGCGCGGTGCGCAGAGCATATTCGTTGTTTTGTCATCTATACATGATACGTCTAAAGTAAACTACGTAGCCTTAGCCCTAAGGATACCCAAAGACAGCTAAAACGGTTTCAGATGTGGAATGAAATGGGAATATCTAGGACCCTAGGTGTGGAATATGAAGCAAAAATCAAGTTTTAGTATCAGGCAATGAGACCAACTATCACTTCCTTGGTGATCTGAATGGGTACGCTATCTTTCCTCAGCTGCGCTTCCGAAAGATGGTACATCCAGATCGCCTCGGAAGTGATAGTTTGTCCCATCACCTTCACCAACGTTGATTATTTGCTTATTATCGAGGGGGAGGGGGCAGTGGTATGGCGCCATTTACAGCTTATGTATTCCCTTAATTTTTTAGCGATACCAGCAACTGAATTGATGCGAGCTATCTCTTCTTTAACCCGTTGAGGACGGACAGATTTTGCTATAACACCCATTTCCCATAGATACCTGCCGAGTGTACACGGGACTCGTCTTCAACGGGTTAACCATCATCTTGTAGTATCAGTTAATGGTGCCATTGGCTGCAGAAGAGTGATACTCTATGAAATTGGCTTTATTCCATCGATGGTCTGCCTCCGCTTTGATGTTGAAGGCGAAAACAAACACTGTGGCCATCAGTACACCTGCATGCAAGCTCAAATGAAGCTGCAATGGATCACATTTTCTCGCATTACTGCAAAATCCATCAGATAATTCACAAAAGTAAGGTGTTGAAAGTACAAGCCATAGTCCATAGACAAATAGCTGACTGGTATGTTTGATTTATAAATCAATCAGGTTAAAATCTGAATTGATGCTCGTATCCTGGACATGAATGGCTGTATCATGGCCAATAGACCACTTTACTACAAGGTTACCCATTACTAATTCATGTGAGTGGTGTTTTCATGTCTGGGATGTGTGATTTGATTCAGTCGTTGATCAGATTGATCCATGTAAAAAAATTTACCACCAATAGAAGGGTCTATAGCACAAAAATTGGCCATCCTCAAAATAGCATACATTGTATACCCTATTTGCCATCAAAAAGCTCTTCCGCTGTACCAGGTGCATCCCAACATTTTTGTGCCGAGAAGAGAGCAAACTGCAGAAGGATTTCATTCCAATTAAAACTTAAACTTTCTGAATTTTGATAACAAACTTCATTTGTACTTCTTAGCATTTTTTGTATTTAATATATCCATATGTGAAAATATGTATAGATAGATATGATTATCATTTCAACATACATCATTATGATAATCATTTTATCAGACATTATTGCTATTGCACTTTTCTTTAAAGTAAAGTTAATGTGTGATATTACAAACAGTTTAAAGATATCTTTCATAAGAAATTTCAATCTCCAAGCTTTACTGCAGAGCAAGTCCAAGATAAGGTCCCCTCAGAAGGCTAAATTTCATCTTTGCTCAATATTGACATGTTTGGTATCATTTTGAAGCTTATGAGTTGAAGTTTTGATTTCCATGGAGGAAAAAATGATATTATGTAAATTTATGCAAATTTCAAGGGCTTCATTTGCATAAATGTGAAACACAGCGTTACGTATGGGACATTTATAAAAATTCATATTAATTCAAAGGAAAGCAAATAATATTTGATTAATATGTGGACATAAGAAGTTCATCACATAGTTTAACTTGGTATGAAAATTTAGGGATTATGCAAATGATTATGCAAATTAGCTCGTGTCCTATCATGAGATGTCCCATACGTAACAAAATGAGGTCATTTTTTTAGGTTTTTTCTGAAATTGCTAAGGTTATTTTAATGCCCTTTTGGAAACTTCTAATTTATTGTTTAGAGAAATTAAATACCAGAGAAAAAAAGAAAAAAAAGTAGAAGAAATTTTTTTTATTAGGCATTGAAATAATGTTACGTATGGGACAAATGCGTTACGTATGGGACATCCTCATACATAATGCATGTAAATGCATAGTAGCTAGCTGGGAAGGTCTCTCAGTATACAAATGGTCAATCATCCTGAACAAAGCATCCCAACATTGTAGCTACTTTTTGAGTTATAGACACTTGAAACAATACATGAACTTGACTGAACAATTTTCAGAAAGGGGGAGGGGAAAATGGCAAAATACACAATGAAAAATCATCATTAAAGGGATGGTATAGTTTTTTGTAGAAATGGGGATTCAGTCTTCAACATTTAAAGAGATGATTGGAAACCAATTATATGAATTACTTATTAGAGCATAAAATCCTAAGACTAGAGGAATTCAAAGTTTATGTGATGGAGATCCAATTCGAAATGGTTGTGATATATATATAATAGAAAAAAAAGTAAAATGATTTTTTTTTTTATTGCAAGTGATACACAAATTGTCCTTATTCAGTTTTCAGTAGTAGCCACAACAAAATTCATGGGTATACATACGGAGGTGTGACTCGAATCAATGACCTGACTGATAGACAGACATCATATGTCTACTTGATCACTGGGGTTCCACGCAGCAGGTATTGCTTATTAAACTTAATATTTCTTGTGTCAAGTTGTTTTTTATTGAAACTAAATGGCAAACTGCCCTTCATCAATGGAAGTAAACACTTTAAACTATTCAATTTTTCAGTAGTAACTATCCTGATAAAAATAGGGCATACATACTCAGGTTGGTCATAAAAAATATAGAATATGATTGAATGTGATTATGATGGTAAATATCTGGGGAATATTGTTCCCTTGTCAATCTGGATCAGTATTTGAGTAATTTCAACTGATTGCACCTCAATTATGCAAAAATTTGTTTATGGGTATTTTGCAAAATTATTTTGCAAAATACCCATAAACATGGTTCTCCACACACTAAACGAATGGGGGACAAAGGGCATGCATACCCAGGTTGGTCATAAAAATATAAAAATATGATTGAATATGATTATGATGATGAATATTTGGGGAATATTGTTTCCTTGACAATCTGGATCAGTATTTGAGTAGTTTCAACTGATTTTACTTCAATAAATATGCAAAATACCCATAAACATGGTTCTTCACACACTAAATGAATGGGGGACAAACTGTCCCATACGTAACTGTCCCATACGTAACACGTCATGTCTGTCTTTAATTAGAACCTGTAATTAGAGCTTTTTGCCTCATGACATGAAACTTACCTGTGATAATCTTGAGTGTTGTGACTTTCATCACAGTGAGTTACAAGTTGTAGAATGATATACTTTCAGAGAGTTTTGAGGTTGAAAAAAATGTTCAAAAAAACAAAACTTTTCTGGTCCCATACGTAACGGCACTTATTTTCTCTTCTAGAATATAATTGTGAAGGTCATTTTTCTCCATTTTTTACATGATTATACTTCTTCTAGATATCAATCACCATGATGAAGTTCAATATGATCAAAGGCCATTAACACTATTTTTCAGGTCATAAAAGTCTCTGAATGTCCCATACGTAACGTGCGCGTTATCTTGGACTTGCCCTGCATATAGAAGATATAGTGGAATTATTCCCAGGCTAGCATTACATCACACTCGTTAGGTGACTTTATTTTTGATTACAGCCTTCCTTGATTGTCACTCTTTATCTCTTCTCACTGCGTTGAGACGGGAAGCAATGAGTGAGAAGGTTTCACCAGAGCCAGCATGATAGGGATTCCCCCTCTCTACCACTTGTTTAGCTGTAAAATTGGTATTGTCTGTTGTAATTCAGATTCATGGGTACAGATACACATCTCCCCCCCCCCCCTTGCTCTTGTATCACTCCCAGGCCGAAATTAGACAATGCATTCTAATTACAAGTGAGTTAATGACTTTAATTAACTCGTTGTGTGCATAGCATATTTTAGCTGGTGTACTTGTAATTGGGTCTTGCATATAGTTTTTGATATCCTCCAAGTAGTCTCTACTCTATGTATATTTGGCCTCTATCGTAGCTTCATTGTGTATGGTACATCTTCGATGTTTCACTAATTTTTGTTAATTTTGTCTTCTTTGTCTTCTAATCTGTTTCAAGTTTTTGTTTCTAAAAGTGACCCTGCACCTCAAAACAAACAAAAAAATTAGCCAGACATGAATTTTAAGTTAAGACCATATTCTGAAAGAGCAGACTTTAAGCTTTAAAATGATGTATAACTCAAATCATATGGACTCTCCTAATCTATCTTAATATTGGAAAGAAAGTACAAACTCAGGAAAAGTGTGAACTGAGAAAAGAGGCTCTGAAGTACAGTGTCTATTCAAGCGCTTTATCTTTACAAAACCGTGCTGGCTGTGCGATGAATGGGACAAAAAAACAGGAAGTAAACCACCAGTGTAACAACAATGAAGGGATTATCAGATTAAATTGAAATTAAGCATGCCTCATTAACACATTCTGTCCATAATTAATGCCTACTTTCAAAGCAGTAGCACTATCTTTTCAAAAGTTATTAGAGTTGAAAGTTAAGAGTGTGGACAAGGTTTTTCAGAAATGAAAAAGGGATTCTAAAGACACACCTAATCACACTATTCTACCAAAAAGGTTCGAGATAAACTGCTAAATAACACACGTTCCTGCTCGTTTTATGATACCAAATTTTAGCATAATGTAAATGAAGACCCGCTCTTTCAGAAAATATGAAAAAGTCAAGTTCGGCTAGGTTGACCCATTTCACTTATTTTCAGTCCTCACGCAAAATCAGTGTGTGCGACTTTATGTTCGTTTTGAGGTGCACGGTCACAAATGGTCATCAGCATCCCTCATTCTCACCTCAACCAGATCAACATCATCATTATTCTCTTCCTCCCTTTGTTAATTTTACCCCCGCCAAGGGGGGGAGGTTATGTTTTCATTACCGTTGGTTTGTTAGTTAGTTTGTCTGTGTGCAAAATAACTCATAAAGTAGTAAACGGATTAGGATGAAACTTGCAGGAAAGGTTTAGAATGACACAAGTAACAAACGATTATCTTTTGGTAATGATCCAAGAATTTTAGGGGAATTTATGAAGGATTTTTGATATTTTGGCAGGTAGGGTCAATGAACTTGGGAGTTCAGGCTGCGCGTATTAGAGGTTTGCATGCGCGCACTAAAGTGCGTACTCTAGTTTCTGCTAGGGCGAGGCGCGCCGCGCAGCTGAGGGGTTTATGACGTAACAAAGGCTTCTGTATTGGGAAATTGGGTGACTTTCGGCACACACTGCTGGTACATATGGGTAGAAATCACTGATATCTCTATGGAAGAACAAGATCAGTGGTGGAAATGAGCTGCATGCTTGGCGGAGGTCTGCTCTCTCAGAGTGCTCTTCTAGTTTCTTTTTCGATTCCTTTAACCTTTTCTTTTTCTTATTCCCATATCTTTTATTGTTTCCTTTTCTTTTCTTTCCTTGTCTTCCTCCTCCTTGCCTTCAATTTTCTCTTTTTTCAGTTCTTTTCTTACATTTATATCTAATTACATTCATATCTAATGTAGATAAATATAAGGTACTAATAAAATTTGAAAGACAGTCATTTGGTTGTGTCTGGTGGTTTCACAGGTAGATCAAGTATTGAATTGTTATGTAATCCTGCAGTACCTTAAAGGCATAATTTACCATTTGAAGATGAAACAAAAACCCAGTATTATTCCTTCAAAATAGTTCTAAAATGTGAGTTAAGGATAGAAACAACCAATTGATGTAAAAATTTGACCCAGTATAATCAATGTTAGGTATTGTTAGATATATGCAAAATGTGAACAATAGCTACAATAACATTGTGTCTAGACTAAACCGTCTACAGTTATGGTTTAATTAAAAAAAAATTATGATATCTCCTTTTATCTTAATAGGCTTTATTGCAAAAATTCTATATGGTGTGATGTTTTGTGATATAACTGGCTGACACATATGCATCAAAAGTGATAGCTTGAACATTTCTTTAGATCACTGCTCCCAAAGGTGAACAGGACCTTTAACATGTAATTGCCATGCACCTGCTGATCTTTTGGGCCAAAATCAAATTACCTCTTAAATTATATTAGACCATCAAGGTTAACGTGTTGAAGAAGCTCAAAAACTAATTTGTTAGAATATCAGCTCATGTTTGACTTCATATCTAACTTCTAAAGTCATTGTTTAGTGGCTCAATTGTCCAAGGTTCTCATGTACAGAGACCTACAATGTAGTGTTAAATATTGTGGATTCTAACCCATTGAAGAAAGTCCCGAGAATACTCAGGCAGGTGTCTGTGGGAAATGCATGTTATGGCAAAATCAGTCCGTCCTCAACGGGTTAACAGTGAATGTTGTCTCCTGCTATGCAGTAAGACTGCTGTGACCTAGAAAGAATGACTTTCGATCCCGTGGAGACCACTTCCCCAAGCCATGTTTCTCACAATCTTCAATCTTTCATTTGTCCTTCATGTCCATAACATTCACATTCATACCCCCAATGATCTCATCCTTCTTTTGTCACCTTCTCATGCAGTTAGGTATATATGTTCATTTTATCACATTTTTTCTCTCTGCTCCCTGTAGATAGCAACAGCTCCTCCTTTTTTATTTTTTACTTGACACTTGCCTATTTGTATAATTTATTTTCTTTAAAGACCGAGTCCAAAAACAATGGATGAAGAGCTGTATTTTAGCTTTTTAAGCAAATAGACTATCTTTGACAATTATTTTCTTGAAATTAGAACTCAAAAGTAATCTTCCATCTTTTTAGTATCTCTTTTTATTTTTTGTTTCTTTCCGCATGGATGTTGCTCCTTCTTTCCTATGCTGTCTAGAAGGATCATCCATCTTTCTCTATGTGAATCACCTAACTCTAAGCTACTTCTCATGTACGGACAGCATTGCATGCATACTTACTGTTGGTGAGGATCTGTAGTTGACCACTTCTACTTCTTTTTTTCTGTTTAATTTATCTCTCCCCTGATGCTTTTCTTCATATTTTCTCTCCATCTCTCTCTCTCTCTCTCTTCCCCTCTCCCCCCCTCTCTCTCTTTCTGGTCATTTTGATGCAGAAATCCCCGAGCTCTCCACTATAAATTTTTTGCTGGTTCGTTAAGTGTTTTTGTTACTCTTGTTTGCAGTTATGTGGATGGTGTAATGGGTGAAATGTTGAGAGTAACCCAAGGGTGATTCATCAAAAGGGTATATTTTGATATATTTTGTTTCCATAATTTTCCCCTTTATTACTGTAGATATCCAAGAATCCTGGCATTCCATTTTAGAGACAAAAGATTGATGCAGACTTCACACAGCACAAAAATGTTTTCCAAATCTGAGATTTCTAAATTTCTGCAGTTCTTTTTTTTTCACTTTGTTGGTATTATGCAATTCAATTGAACTCAGTTATACTTTATTTCCATCCAGCACAACATCATACAGAGTAGAAAGTCTATTCACATTTGAAAAAACAAAAAAAATTAACAATTTGGAAGAAGTCCTCGAGTCATGAAGTATTTAATGCAAAATATTTGAACAGATTAATGTATAAAATGAGAGATATGAAGAAAAAATAATGTTTATAGAAAAACTATACATTTTTAGCAAGGTTTTGAAATTGGGGTTATGACATATTATTCCTTAAAATGCTTTGGTTCACTGTGCATTCTTTCATGTAGCTACCTCAGAGTAGCTCTAGTGGTTGTAGAATTGTGAGATCACTAGAATTATACTCATAATATATTTTGTGCTCAAGACAACTGAAAAGACAAGTGAGACAATGGATTTTATTTGAGGAGATTAATTTCTTTCTTTCTCCTTCATACAGCAGCATTTGATGCTTCAAACAATTTGTAGGCAAATCCATACAGCAGTTGTTTGACACTGAAGGGTTTTATAAAATATTTGCCTAATACATGAAGGCAGGTATCTGATATATATTCACTGGATATTATTTCTGACTTTCATTTCCTATCAAAAGAATACCCAGTCCTTTTTACGACTTCACCTGGCAATTCAACCTTTGTATCACACCAATTCAAAACATAAGAAGACTCAAATCATCGTCCTTTATACTTTTCATTTCACTTCGCCCATCTTTTCTCTATACAGTCCTTTTTAAGACTCCCAACATGGTTTACTGCAATCTTCTCCCTACGTTGACATATTCACTTGGCACAACTTCTGTCATACTTGTTGGCTTTGTATCAAACTTTCAACAATCAGGTTTCTGTACCATGGCTTGCATTCCAAAATGACTATTTCACTAGGGAAGAAGTCTCTGATATTGAAGTCTACTTCCTGTCTCTTCAATTTCTGATGGCAAATTGACTTGGAAGGAAGAATTGGTGCTCGTCATCGGTGCTTTCCGTTTCAAAAGCTGACAGTGTTGTAGCCGAATATCAGACATAGCAGTGATGCCATAAAGAGCAGCACTGACATTGCCTCTGTAGTGTATCATAAATCCATCTGTGCATGCCTTTGAAGAACAATTATTCACAATCATATATAATAGCAGGGACCCTGCTACCACATTTGTGAAGAGGTTGTAAATTTATGGGGACATTTTTGTGGGCATCAATTCACCCCTCTTGACTGGTAGATGCCCCCTCCCCTTCCTTCTCTCTCTGTCTCCATTGAATTATGTTATATCATATTACATTGTATTGTATCATATATAATATGCCTATCTCTGTCTATCTATTTCTATCTCTATCTCTGTTTATAATGTCTGCTTTTTATTTCAATTCAAATCTATCTTTACCTTAATCTCTATCTGAAATTCTTGTACACTATTTTGCCTCATGTGTAAACCTTCCTGAGCATAGCATTTACAGAAAATAGTAAAGTTTGAATGTATTCCTACCCAAAGATCATGTAGGTATACTGTTCAGTATGACTCAAGTACAGCCAGAATACTGTGGCTGACCACCGAGCAGAATTTACAAAGTGATCTGACCTTTGTTTGTCATTTGATGCAATCTTATCCAATCACAAAATATGCAAGATGCTTTGCTCTCATCAGTAACTGGATGAGAGTATAATGAAGGCCATATCTTGTTGTTTTAGCCTTCTTTTTTTTTTGTGGCAAAAATTGTGCCTGTATTCTTTATCAGAGTGTTTGTACACATTGTAGCAGAGTTCTTACAACTCCAAGCTGCAGCACATAGTTATGGATTCATGCAAGATGGTAATGTCTTGTTATTTTTCAGAAAATTATGTGAGGGACAGAAAAAAGAATGAATATGACTCTTGTGTTTAATGTATTGCACTATGATCTCTACTCTAAATGGAGTAAGAAAAACTTGTTTACTCCAGCAGTACGTGTATATTGACAGTGTAGAAAGCTACTGTAAACGTCAATATTTTTGCGCGATTAATTTTTCGCGCTGAGCGGCTCGAGAACATATTCGCGGGTTCTTAAATTCGCGCTCTGCAGCGGGTTAATACACAGTCGCTGTTTTCATCCAGCGATGCCAGCATACGATAAGCGACGTAGCGAGCAGCGCGAGTGCGAGTACAAGCGCTCAAATACGTAGTACATGTATTTTACTCGATACTAGTACTGTAGTCGCGGGGATGTAGCACACCAATCGGCCATGGGCTCGGTGCATGCGGTGCGTGCGATGATACTGCTGTATGCGTAAACATGTCTGTACTACGTAGCCGAAGCGCACACAATTCAGGCCGTTCAAAATGTGCATAGAAAATTGGGAAGATATATTCGTGCGTTTTTGAATTCGCGCTAGCCGAACGTAGCGCGAAATCCGTGAAAATTAATGTACTGCGAAAATTTCCACGTTTACAGTATGTGATGGCAATACACGTGTTATATGTTTGACACATTGATAGTCATAGCTATATGTCTAGTTGATTGCATTGAATTATGCATAGCCCTGTCTGTCAAACTGACATTAGTGTGATTTATTATAAAATGCAGGCATGAAGGGCATAACTAATTGATATGCTGGGTGAGGGACAATACAAATGGTTTGGATGTAATATTTTCCAACTACAGCAATACACAATTGTCAATAGAAAAGCTTATGGCTTATACACTTAGACATACAAGTCACACTTATACCCACAAAGATAAAACAAAAGAAAATAAAGTACAGAGGCATGTTACACTAAAAAAAAATGTTGTAGAGATGAACTTTGGAATGAAATCTTTCAGAAATGAAAATCCTTTTATATATAAGAATCCCTGCTTGAAAGAACACAGTATACCACAGTGTGAAACACAATGTGAAGCACGGTGTGAACACATTGTGAATACAGTGTAAAATTTCTTTACACTCTTAAATTCAAGCATCATAACAGTGTGAACACATTGCGAATCATCAATTCACAGTGTAAACCAGAACATTACTATGTGAACACTGTGTGCAAAACAACACCACAGTGTGAAATTATTTTCACACTGTGAAATTTGAGTATTTTCACATAGCCAACTACATTATTTTGTATGTGAACACTTGTGAACACAGTGTGGGACACTGTCTTCTTTCCAACAGGGATACCTCGTAGCTATGTGTATAGTGTGTGTGTGACCAATTTCATTCATGAAATCTCAATTTATTAAAAAGGTAATCTTGTAGATAGTTTTGTTGGTGCATTCCTTTTGAAGCTACAATTTTAAATTATTTTCTACATTGATTAGATATCATTGCACATCTATGTAGATTTTTTTTTCTTTCTCCCTTTTTTTAAAAGTTCATTGTATACTGTAATGTTGAGCTCTCCAACTGTTAGCGATCAGAAATTTTTATTAATATCAGTGAACTCTGTCAGGGGATCAAATTTAAGTAGGATATTTAGGATTTCAACCTTTTCCATAATGTGACTTTTATTTGATGTGTCCCCGCATTCAAGACGAGTGTGCACTTTTATTTGCTCCGCACGAAAATTGAGCCCGAGAGTTCAGTGCCTTTAGCGAGTTCGTCTGCCGCATCTGTGTTTTTGATGATGAGAAGCATCTCATACTGCCATCCCTTCAATACAGGAGAGATCGTAGCATCAGCCCGACTCACATAGCACAGCATTTTTTTAGTCTTCATCAAAAGACCTCCAAGATATTAATGCTGTGCTGATTTGAGTGTAGATTTATTTTCAGTGGTCACTAAGTCGGGGTTTAAATGCTTAGAAGCAGGCAGCCATGGAAACAATGTATCTTTAAGTCCACTCTGAATTGCTAATCAATGGGGATGAAGAGTTTTTTACGATACCCAAAGGATATTATCACCACTTCAAGCTGACTCAAATTGGAAACTTGAAGACTGTGGTAGTCTGAGATCTTATCCACAAAGCAGCAATGATACCATGTGATGTCAATGACAAAAATGTAAGAGTGAGGGAAAAAATGTGGCCAGGCAATGCAACCCCATTCTTTGTGATTAATTGTTAATCTGCGAAAGGCAGAGTTACTAATATCTTCCAATTCTATGTCATTGCTTACTTCTTTTTTGAGAGGTTGTTCTTGGGAACCAGAAAAAACAACAACAACACAGAAACAAAACTTTCTGGGAGATTTTCCAAGCATAGCAAAAACTTTCTCCATGTGAATTGGATCCCACATTCTGAGATGTATTTAAGAGGCACAGATAGAGTGAATACCTTACTATGAGATCCTGATACAGGCAGCACACAAACCTATATACTTGAATACGTCGGTAAAGTAGGTCATCAATCTACTTAGTTTCTGTGCATGTGCAGTATGTGACCTGCTAAATATATTCAATAGTCAACACAAGCTGTATTATCTCTTTCTGTCAACAAGATGGATCCACCAATGGTTTGGCATCTGATCTCCTTCTTTGTATGAGTATTGAAGCTGTAAAAAGAAAAAGAGAAAGGGAGCGAGTTGCTCCGATGGTGAGATGCAGCAGCCTTTCACAAGAACACCTGCCATGGATGAAAGTTTCATCTGGTCTTCTATATGTCTCTTCCTCAAGATAAAGGAAAGCAGAAAAACAGCATGTATAGAGGCAATATACATCATTTTGACAGTATCATGGGTTCTTAATATCATGTTGTTGACTAAAAAAACAGGTGTTCTTGTAGAACAATGTCATAATGTCTAAATTTAGTTGCTGCAAGAGCAAAGTGTGTCAATTTAAATCACTTTTACATGCCCTGACATATATTTTTTTTTTTGTAACAAAACCATGCCTGAGGTTTTCCAGTTTTCCCTTGTTTCTCAGAATGTGCATCAGTTTACAAAGAAATTTCCCTGAGTGTTTGATGTAACCAAAACAAGAAAGAATCATCAATCAGATCACTTTGTCACAAAAAAATGAATACCTTTAAACAATACTGGAGTGAATTAACAGGTCAGATAAATGAAGATATAAAGAGTTTGGTTGAATTCTCATTTCTTTTTCTGAGTTGGTTAGGCACTTCATCGGTTTTAAAGCATTATAATGTCAAAAGATTGCCCGTGAACTATAATTTATGGCATTCATCAGTCATGTTCAAACAAAGAATGAACTTGCATAGACCAGGTGACCAGAATGGTCCGTCAATTAACATTTTAGGAAGAAACCATTTTCTTGTTTTGCATTGGATATATATCAAGAAACTATCAATTATTATATTTAGCACTATTGCCAAATACCAGACTTGCTGTGAGGTGGATGTGCTGGCAAGCACCATTTCTAAGGATTACGTGAATAATCATTGCATCACAGATCAGTGAATTTAAAAACCAATGTGCCTACTTTTTCTGCTTAAAATGCACAAAGTGAAACTGAACTGGTTTACTGACAAAAGTGTATCTTTATTTGTGTGTGTGTATCTATGATATGTCTGTCTGTCTGTCTGTGTGAAGTAACAAAGGAGATTGTGGGGTTATGATATCACATAATTATTTGCAAATGTAGCTGTGACTGATAGTTTTGTTGCGTGAAACCGTGAAACTTGGGATATTTCATTGATTTGTATTTATTTTGTTTCATTTTGACAAAACTGTGGCAGATTAGTTTATTTTGAATCTACTTTTGTCTTTTCAATGGCAGTTAGATTTAGAACAGAATATCATGACTGAATCTATGCAAAAATGTCTCTGATTCCCTGTTAGTCTTCTTCCAGAGTATAGTGAAATGTGGCTCAAGAGAGATGAGATGTAAGGCTAATTGCAGTGAAGGTCCAGAGCTGAATCTGTGACCCACTTCTGGCTAAATTGACTGCAGTTAATAGGTTTGCAAGCCGTCCATGCTGCCTGAGTTCTCACCTACATGTCACCACTCTTTGGCTATTAAAGAAGAATTGGGGGAGGAAAACATGTGAAAGAATGTGAGAGATATCATGCATGGTGAAGGAAATTAGGGCTATTATCACAGCCACTTTTCTCTGCAGGTTTCATAGATAACGGCATAATGAGCTTTGGCCCTCTGTATTCAGAGGTGTGGCGTTTGTGGCTTTAGTCATCAGTAGATTATTCACCATGATGCTCTGTATCAAATGAGCAAGAATGGTGAAACATGGTGCATGGATTGTATAGAATCACTCACCACAATACTATGCACCATTTTAACAGAGTCTATAATGTCCTCAGACTCCAGTTTTGTCTGAAGGTTAGTACTGAATTTCTTTTGAAAGTCCAGATGATTAGAGTATAAAGTTCTCACAAATTTCATGAAGCAGTCTACAGGCATTGTTCTGCATTATATCAGCATTTGTCAATAAAAGGTCACATACCAGCTAATCAGATTGCTAAGAAGCATGAAAGAAATTCATAACATTTCTGTTAAAGTGTCTTGACTAAGCCATTTTCCAGAGTTTTTATGTAAATGCTGCATGTAGTGGCCATGATAAGAAATAGCAAAACAAAAGGTAATGCATTCAGTAGTAAAGTCCTCTGTCCTAAATGTGGAGTACAAAAGGCCACACCAAGTGGAAGGAGTTGACTTGAATGAGTTTATGCTCCATTCCTTCATCACTGACAGACAGTGTTTGTATACACACTCTGCTACCTCTCTAGCAAACTGGTAATTAAGAAAGCATTGGGGATGGAGAAGATTTGCTCGGACCTAGAAGATTTGTTTCTTCCCTTGGGAGATTTCTCGCGATGAGAAAGCGAGAGGAAGGACTATTCCATTTCATATCCAGTTTGCCACGTGGTTGTTCTTAACGAGTACGGCAGGTGCACATATTCTTTTAGCCACACCGGTTAGTTCTGAAATTTGATTATGCCTCGATGCGAACCGCAAACTTCTATAATTTGATTATACCCCATGGTCACATTTTTTTTCTCTCTCTCATTTTCCAAATGATTTAATCCCTTGCCTATTTGCTTAATTGTAAATACGAAAGGCATATATTTTTTTTTCTTTTTTTTTGGTAATATTAATGATTGTATATGATTATTTGTATTGATCCTGTCATTTGAGGTGAGATATATTCTGATCATACATGTTCTAAGGTACACCTCGGTGGCTATGAATGACACTTGCTGTGAAAGCATGCTTGATAAGAATTAAATTATTTTGGAAAGATGAAATGTCCATTGAAGAATATGAATGCCAGAGTAGGGTATGATAGTAAATGAATGGATATTTAACATTCATATGCTATTCACCATTATGACTCACTCTACATATATTTCTTTCAATGACGTGGATGAAAATACAGCAGAAGGAAAAACTCCTGAACCAATGCGGCGCATGTTAACTCATCATACTCGCCTCGGGCCGTGTGAACCGTGGACGTATAATTCCTTTGTGATTACAGCAAGCTCAGGGGATGGCAGTCGAGTGCAGTTATAAACAAGGAGCTTGACCAGGCGTAATGAGTGTTTACGTGATTGATTTCTTCACTCTATGTTGTAAGGAAAAGAACTCCCAATCCACGACTCTAGATTTTTGTCAGGAATTTTGTCATCCTGCTGCCCTGGTCCTCTCTCTCTCTCTCTCTCTCTCTCTCTCTCTCTCTCTCTCTCTCTATCTATCTATCTATCTATCTATCTCTATATCTATCTCTATATCTATCTATCTATCTATCTATCTATCTCTATCTATCTATACATCTATCTATCTATCTATCTCTATATCTATCTATCTATCTCTATATCTATCTATCTATCTATCTATCTATTTATCTATATCTCTCTCTCTCTTTCTCTGCCACTGCCTTTTGCTCATCTTGGTAAATTTCTTCTTTGTGTAATTACTCGTTGTAAGTAAAACACTTGTCTGGAATTGTCTGCTTTCTTGTTTCCCAAAAGTAACATATATTACCGAACAAATGACTTCTAAGACCACTCTGACAGGTAACAGTCATAGGCATAAATATTCTGTCTTCTCTGTACCTATTTTGTCTTTTGACTGCATAGAAAGATGTCAAGAGTATTCACATATATTCACTCATTTTGAGAGAAAAAAGGGGTGTATACTCATATTGAGAGAATAAGGATGTATTGCAATTTTGCTTTTAAACCAAATAAAATTTTGGAACTCGGTTGTTCTTCTTTTGTAAATTCACAATGATGCTAATCCAAGCAGCCCATACTACTTATGTATATATGATACAACCATTTGATCAGTTAAAGCCATTGAAGCAGTTATAACTTCTTAATAATGTATTTAATTTCACACAGGTTCTGTCTTTGATGTCACAAAGATTTTATTGTTTTATTCTTTGTCATTGCATAGACTTTATCAATTTTAGAGTAGCTTTATGCTAGGAGTATTTTGCGTAATCAGTTGCTTTTTACTTAATTTTAGTTGTTTCCCCTACATAAAACCCACACCAAAATGCAAAGGAAAGAATTTCTACTTCAAACATAGATCATGGTATCTGCTATATATGCCTTGATAGAAGCTTTGCATCGTTAGGCTTACCACATTCTGTGTACTAAAACAATTGTTGCAGTTTGTATGCTTGTAACTTTAATTCAACGCTTGTAACTTTAATTCAACTCTTGTAAGTGGGATGGGGTGTACTTGAGTGTACGGGAATTCACAATGCTAATGCACTGAGCCATTCATCAGGAGAAAATAATAAGTTTTCGTTTTGCTGCCACACAAAAGTGGCAAAGCAAACGGCAATTCTCCCATGGTCCTGTGAAAATTCACAAAAAATTCCCGCTGTGAGCTTGAGGCAAACTGGTGAGGGTATCCCCTGTGTTGTAATATTCCGTGGCGAAAGTGGGCTGAGCTTGTAAAGTATCACTCCGCTGGGATGACCCGTGGACTTGGACATCCTGGCATCGGCCTTTGGATAAGCCATCAATCGACTCGCCAAACCCAGGTCCACATCATTACTCTTTTCTCTTTTAAACCTATTTCCTCTATCTCACGCATTCACTTACTCTATCTTTCTCCTTTTTATGCTTCTCTTTCTATCTCTCAATCTTTCTCTTTCTATCTCCCTCTCTCTTTCTATCTCTTTGTCTTTCTCTTTCTATCTCTCTTTCTCTTTCTATCTCTCAATCTTTCTCTTTCTATCTCTCTTTCTCTTTCTATATCTCTATCTTTCTCTTTCTATATCTCTATCTTTCTCTTTCTATCTCTCTTTTTCTTTCTATCTCTCTATCTTTCTCTCTCTCTTTCTCTTTCTCTTTCTCTTTCTATCTCTCTCTTTCTCTCCATCTGTGTCTATGAAGATAAAATGCGATTGATATTGTGCTGGGGTCATACAATCCTAATTGTTTATTTGTTAACCCACTGAAGACTAGCCTCAATATTGATATTATCATATCAATTATCTTATCATATGATATGACATAATATGTGACCCTGCATCACAAAACTAACAAAAAGTCGCACCTCTTGGTTTTGCGTGGGGCCTATAAAAAGGTGAAACGGGTCAGCTAAGTCAATCTTGACTTTTTCATATTTTCTGAAAGAGCTATTCTTTTTCTACATTATTCCTGAGTTTGGGATCATAAAATGAATGGGAAAGTGTGTTTTCAGCAGTTTTTCAACAACTTTTTTTTTTTTTGGTAGAGTAGTGTTATCAGGTATGTCTTGTAGAGGCAAACATTTCTTTAAAAGCCCTTTACACATTCTTCCCTTTCAACTCTAATAACTTTTGAAATGATAAAGCAATACTGCTTTAAAAGTTGGTATTAGTCACAGAAAGAATGTGCTTTAATATAGAGCATGAGGAATCTCAGCTTAATTTGATAATCCCTTCATTGTTGTTGCTGCGGAAATTCACAACCTATTGTTTGTCCCATTCATTGCACAGCTAGCACGGCTTAGTAAGATTAAGCGCTTGACTAGACCCTATACTTTAGAGCTTCTTTTCTCAGTAAACACTTTTCCAGATTATGTGTTTTCTTTTCTATGTGTAGATATGTGAGGAGAGTCCATTTGAATTGAGTTATAAATAATTCTAAAAGCTTAGAGTCTGGTCTCTCAGAATCTGCCCTTAACTAAAAACCCATGTCTGGCAACTTTATGTTGGTTTTGTGATGCAGGGTCACAAAATAGATATCTATATCTATATCTATGTCTATACCTATATCATATGTGACCCTGCACCTCAAAACAAACAAAAAGTCGCTGACATGAATTTTTAATTAAGACCATATTCTGAAAGAGCAGACTGTAAGCTTTAAAATGATGTATAACTCAAATCAAATGGACTTTCCTAACCTATCTAAATATTGGAAAGAAAGCACAAACTCAGGAAAAGTGTGAACTGAGAAAAGAGGCTCTGAAGTACAGTGTCTATTTAAGCGCTTAATCTTTACCAAACCGTGCTTGCTGTGCGATGAATGGGACAAAAAACAAGAAGTAAACCACCAGAGTAACAACAATGAAGGGATTATCAGATTAAAATGAAATTAAGCATGCCTCATTAACACATTCTGTCCATAATTAATGCCAACTTTCAAAGCAGTAGCACTATCCTTTCAAAAGTTATTAGAGTTGAAAATGAAGAGTGTGGACAAGGTTTTTCAGAAATGAAAAAGGGATTCTAAAGACACACCTAATCACACTATTCTACCAAAAAGGTTCGAGATAAACTGCTAAAAAAACACACTTTCCTGCCCATTTTATGATACCAAATTTTAGCATAATGTAAAAGAAGACCCGCTCTTTCAGAAAATATGAAAAAGTCAAGTTCGGCTGGGTTGACCCATTTCACTTATTTTCAGTCCTCACGCAAAATCAGTGTGTGCGACTTTATGTTCGTTTTGAGGTGCACGGTCACATATCACGTCATGTAATGTCATGTTATGTCATGTCATATCATATGATATTAAAACAAAACATCATGTTTTTTGTATTGTTTTGTTTGATTTTGATATTTTAAATCCTAGATCAGAATAGTAAGATTTCTGTGTCATGTGATAATGTACACTGTAATCTCAAACAAATAATTGATTTTAGTTTGGACTGGAGTTTGCTTGTTTGTGTCTCCAATGGCATAGCATTGTGAAAAGGATACAATGTTTATATGTGAAATCCTTAAAATCTGTTAGTATCTTGTATGCATCTATTAACTCGTTCAGGACGAGTCCCAAGTATACTCAGGCAGGTGTCTATGGGAAATACGTGTTGTAGCGGAATCAAACTGTCCTCAACGGGTTTAATGCAAATATTGTAATGTTCATTCATGACCTATCATATGCTTTTTTCCTTGTATATGTGTGTGTATCTGTCTGTCTGTCTGTCTGTCTGTAAGTCTTCATGACTGTCTGTCTGGCTGTCATTTTGTGGGATTACAATGCATACATATTCAATCAGTATTCCTGAAAATTTGTGGAGGGATGGTTTACAGGCCGAGGGAGGGATCCATTACCATTCAATGAAGGCAAAGCAGTTGTGACTGCGATCACCCTTAATCTTGATTGAAGCTCCCATTTCCTCTATCTTCAACCTAATTCTGCCTCTTTCGCTCAATGTCTCAAGAATTGTGGCTATTTACACTTTGGAAGCGCTGGTCAGTGGAGTGAAAAATTAGCTGTCAGATTTTGGCGGAAATGGGACGGTTCAAAAATGTTTGCCAAAGTTGGCTGTATGTGCCCCCTGGGAAATTCAACTTATATTCTTAGAATGGAAAGGTAGAGGGGGAAAAAAGGAGAAACATTGCCAATTTGCCACTTGCAAAGTGTCTGAGATGTGTTTAGTGATGAAGAATTAGCAAATGGTGTTTTTACAACAACAAAAAATTGTTGTATTCTTTATCACAGTAATTTTTTTCTTAATCTCCAAATTTGACAAGCCTGACAAGCATCAGATTTATACAGACATGTGACCAAGAATCATCTTTTAGTGTCAATAATGTCCACTTGATTAACCTGTTACATGCTGAATTCTGAAATGCCCATAGACATAATTCGCAAGCCACCAGATTCCTGTACAGAACAAGTTACAATGTACTGTATACGCCAATATTTTCGCGTACAGATATTTTCGCGAATCACGGTATCAGTGGCATTTTCGCGTGTTGTTAAATTCGCGATTGATACTAGTAGTAGTCGGGTCTACTGCCAAGCCCGAGAAACACGTTCAAACACTTGCCAACGTACATTGTACTTGTAACGTTTTTCCATTTGCATGCGAATTGTGACTACCCAAAAATGAAAATAGAAAAGACACAGTAGAAGATTTGTGAAATGAAACAATAATTACGGGAACTTACAGTGAGACAATCACATACGGCATTCACAAGTACCTACCAAATGTTGCAACAAATAGATGCAGACTACAAAGTTTCAGAGCTGCGCTAGCGCTAGCGAAAGTTTTACATGAATCCCTTACTAGGCCTCACGCACCCAACCATGTCGAGCCGGTGTTCGTTCGCGTAGGGTGACGTACCACGGAGATTGCACATTTTAATGCATGTTTATCATCGTACTGCAGTTAAAGAATCGGTCGCACCCGGACGCACCGTAGCGTACTAGTATGTGCCAGCAGTTGCAGTACTCAGTACTAGTATTTGTACGTACTAGCCGGTTTGACAGCCGCGCGCGCTGGTGGTCCAGCCAGAGCTTGTCATCAATTTGTACATAAGGTTTGACGGGGTAATATTTTCGCGTGTCTTTAATTTGGCGATCAGCCCAAAGCTCGCGAAATTCGCGAAAATGAAACCCTCGCAAAAATAACGGCGTATACAGTAGTTGACTCTGCGAATGTATAATGGTATGTGTGCTTGTCTTTGTCTGTGTGTGTATACATTTCGCAGGGGATGGGATGGGGAGGAATCACAATGCAGAAATTACATTCATCTACAATTGCACCTCAATTTAATGTAATACATTATGAAGCTATTGTGGTTACTAATCACACGTGATGGATTTATGCACTATGTCCATCTTTTACTTGAAAATATTTAATGCTTTTATGTTGTAATTAGATGTATGCCTGTCATCATCAGAGAAAGAAAAAAGTCACTTCCATCAACCAGTCTATCAATCCAAAGTTCAGGTTTAGATTTCTAATCTAACAGATAAAGAAAAAGGAATGTGGGACTATTAAGTGGTGATGCTTGGCAGAGTCATGTTGAGTCTACTCAGCATGTATTCAGTGCTCTTTGTCAGAAGAACTGTACTGATCTTGCCAATAGGTGGCAGTATTGTGAGCAGCACCCACTTTTGCCTCAGCGGTGAAACTGCAGCAATACTAAGATACTGTGAGGCTAAGCGAGTTACACTGTGTATAGGCTTCCATGGAGCTGCCATGTGAGCACATCATGGCTGTAGAAAGTACTCAGAACGTAGATGTTGTCTTTCTTCTGCCTCGTTCTTGTCAGTGTCTGGCCTTGATTTCATTATACACAACCGGGAAATTAATTACAATGAGCCAGTCAAAATGCATTTCATTCAACAATGTAACTGGTAATGGAAAGATTATTGCAATAAGTACTGGTATAGAAGTTTCGACATATTTCCTGGAGTTTTTATGATAAAAATTGTAATTTCCATCCATCTCCCTGATCTCTGAATTTTGTTGGTACTAAAGCTATGTTGAGGGAATCCATACTCATAGTTTCACTAGTGAAATTTTGTTTGGCGTTTGATTTAAGTGGTAAAAAGATAAAATCAGTAAATCTTATTTGTGTCAAACTTTGATGCTATATTGAGCCATTTGTCCCGATGGTTGCTTTCTCTTTTTGAGCATCTCTCTCATTGCGGACAACCTAGAGCAAATTCTGATTAAGAAATTGCAAGGTTTTTGAATAACTTCCTCAAATATTTTTTTTTAATGTATACCATGCAGTACAATGAACAAAGATGGGATCACCTGCACTTGAATATTTCTTTGAGGTGTGCTATGACTTCTGTCAGAAAACCAGGCAAGCAAGCACTTGATACCTGTAATCTACAAACGTATTGTGAAGGAAGACGTTGAAGACAAACAGTGCTTATAAATTTAAAAGATCGAATGCAATGATGTCTGCTCTCACCTATAGAGGCTAGGATAATTATTCATGACTAACCCCAGAATGATGTTAATCAGGTCTAAAAAATATCTCTAAATTTGATATCATTATGAATGAGGTGAAACATGACTTAATGTTTATCTATACCCACTATGACAATAGAATTGCCCAGATATGAATCGAAACACCAGTCCATCCTTTATTTCAGAAAAGTGATTCTTACATTTTACAGTTAATGAATAAGTTAATTTTGTTCTTAATTCTATGTACTTTACATTTTAGCTATAGCAACATACCTCCCTAATATCAAACCACTTCCCTATATGTAACTCTTATTGCAACAGTATGCAATGCAGAATTTTCAGCATTTGGTCATTTCCTCTCTGTCCTGCGCTCATTCTTGAAAGCCATTCCCCTGGACATTGTAACAGTGGTCATTGCTATACGTTACCTCGTGCAATTTGATTGAGAGTACACTCTAAAAGCGTATGTCTTTGCTCCAATACCATACAGAAGTCTTTCAGAAACTGTGCTGATCCTGTCAATAGGTGGCAGCAGTCAAAATACAGTGTGATTGTTGTATTGCTCTGTGTGTCATGGCAATGAGGCCCTATACTGCTTGCAGTGTGAGATGTAGAAGTACTGCTAACAGCATAAGATATGAACATACTGTGAATATGACTGAAATATAACTTTACAATAGGGTCAGTGGAGGCACACACACACACACACACACACACACACACACGCACACACACACACACAGAGGCATGCCATCATACAAGATATGAACTACGTAGTATTCCAATGTTAAGACCTTTTTTTTTTCCGAAAAGACCAGCATGTTACATTTTGATTTCATGTGCTCTCTACACCATTCTGAAAATACTGCTTGTTTTTTGTTCAGTGGGTAATTAAATGCACATCAGATGATACTTTGGGGATTTTATTTCTTTTATCTTATATCATTTAGAAAAATGAATATATATTTCATACATCTTCAGTTAGTCTCATTATGGTTGTGAGTCCATGGTCATATGAAGGGATGTCCAAGTCACAGCTCAATGGCTTATGACCGAGTTTCCTGATATACTGCCCTCTCATGCCAAGTGAGTGTACAGTGGTTGTGCCAGTCTTTCCATCCTTATTCACAGACATTGTGTGTGGATGATCTCACTGGTTTGTTTGTACATTCAGCTTTCTTATTAAATTACAAATATATTCTTGTATTGTCTGGTCCATTTCTTCATCCATCATCTCTTATCATAATGCTTATTTTCTTATTTATTATTTATGTGTTTCATCTCATGGGTATTCCTGTTTTATTCTAACCATACTTCGTTCCCCAATTGGCATGTAGGCAAGAGTGCTTTCACTGCTGATTGGCAGATGTCTGAAACCTGATTGTCAATGAATATGGATTACCTAATCCCCCTAATCCCCCTAATCCCCATTGTGTCACCATGGCCTTCTGGTTGGACTGAGGCACACTTCTACAAAATTCTAGGTCAAGTTTCAGAAGTTTTCTTTTTTCTTTTCTATTTTTTTTTTTTTGTTACTCTTTTGCTATAACATACCTTTTCCATCTGGGAAGACACCTGGTAAATATACTCGGGACTAATCTTCAAGGGTTTACTATCGTATGCTCCAGCTATATGGAAGGATCTCCTTCCTTTATAGTCAGTTGGTATTCATAACAACACAGATTGAGTGCAGAATCTTATTCATGGAGAGAAACAGAAAAATAAAAGAGAGAAAACCTCTGTAATAAACTACACTCTCTCAGCAAAACAAATTCACTTCATTTGTAGGTCAGGTTTGAAGGGATTATGCCATGCTGATGAAAATGGTTGGCAGGCTAAGCTAAATGCCTGAGCACATGAAATGTTAATCCTACATTCTTCCCTTTCTTCTGTCAATACATATATCACTTAAGGCACTTCATTTCCACTTCATCTATATGCACTGGTATAATCTAATCTTTTTATCCTGTAATGCTTTTAAAACGCAGAATAAATATGCACTGAGATGACAGCATAAGGATTTGTAATTGTCTAGTAAGGTTGAATTTTTTGTTGTTGAAATTAGCGTCATGAGTGGCATTTCTGTAGGGGAAATCATATGTTTGGTGTGTTTTTAGTTTCATCATTTTTTTAACCTATCTTCTAAAGTAACTGTTATGTAGCTAGAATGTATTTTCATAGTTCAATTAGTTTTTTTTTCTTAATAAAAAGAACACATCTTAAATATCCATAATGTATGTTCACAAGGCAAGTAACTCTAAGCTGTGTTTAAAGGAGGTGTTACGCAGTGCATTAACACTGATGTGGCACATCAAAGTACTATTGTAATAACACTGGTTATACTGTATATATGAGATGTAAAATGTCATACAAGCATACCTTGAGGATATTCTTACCATGAAAAGCAGAGTTTACAAAACCGCATGGTGAACATGATGTTATCAGATGCCCTCTTGTGTGCTTAGGGGAAAGTAGGCATGGTAATCACCTTTTAACCCTTTTCCTGTTTTTCCATGTCACTCCCTGTTACCTGCATACATGAAAGATTCATGTGTCCCACAAGTTTTCCTTGTTTTCTTGTTCTCAGTGAAATACAAAAAAGAAAAAGAGAAAAAGATGCTGTCAAATTTGATCGAGATTTAATTTTTGCCAAAGTGTCAAACACTCCATTACCCAGGATCCTCTCCACATCCCCCAAAGGAGCAAGAGAGAGGAAGAGTAAGAGAGTCACAGAAGTAGAGAAACAGGAGATTAGGCTTTTGAAAGAAGAGATAAAAAAGATATAGAATGAGTAATGGAAAGAATCTTTAAGTATTTTCCAGGGTATGTGAGGAAATCAGCCATTTTTCTATGTTTTTGATGGGAGAAGTAATCATATTTTTCTGAGAAATCGACAACAGAGGAGCAAATTAAATGCGTAACTTTTAATACTTGCCCCTCAGAAGCTCTCCAGGCATAGGAGAGAAGAATAGTCTTTGTCACAGACCTTCAATGCATTGCCAGAGTTAGAAAATAGAGAAACTGAAAATCAATGTCTTATCAAAGACTCTTTCTTCTACTCAATTTATAAACTCCTTCCAAATTTTAAGTAGTTCATAAACTTCCATCACCTGTTTTGGCCAGAAACTCACCACCATATCTTCAAGCCTCTTTTCCAAAAGTAGGGTATGGAATCAATACAAAACTGGGTTTGCTTGTAAGACTTGTCTTTCTTCTCTCCTGAACCTACAGGGAAATTTGTGTACTTACCATTCCAATCACCTGCTTCACCCGCAGAAGCCATTTTTTTCCCCCGTTCCTCTCCTCAGCAATCTTGATTCCTAGCCAGCTGTCGAGAAGCTCACAAGCAACAAAGTCAACCATCCAGGCCCTTAAACTTCAAGAAGGGGGGGGGGGGGGTGATAGAGGGGAGAAAAGAAGAGGAAGGCTACAATGACCTGTCATGTAGGATGCGATGTCTTCGAGATGCGTTAATGGGACAAAACTCGGCCTATTGATTTTCTTGCTGTTTTTCAGCAAGACTGTAGGGCAGCCCCCTTTTTCGGGGGGGGGGGGGGGGGGGGGGGGGGGGGGGGGGGGGGGAGATAGAGACTTTACCAGGGTTAAAGCAACTCCCTGGATCCTGATGACAGCGTAGCATCCTAAGTGAGTTTAGATGTTTGATCAAACTTGCTGCAAGAACAACTGCCAAAGGAGATTACTTGTAATTCGTTGATCGTGAACCGATAAGGCAGGAAATGCAGGACATTATATCCAAAGCCCCTTGGCTTACAGGATGATAAATTATGATGCTGTAGCTCCAATATCCATAACTGAGCTGGAGGATGTATTGCTGCTATCTTTTCAAATAAAACTTTCTGTCAACTATATGCACTTCAAACTCTAACTCTTTCTTTGACAATTCTGAAAGAATGATGTTATGGTTGATATAGTCCAGCATGACTGTAATTTGTGGAGGATGTTGTTGTATGGGTTTAAAGCTTGCTCCCAGTATACTTTTTGCCATTTCATAACAACCATCTTGATGTGTTGATGGATAAGTATAGTTGTGTGAAGGTGTCAGGTGAAATAATGTACACTTGTGCAGCACTCAAGAAGATAATATGTTTGTGTGAGTTGGTGAGTGTATGTCTGGGTGTGAGTATGAGTGTGTGGATGTTTTTATTTTTCTCTCACTAGTCCATGTATCAAGAATACATGGGATTCCACTTATCTGAAGAATAAAAATGATAAATAATGATAATAATAATAAAGATTATGATTATGATGATAACAACAATGATGATAATGATAATGCATCCTTTAGTCAGTAATTCTTGGCAGTGTACAAATAGCACTTGCATTCTTTCTTCACATATTTATGCACAGAATGAGAATTTACAGCTACAAAGAAAGCTCGATCTATTGCACCAAATGATGCTGAAATGAAAGGATTGTGTTTTTTTTTTTTTGTAATAGAAATCATTGATTATCAGTTTATCTTTGAGAGTTTTGGGTGTGATATCAAACATTTATATAGCGATATTTACATGCTGGATTTTTGAGCGTTTGTTACTGTTGTTTTTGTCTTATTTTCTTTCATCTTGAACCCCCTGCTGCTCTTCAACTCATTTGGTAATCTTGTGACTGTGCTGTGGTTTCATCTGGATTTTTCTTCTCCCTTCATTCAACCCCTCCATGGACGGCTTCTACAGGTTTGTCATATTTGATCTTATCTCAGTGTGTGTGTGTGTGTGTGTGTGTGTGTGTTGTATGTGCGTGTGTGTATGAGTGCCTGAGTGGGTGAGTGTGTGTGAGTGCCTGAGTGTGTGAGTGTGTGTATGTAGTTGTATGTGTGTGTTGTGTGTGTGTATGTTCATGTGAGAGTGTTTGTGTGTGTGTGATTTCAAATCACTCTCTCTAGTCCACTTGCTGATTAATATGAGGAAATCCATCTATTCAAGGCCAAATTTAGCCATTTTTTCTCTCTCATTTCTTGATTTCCTTTACCCAAACTATACCAGGACTTTATTATTCAGTTGTAAAGAAAGCGTTCAAAATCCAAAGCCCGAAGCCAAATAGAGTTGCTTCTTTCACACGTTGGTGTCTTTACATGCTCGGGGAAGAAGTCAAACCGTCTTCCCAAATCTGGATGATGAGCGAACCAACACTCAATACTCTCTCAGATTTAATGTCGCCATGGCGACTGATGCACTCTCTCCAAAGACTGAAGAGTTGCAGAAAGTTCCTTTTTTCTTCTCCTGTCATTTCTGAATTCGATGGGGTATTTGATAACGTTACTAAATACTGCCCTCAGGTGTTGGGAGTATTTTGTTCTGCTTGGTGGCTGCGGGAGTGGAGCAAATTTAGCTGGAAGATGTGAACGCTGATACAGTGATTTTGAGCCTGGAGAATAGCATGGTCAATAATAGACCGAGCCTTTATTCTGTCGGCTGCTTTTATTTTCCATGTCTCTTTGTCTTGTGGGGATTATGAAGAAAAGGTGCAGTAATTTCCTGATTAGCTTGAAAGAAATTATGCCCTGTCAGCAGTCCTGTGCAGCATGTCTACGATTAATTTGAGGAAATCTAAGCCCATTATTTAGCCAGATGATAGGATGCAGGTTATAAAGCATGAGGCAATTCATAAGATGACTATGCTGGGGCTATTATAGCAGCCAGTTTTTGAGATTTGATATTGCTTATATGCAACAGAGTTCAATTACTAATTCCAAAGACTGTGTTTCATCCTGAAAGAACTAAAATGTTTTTCAATAATTAGATAAAATGTGGGGAAACTGTCCTTTTCTAATTGCCTGCAGAGGAAGAGAAAGTGAGACCTGTGAGAATATGAGATATAAATATATTTTGGTTGGTTGCAACAAGTTAGACTCTGAGGATGTAGTACAGATGATGAAAATCTCAACCATGTAGGAAGGAAAGTGAAGCTGAGAATCATATCTATTCCACAGTGAAATATTTTAATCAACTGTGGCAAAAACATAAATAACAGAAAATCGATCATGCCTTCAATATATTGCAAAAATGTAGCATTCCAGCAAAGGAGTAGAAAGAGAAAAAGAGATAGAGAGAAAGAAAAAGAGAGGAGATGGGTTATTTTTATAAGTATATCTTTTCTAAATATCTTTTAATAATTGTGCAATTTCTGATTATTGATGGATGTGTGCGTATCAGTTTATCTATCTTTCTATCATGGAACTGAAAGAATGTTTCAAATAGAAAAAAGTTATATATGTCTATCAGTATGAATAAAGTAGAGTTTACCTACATACGTTAATGTGAGGAGGATAAACTACAGAAAAAAAGTATTTCAATACTTTAGATAGGTGCATGTACATGAAATGATGGAAGCAAAATGTGTGTCCAAGCTTCAGTCACCATTCTCCTTCCTCTTCCCATCCCCCTACCACCAGCATCTTGTGTCTCTATGAGGAGGGGTGAGAAAATTCTGGATTGAGAGGGATGATGCTTTCCTGGTTGCTTGGCAACTGCATCAGTCTGGTTTATCCCTCTTCCTTCCTTGATGCATTCATGAATGATTCAAATCCGCCCCCTCGATCAACTTGATTGATTTGGATGAAACGTATGACTGATTCATTATCAATCAAAAGCCTGATGTGTGAAGTGGCCGTTGTCAGGCTTGATTTTGTGTGGGTGTGTATGTTTTATTTACGCAGTCATCTTCTGGTCCTGTTATCTCGGAAGAGCGATGCTGAGAGTCAAGTCTTCATTATCCTGTGATCATAATGCATACTGAGTGAATTTTAGAGTGGTCGTCACTGCAAGACTGATGCATAAAGTTGATTCCTTTCCTCTTTCCAACCAACAATATTAAAGTTCCAATCTTAAAGCATGACTCCCTTTGCATCTACCCATCTGCTTGAAAGTCAAAATTAGTCCTCCCCCCAAAAAAAAAGCGATCAGTATTCTCATTTGCAGACCTCAATTATGATTTATATCAAAGGAGACAACTTTGTCTAATGTTAGCATCAACTTTAACCTGTGTAGATAGAGTTATGATCTGCATCAGGAAACAACTGCAGAGGAAAATGATTCATCTTCTCACATAGATAATCCATTCTCATCACCACATTGTGGGCAGGGCAATTTGCTTTCTGATGTCACAACAGTGTGTAGGGGTGATTAGCTATAATTAAAGCTTGGGTAACCATTGCCTTGGACTGTGTATTTTTCACTATGTCTTTATTCATTCATTGGTACAGGACAGATATAGGCCGCATGCGAATTTCGTAGCCAGAATCACAAACATGAATCATGATTCAAAACGGCGTTTCAAATCACGGGCTCAGTGGAAGAGCGTTCATGCGGGCTTTCGCAACGCTGATTCTGGCTCTGCTCATCCTTTGCCATTGTGCAGCGCACTGCGCAGT
This sequence comes from Diadema antillarum, assembly GCF_040938485.1. Lineage (NCBI taxonomy): Eukaryota > Metazoa > Echinodermata > Echinoidea > Diadematoida > Diadematidae > Diadema > Diadema antillarum. The sequence continues at coordinate 200,311 of NW_027272307.1, read as the reverse complement.
TTGACCTTGTCTCTGCAACTCGAGACAGACCTCCTTATGCCAATACTGATCAATCAGTTTATTATAGGCCTTTACGTTTTTATTTCGGTGAATACTTTCCAGTAAGGTGTGGCATTCAGGCTCTACCCACAGATCTAGGAAAATCAATTCTTCGTCTCTCCAATTGTTTCCCTTGGTAGACACAGCGCTGCAGCCATTACTATTATCAACTCAATCGGAGAGTACTTACATGTATTATTATATTAAACAGCTAACGTTAGACACTACCACAGAATCGGTGTATGGCGTTGATGTAAACAAACAAGTGCAAGTATGGTACCGAAACACACGATTCATAAGACGTACACCAGCGCGCGAACAGAGCAAGAAGCTGTGGGATACCCCTCGAGACACGCATGCGCACAACGCACAATGACGTCATAGAATCATGATTGAAATCACGGTTGTGTTCATGCGGTTTCTGCGATCGTGATTCTGGCAGAATCATGATTCAAAACGCCCTTTTTTCCGCGTTTCAGATCGGCGTTTTGAAACGCGTTTAAATGGAAAAATCGCATGAACGCAATGCAACTAAACACGTTTAGCGACTAAACGTGTTTAGAAACGCAATTCTAGTTTCGCATGAACGCAGCCTTATACACATTGTAGATATTGATATGTACATGTACCTGTCCATAGACATTGTGAAGCATTTCTTACTTTGCATGCCATATACAATTAGAAAACAAAAATCATAGCATTATTCTCTTTCTTTTTGTAGTTGCTAACATTCCAGCAAATGGTTATCTCTCACCTACACTTGTTACCAACTCAAGTATGCTGCAGTGGGACTGTATGAAAGGAGCCCACTGCATAGCATCACTGTAGTGTGAAAACTTTGTTCATATCTTTCAAGTGTCTGTTTACCATAGACTTTATTGTGTGCCTGAGTGAGATGATTTCCAGAAGATTGTGAGCACAGTTCCAGGTGACAAGATGAATCCAAAAATTAATGTTCAAACCACGGACATAAAAATGACTGTCTAATTAAGACCAAACGATAACCAAACAGGAAAAAAAATGTTTATTGACTTATTCCTTTTGAACCGTGACAGCATTAGCTATACAGCAGTAAGCCTTGTAGCAATTTCTTTATTCCTATTTACCCCCCTCCCCCCCCCACAACTTGTATAACTTTGAAGTGTACTTACATGGTCTTGATCCATACAAGAATTGCTTAATGATTATGGTAATTAAAGGGCTTTGATTTCATACCATTTCAATTTTGTTATCCTTATAATTGGGACAAATAGTTTTATGTCTGTGCAACATTGTTCTCAGGTATAAAGTGGGGGGGGGGGGAATTTCATGAAGCGTTTTGTCTTACAATTTTGTCGGACAAATTTGCTTTCAGCCAATCAGATGCAACGATTTCAGTAGCTTATAACAGTTTGTCAGAATAAAAAAATCTGACAAAATGCTTCATGAAATGCCCCCTGTTCAGTCTTTAAAATACTGTATTTTATGTCAGCCATAACGGGGGGGGGGGGGGGGGGGGGCTTCTTCTTAAAGTATGCTGATACACCACCATAGGATAGTGGTTTGTACTTTATGGAAAGAAAAAGAAGAAGAAGAAATGATGATTCCATGGATTATGCAATGAGTTAGGTGCATTGCTATGTCAGTGCATAAATCATGTATTATTAGGCATTCTGAAGCCCCCGCCCCTTATGGCTGCAATAGACATTGACATTAAAAAACAAAAAAACAAACAACAACAACAACAGCACCCAAACCAATCAGGTCCATAGAACTGGCAGCACTGAGGAGAAATGGTTGCTACAATGGTAACTGTGAGCGTAGGGATAGAATGTCTGGGCAGATTCGAGTGCTATGCATTGTCTGGGGGCTGTTGAGTGTGTTTCCAAGAAATCACCCTTCTGCTATTACCTTGCATTAAAAATTATACTGATTGTGTCTGACTACCTCAAAATGGTTTTTACACATTGTCTCATGTGAAAAAAGGTTTGATTTTCAAATTTATCCCTCAGTATGCATAGTCTAGTACACCTTCCTTTTCCTATAAACAATATATCATTGTTTTACCCACCATGCTAATTCCTTTTTACTAGCTGGAAAACCGTATGGTGAAAAATTAGGAGAAATAATCCTGTGAACTGCCCCATGCCATATATATGTGATGATGATATCAAAAGATGTTATCATATTGCCATGGCAACAGATGATTTCAGATAGTATAATGGCATCTTTCTTACTACCTAGCACCAGACCCCCCGGGCTCTTCACCCCTTTCTAGTCATTAGGCGGCTATCATTTCGCCGCTATCATTTCACAGGGTAGTGAGGAGACTGTATGGAAAATGTAAATCTGCACATATGGCAGGTACTGGGCGAGGCTAGAACACCGTGCTGAAGAAAAAGGCAGGCCCCTGTGCGGAAGGTGTCCGCTCATGCAATTTTATCGCCCACTGACTCCATACTTATACATACATATATGTATGCAACTGACTTCCTTTTTAAGCTGATTGCGTACTGGTTGCCTTGGAAATGAAATAAGTTGCCATGGCAACTGCCATCTGTTGTTTGAGGGCATTTCACAGACGCCCAGCTGTGAAAACCCTCGGCTGAGCGGGAGGCGGAAGTGATGTGTGTGCATCTGCAGGCTTGTGTGTGTGTGTGTGTGTGTGTGTGTGTGTGTGTGTGACTGGGTGAGTATTGTCAGACTGTGTGAATGTATGTATGTATGTGTGTGTGTTTTAGTGTGTGTTAATAGGGGTGGGGTTGTTCAGAGTATCGGGAGACAAGCCTACATGTAAAATGGCGGTATTCCCAGAATCTGATTATAGCAAGAAGGGGAATTTTGAATGGAAATTGGGTGGTTCTCTGCGATATTGGAAATTCACAATTTACATATGTTTCTGAAGCGTGTCTTATGTTTCAGCATGCTACGATATACAGAACTGCTCTCGCTCTGTGGAAATTGGATGGTTTTAAGTAAGATTAAAATTCAGGATTCACATATCTGAGAAGAGTATTCTTCATTTCAGCATGCCAGTACTTTAATATCTAGAACTGTTTTTACTGTGTGGTTTGCAATGTGTAGAGATGGAATGCTCCACGCTGTACTTAAACATTCCAAGACCACACAAATCAAGTGTTCATTAATTTCATAAGACTAATTATCATATGATGCTCTTCTGATATCCAATTTCAGACAGGATTGGAAACGAAATGGATGAATAAACAATGAAGTAATATATCATTAGGGGATGAAAGAATTGAAGAGAGTGTAAGATATGGGGAACTCAGGGGATGTGTAATGACAAGCGACAAGGTAGCATAGACAAGGGAGGGCTCATTGTTTAGAAATGGTAGCATCGCTGTAAACAACATGTAAATCAAGCTTGCCAGCTGAAACAGTATCTATTCTGCCATAGGTTTCTGAGGACTTTGGGTTTAAGTGGTCTACATGCTGCACTGTGTTAGACTTTTGGACTGTTGGGAAAGTTGAAATTTGTTCCCTTTTCTTTTTGTTTTCTACGGTTTTTGCTGGTGTGTTTCTGAATTTGCATTTGCTGATGTTTTCAGTGAGCGCTCGATGTCTGCCTACCATAATAAACAGCACTACTACCATTTGCCCTTCAAACTGATTAATTCACCCAAAATAAATCCCGTTTGCATTTCTTGATAATTTCGGTAAAAGGTCAGTTTTAGAAATGACATATTTTGCCCCGTACAGAAACTGAAAGAAGCCATAGACTTGTGAAGAAAGTTTCAAAGAAAATCAGTATAGCATTGTCTTCATTTACCCTTTACAGGCCATTTGAACAAAAATTTGACTTGTGCCATTTCAGTGCTAATTATTTATATTTTCAGTATTTTATCTACATTGTACGTGTTGTTTATTATTTTTTATGTACAATTTGATAATATCAACAATGACAACAGAATGCCAAGCTATCTGCAATTGCATTGCAATATTTCTTGCAATTTCATTTTTGCCACCAGAATATGATTTTCACATCTCTGATTAACAAGCATGTAAAAGCCTATTATAGATAAACTAAGAATGAATTGTAGCACACGCCCCTCCCTTTTCCAAAATGATTTTGTGAGCAGTCACTGAGCTACCTCACAAAGAAATGATAAAATTTCCTCTGCACTGTACTTGACATTAAACATCAAGCAATGTGATAAGTATCACTTTTAACAAGTGAATTTAGGCCAAGGAGCTGGAATTCCAATCGATGGCTATACTTATTATTCAAACAGCCATCAATTTTCTAGGAATGCACAAAAGGATTCCATGGGTGCATTTGACCCTTTGATCTCGGCATTTGAGACATCTTTTGAGCAATCTGAAGATTCATTTTGAACTCTGACATAATGTTGAACATGTTTTGTTTGTTTATTCATTAAATGACATGAAATTTCCCAGAATGATGAAACATATAAGACAAAAGTCAGTCCAGTCCAGAAATGTCTATAAAAGTATAACCCAGAGATGTATGTTGTGACAACATTTGAAACTGTACCCTCTGGGAAAGCCAGTTGTATAACTTTTCCAATTATTTTCTGCAAATAAAACAGATATATGTTCTTAGTAAATTGATATGTCAGATTAGTGTCCAAACATGTCCAGTGAAATAATTTTGATTTTTATTGAATCAATCTTTGTGCAATTCCTATTCACACAGCCCCATGTATTTCACAATGTGTACCACTCATCTTTTACAAGCAATAGCCATGTTCAGACGTATTTCTAGTCGGAGTAAGAATTTATGGCTCTGCAATTAAAATTCAAATTAATGCATATCTTACCACGACCCTTGTGTCCACACAACGGTCGTGGGAAGAAACTCCGACCAATTTATGTACGAGGGTCAGAGTAACTTCCGGAAGTGACAGCGCCGCGCATGCCGACCATGCGATTGTTTTTTACCAGTGGCATTTGTCTTCTCCATTCTTGTTGATGGAAATTTTGGCAAGAGCGGCAGCTTCTTCGTCGCGATCGATTAGGTTAGAATTGTACTGCAAGCGCACATGTACTCGCATTTGACTCCGGAAGTTTTACCTAGGTCGTATAAGGTTTGTAAGGTCATAGATACTCCGAGGACTTGTCCGCACGGGCAATTTACTGCGACCAGCTAGTCGTGGTAGCGAGATACTCCTTAGAAAACTCAGGAGTATCTCGGTCGGAGGAAGAGGTCGTGGTAAGTTCCTCCGAACGGAGGAAGTTACCACGACCTTGTTCAGACGGGCACTACTCCGACCTATCCTCCGAAGTTACTCAGACCAAGCTTCCTCCGACCCTTCCTCCGAAGTTACTCTGACCAAAACTGCCCTCGTCTGAACACAGCTTGTGAAGCAGATTCAGTTTGGCTCATACTTCAAATATTTCTGAGAGGCGGCATGAAGCATGGGATCAAAAGGAATAAGACTGTTGTTTTTCCGTCTGTTGACCCTCCTTTGTTTGGCTCTCTGCAACAGTGTCTTGTTCTGTTATGAGCTTTGTTAAATTGTGTCTGTCTGTTTGTTTGTTTGTTTTTTTCCTGTTTAGTTGTTATTGTGTTTGACTTGGTATATTTTTGGTTTTGTCATAATTACTTTTTTTGTTTACACTTATGCAAATATACGTTCCGATGTGTGATTGTATATTTATGTTAACAGGGCTCTTTTTGAAAGCAGGCCTTTTGGCTCTGAGAAGACTACCCTGTTTTTAAAGAAGACTGAATAAATAAATAAATGAATAACAGGGAAACATGTGGTATTTTTATTGTGAACAAGTAAGAGGAATCCAGTGAGGGAAGCTCCTAAATGCTTTCTAATTTATGGAGGATTCTCAGCCTTTCACATGGAGCTAATCAATGCATGTCATGCTGGTATTAACAGGTGAAGTCTAGTCAGAAAGATACAGACTTTCTTAGTCAGTGATTACAATATCAGTCAAGCCAAGAATAAAGCAAGCAACCCTGTACAAGTTGTGTGGTTGGGAGGTTTTAGGATAGTATGCACAGCCCCTGAATACATCAGAGAGAGAGAAAAAAAAATGCTGTGTTTGACTTAATGTGAAGCTATACCACAAGGTTCCAGTTTCTTCATAGCATGACTGATGCAAGGTAAAAAGTCATCCCTCCTAGCTCGCTGACCATGAAAGACGCGGCCGCTTTGATGACCGATGAAGATGCTATATGCTGTCGGCCAGTGATCATTTTTAAGAATGCCCACCGTTTGAGGTTTTGCTGCTGTAGTCGTCAGGTAGGACAAAAGAAGGGGAAAATTCAAGACTTCAGTTCAAGTTGCACCCTCTATGCCACTGAAAATGAATAAACAGCAACAATAATGTGATGAATACCTAATTACAATTATGAATTGTTTGCTCACTAAGTGTTTGCAAAAAAATTAGTGTTAGCTTTTGGAATGGTAACCCATTAAGGACTGGCTGATTTTGCTATTATAATGTGCATTTCCGGTAGACACCTGCCCATGTATACACAGGATTACAGTCTTCAACAGGTTAAGGGTTTAGTTTGCAGAACTTGTTGAGAATTTTAGAGGAAGATATATGCAGAATCCTTACAAACTTTTACAAGGCCTATAAATTTGTGAATACACCTGATATCATTGTGCTGTTGTTAGTATTATTGCTGTAATTGTGTTATGAGTCATTGCACGAATCTTAAGAGTTGTCTTGAACACACTAATAAAGTTATATTCTAACAGAAAAAAAAAAGGAAAATGTTATCTTTGACTAAGTCATCAATGTTATAGAAACGTGGACAGCAAGTCTAGTCAAAAGACTTATAGACTTTATTGTGGGAAGACATTGAGTACCGGTGGTTGAGAAGCACAGGTTTTAAAGCGAATGTGAAGACATTGCTCAGATGTGACGATATGGTATACCCTTCAATATTGTTCCGTCAGCAGCATTGCTGATTTTGTTAACATGACACAAAATACAAATGTTGGTGTGGTTATTTTGATACTGCTGCTTTCTCAGTGTTGTAATCTAACCCATTGAAGACGATACTTGGGCAAGTGTCGAAATATGGGAAATGCACGTTATAGCAAAAGTAGTCCATTCTCAACGAGTTAAATGAAGAATGTCAAATTGGACAGAAGGGTTTCATTGCTATGGTAGATATCTTCTTGTCAAAGAGTGGAACAGTGTAGACAGAAATCACTACCAACAACAACTGGTAAAAGAGAATATGATTACCATACGCCTTCCTGTTTCTCCTGAGTATGACCTATAGAGTGATAATTCTCAGTTCAACAAATGCAAGTATAGACATTGGAGATTGGAGGCCAGCGCAGGAGACTGACCTAGGAGAGGTCAAGAAAGGCAAAATGGAGATGGATGCAGGGAGGCTTGGCCATCTTGGCATAAAACCTGGAAGGGAGTTTGATAGGAGCTCATGCTTCAAACAGTCTCTGTCGTAACATCCCTCCCATTAAAGACTAAACACACAACCGTGACTTGTGTCTATAATAGTGCATTTATATCAGAATTACCATAGTATTAAACACCACAGTAATTTGTTGAACTGTCATCATTCTCATTGGCAAAAATACAGTGATAATAGATCCTGCGATATTTCAGTTGGTGCCATACTCATTCACGAAATACCTTGGTATTTCTGTGCCTGAAAGGTAACACCTCTCCAAGGTAAGCACTGCACATATACATGCATACACGTATTTCCTATAGAGAGAAGGCAGGATATGTGTCAGGCCATGTGAGAAATACAAACAGTGGTATTTCGTGACAGGATTCTTGCTCAAATGTCGCATGCGTAATTGCCGCATAATTAGCGCACCCTAAAAACCACGGTATTTCACAAAGTATTTTGTTTGTGCGGCATTTGCGTTCACATTATGAAATCGTACTGCGTATTTCACTTTAATGTGAATGGGCCTCATGTGTGTGTGTGTGCGGGGGGGGGGGGGGGGGGGGGGATGGTTCATGCTCAATACACACCGCATTACCATGAAGGCAAACACAGTGTAGTACATGATCCAAGATGGCTGACTAGCCTTGTGATATATATTTGGGAAAGTATCAAACTTCATGTACGGTTTCTTTCTTTTTATGTATTGTCTGTGAAAGAGCTTCTTTTTAAAGATTTATAATGTTTTTTAATATTCTGTGCCACTTTTAGCAATTGATAATCAGTGATTTTTCTATTGTTATTTGAGAAGTACCATGCACAAACTTTAATGGGCTCCCCATGAGTTTCTCTTCACTCTTTATGTGCTATGGTAAAAACGTTTTGCTTGCCACATTATTCTGAGACACTGACATAGGCTGCATTTATCATCTTTCCCCTGTTTGAAACGGCTTTCAAAAGCCATTTTCAAAGCCCTTTAGAAATGGCTTCCAAAATAGTTGCGTGTATCAACTCATCGCAAACACGATAACTGGCCTTGTCACTGCGCAGCTGCATTGCGCAATTTGACATGAGGAGAAGGGGTCATACACGGAAACGCATGGTTCATAACCACAGTACAAAGCCGATTCAAAACAGCTTTGCATTTATCTCACTTCAAAAGGCTTCTAGAAACAGGTTTCTGGAAACCTGTTTAGGAAATCTGTTTCGGAAAGCACAAATTTGCGGCTTGCGAAAAGGCTTTTAAAACAGCTTTGCGTTTATCATCTTGTAAAAATTCCCTGAAAGCCGTTTGGAAAACCTGTTTCTGCCGAGAAAAAGAGTTGATAAACACACCCTAAGTCATGCTTTGAGAAAACATTCTGTTTTTCAAATCTTTGTAACTTAAGTTGGACATGTATGTAGTATGTAGAAAAGTTGTAGAAAAATTGCTGAGTTTTGCTTTCACATAAATTGTGTGACAAAATCTAGGAGTCTTCTTCTTTCAAATGACCAGTAGCTACTTTATTGTAAAGCATGACTTTTGCACACAAAATAGTAACAGAAACTTGTAATTTACCCGTAAATCGAGTAGGGAACACAGCTTGCTAGTCAATCACCACATAAAATGCAAGCTATGTATGAGAGGGACGGAATCGCGTGAAACGCTTTCATTGTACTGCGGCATTTGGCAATTTATTGCTCAGTTTGGGCGGGTTTATGCGTTTGAGCAGAATATGCAAAGTTAGCATGCCTTCGACTGAGTCGGTGTGGGAACGTGGCACAGAGTTAAATGATCTGACTGTCTAGCATCATATATCTCTTTCACCTGTCTGCCTTTTATCAAGTCAGCCTTTTATTAGCTGTCTGCGCTAACTAAGCTCATACGTCACTGTCTCCTACTTCTCTTCACCCATCTGTCAAGCTTAGTCTAAATCTCCAACTTCAAGGCTTTTGTTTTTGTATTTGTTTTGTCTTTATTTTGTTTCTCTTCACTCTTATGCATGCACACGGTCCACTCGTGTGTGTGTGTGTGTGTGTGTGTTGTTTTCACTTTCATTACTTTTCGCATTTCGCTGCCACTTGTATGTACTTCCTGTAATAGTGCAATTCAACATCATGTTGAGATGACTTTCAGAAGTGGAGTTAAACCGCTACACAGTATGGTAGAGGTGTCAGCATAGTTTGACATGAAATTAGAAAGTGATGCATGGAACTTTTAAGGAGAATAAAACCTAAATATGTAAATTGAGGGAATGCAGCAGTATCAGTAGAATATATCAGTGAAGTTTGAGGAAAATCAGACAGTTCGTTCAAAAGTCATGAATTTTTAAAGATTTGGCGCAGCTCTCGCTGGATTAGAAGACTACAACACTTTGTGATATCACATATGGACGTTGATGTAAAGAAAATATGAAGAAAATTCAACGTATTCCCACTTATCTGGCATAATTAAAGAGCACTTGTCCTACCTCTTTCAGAAAGCAGGGAAAATACTTACTATCTTTAACATATATCACTAAGAAGGTGAGGGAATGTGTTCTTTCCCTAAAAGATAAAATTTTGTGGAATCTTCTTCATACAAATCTATGTTTTATATTGCATATCACTTTTTCTTTAATACTGTAATAGTTTGTTTTCTTCATTATACCCGCAAAATGAGTATTTCTTTGTGATTTAAAAGAATTATATTTTTGAATGAAATGTTCATGGCAAATCAGCTGCTCATTGAAAGTTGCAGTGAACTAGGAAAATACTGGTAGTGGTAGGTAGTCTTACTACTGTTTAAAAGCCTCATCATCCTTATCAGACTAAGGGAGGATGTTTTAAAATGAAAGATATCAATATTTTTTCTCCCTCTTTGCTACCACGTTCTTCCATTTTCCTTCATGTTTTCTTCCATCTTACATATCATCCTGCCAGGTCTTTCTGTTTCTCCATCTTGTACCTCGCTCTAACCCTCCCTCTCTCTCCTCAGTCTTTGCTTCATCTCTTAAGGATGTTTGTGTTTGTCCTCTTGTCTGTCGCGCTGTGTCTTTGTCCGTCTGTCCACATTGTGCTCCCAAACACTCCTCTAATAACCCTGCCCCCTCCTTCTTTGACTGTCTCTCCGTCTCCCTCTCTCCTCTCTAATCTCTCTCCCCCTCTCTCCCCTCTGAAATCTCCCACTCTCTCCCCTCTCTCCTATCTCTCCCCTCCCGCTTTCCTCGTCTCTTATTGTTTTTCATCTCGTTCCATCTCTGTCTCTCCCTGTCTTCTTCCGTCTCTCACATGACTTCATCTCCGTAGCCCCCCTCTGTGATTCATGATGGGGTATCACGTTGGAGTGTGAGCCGGTAGACGTAGAGGGACACCGACTGGCTCTGATTTGCTCGGAAAGGCTCAGATGATGTTTTCCCCGGAGGATGTGTGCACGAATGAGGTCTGGGCGAGGCAGCGAGCGAGGCGTTCGTGATTACATCTCTCTCACCATCCCCCCCCCACCCACCACTCCTTCCTCGATCGCCGTGACTACAGAGAAGAAAGTCAGGTTATTTGTCCATCCAATTTGCTGCATGGAAATCGCATCCCTTGTACAGATTCATCAAAGCTCTCCTGGCTTTCATATCTTATGCCCATCATCCCTTCGTATCCTTACCCCTCTCTTCCCCTTTCTCTCTTCCTTAACCCCTTTCTCTCTCTTCGTAAGGGGGAAGTTGATGCCGTGAGCATTCTCTGTGGAATCAATCTGGGAGTGTAAACACCTTCCTGCCTCGTTATTGTTCCCGTCATTGTCTCCGGCAACGTGAAAGGAGATCATGTCCCACTTTGCATTCCCGGAGACTTTTTCCGGGCTCAGGACCTCTTCTGCCGCTACCCTGTTAGATGGATGGGCGGACATGTTTGCGCCTTGGATTTAGCCTCCCTATGCTTACCCAAATGTGTTTGTTTCTCAGTGAAACACAAATCCATCGTGCATTCAAACCCAGTGGGAGCCACACACGGATCACTCCCACCCTTTACCACTGACTGATGGTGACAGATCTATTTGCCTTTGGACAGCAGGCGAGCTGAGACCTTCATTTACTGACAGTATCGTAGTTGAATGCTGGAGAACAAGCAAGGGAGAGCAATTTCTATTTTTTTCCTCTCTCTTGGTGCTTAATTGTATTTTCCCTATGGCATATGTGAAACTGGTTCTCTTGTGAGTTATAGTTCATCACTTAAGTTGATTGACCCATTAAACTTTGATGGAGATGCGTGGACGATGCTTGGCTGACTCCCGGATGTATGGTTACCTGCCGCTGGTGGAGGACTAATCTGATGATGTACGCTCCCTTCCTCAACCTTGGATATACAGCTGCCATACTTCAACGAGTGTGCAACAAGTGTGTGAAACCTGGTGTGTGTTATCGCTGAGCTAGTTTCAAACTTTACTTCAGTCAACCTACGGCATTCTTGTCAAACTCAGCGCACATCCCATGTCACTGTGGCATCCCCCAGTTTTTGTCTCTGTCCTTTGTGCGTGGGTACGTGAGTGTCTCCCTGCCAGCCGCTAGACAGAAGTCACTCGCTATCGAGCTGTTCTCTCTCTCCTCTCTCTCTCTCTACCACACATCCCATTTCCCCCTTCTCTCTCCCCGCTGCGTCACCCTCAGAAGTTTGCTACATTCACATGCCGGATTTACAGCAATTTCCGCAATCAATACAGCGGATCAAACCTTAGTTTGGAGAGCTCCCATCTCTAGCTTTGTGAGGAGGAATGTAATAAAACGAGACAGAAAGAGAGAACAGAAAGGAAGACAAAAAGAAGAAGAGATAAAAAATCGGGGAGAAAGTGGTTGTGAGACGTGATGTGCAGGATCTAAATGCCGCAGCTAGTCTTGTCAGCACCCATCGGTTTCTGCCTCCGCATCATCCTGCGCAAGAAAATGCATTCGGGATCACACATCAAATCCAGCGGAACCGTTTCCGTGGTGAGCACCATACTTTTATCCTGAGAGTTTCTCATCAGTAATTGCATTGCTGCTTGAAACTCAGATCTCTGTGGGCTTGTTGAAGAATTTTTGGAAAGTTTTATAAATGTTTCTCTTTGTGCAACGTGGCATGTAGTAAGTGGGCAACAGGCTGAATATGGTCATGAAACAATATGTTTATGAACGGATAGAAGTATTGAGTGCATATGGTGTAAATATGTGTGTGTGTTTGTTAATTTGTATATAATATGTGTGGTTCGCAGTGTAGATTACAAGGTAGCTTGCTTGTAGTAGTTCCATGGAAAGCTGTGTAATTATTTCTCTTAGGGTGTGTTTATCAACTCACTTCTGGCGTAGAATTAGCTTTCCAAACAACTTTCAGGGAGATTTGGGCAGTTGATAAACACAAAGCTGTTTCGATTCTTGGTTTAGAAACGTCTTTCGACTGTGAAAAGAGTGTGATCGTAAATGTGTTTCTGTGGAAATGATAAATGCAAAGTTGTTTTGGATGGCAAATATTGAAAAATGTTTTCTAGCATGGGAAAGATGATAAACACATCCATTGAGATGTTGATTTTGAGAATCCCTTTAACATAAATGAAATGGTGTCTTCATCCCCCCCCCTTACCAAAACAAAAACCAAATCTAGCAATGTAGACTGTGGCTGTAGTGGTCGACAGTACAAAAACGCCAACAAAGGTTTCTATGGGAATTATGTTTTATTCGAAGTTTCACATTTTCGTTTCACTTGATTCCTGAATTATTTCCATATGTGTAACTCCGTTCTTAGTTCCATTCATGATTTCTTGCATAATTCTGTGCATAATTCCGTGAAAACTGTTGAGTAATGCATAGTAAAGAATCATAAATACATGTGCTGACATCAAACCAATTATCAGATTCATAATTATATAAACAGAGTTTCTCAGACGAAAAGTCTAATAAATACCTTAGACTTAATCTATTCATTTCACTATAACATTTTAGCAATCAAAATTACATATGAATATACATGCCCTACTACACAGCAATTGCAGTGTACATTACACTCACATCAACAATATAATTTCCTAAGTTAAATTTTATTAACTGTTTCTAACTTTATGCTTCAACAAATCATGGTTTTACTTTAACAAAGCAAAAACTAACCTCTTTGCCTGCTTTTTGCAAGGTATTTTGGATCCAATTCTTCAGTATTCCAGCAGAAAGAGGATCCATGTTGCTCACTACAACCTACATGTGGTCCAGTCCATACTGGCTTCTACCGTGTGTGCATGTGTGTGTGTAGCAGCTGTACATTTAGCTGTGCATACACATGCATGGTGCTATGTCAGGTGCATTGTCTAAAGATGTGCTACTACATAAAGTATGTCACTCTGTACAAGGGTCAAATTGGCAACAGGCTGAGTGAAAACAATTTCAGGTGTACTTTCACCATATTTCATTTAAGCAAAATAAAACATATATATTTTTATCACAATTTTCATTCAAAACAGTTGCCAATTTGCAACCAAATTACTGATCTAATTAATTCTAAATGTTGCCAATTTTAATATCCTCAAACAATTTTGCCTAAAATAATTCATATGAGCCAGTCCAACTTTAAACTATGATGCTTTCATCACATAGACCATGGAGAGATATTCTGTGTACATACTGTATAGGCTGTTATTTTCGTGTACAGATATTTTCGCGAATGAGGATGTCATAGACATTTTCGCGAGATGTTGTTTTCGCGAATCGATGCCAACGCTAGTGTAAATGCACTATTACCCAAGCACATGGACACATATTTGCGTGTTGTTAAATTCACGATCCAACTGAGATTCACGAAATTTGCAAAAATTAAACCCTCGTGAAAATAAGCGTATACAGTACACGTTAAAGTGAAATGAATGAGATATCTAAACCATATGAGACAGTTTTATCTTGGTGTGTATCCAGTACACATACAGCCAGTTCAAGTAGAGTATAAATGAACAAACCCTGTTTTACACACTCAGTGTGTAGTCACAGGTTGTCCAACGACAGAAAGGGTTTGTTTGACTACCCATCAGAATAATCACCTTGTGTTTGTTGCTAATTTTAAAATTCAATTACAAAATGGAAGTGGACACACACAGGAAGGTTCCCCCTCTTTTGCTTTATGTGTCACATATCTGCACCTGACACAATCGAGGGCTTGCCCACTTCCCATATTATGCTCGAACGGACAACTGCGCACAAACCAATCGATAAATTGCAATAGCCACAGTACTCCGAAGTGTCACGTGCGAGTCCATTCCTCACACAGATAGCTTGCAGTGTGTGGTAACTGAATAGCGGTGTTCCAAAGGTGTTTTTTTTAAAGCAAATTCTGATTTCTGTGCCTTTATGCCTTCCAGACCTATTATTGAAGGCATATATGCAGTGATAACCAAGAAACTAATTTTGCAGTGTGTTTTGTGGTTGTCTTTTCAATACTAGAATTTGTGAGAGAGATATTGTATGTAGCCATAGCCTTGTCATGAAATTCTCATCACAGAAAACCTTGCAATTTTCTGTACAACTTTGCTCTTCGACATTTTGAGAGTAAACGCTTCAGTAAAAAAATTACATGGCTTTCAGAGAAAAAAAAAGACTTTTTTTTTTTTGAAAATCACTCATGTATTGCAGTCTCAGAATAATATGGCACACAGTTATTTCATGACAAGGCTATGGCTACATACAATATCTCTCTCACAAATTCTAGTATTGAAAAGACAATTGTGTGGAGGAACGCCAGTAAAAGTCTAGTAAATCAAATAAGTGTTTTGCAGAAGAGGGCTCTCCGCACCATTCTATTAGTAGATAATCGTTTCAGTAGTCGAGCCTTATATGAATTATCTGGCGTAGAAGCAATTATGAATCGCTGGGAAAAACACGCGGCAATATTTATCTTTAAACTATTACACAAGTTATTGCCATTATTTATCTGTAAAAAAGTAGTTATCAAAATAGATAAATATAATTTACGTAATTCACGTAATATTATTATACTTCCAAAACCCAGAACAAATTTCATGAAATTGGGATGCATTTATTCCAGTGTTAAAATATTCAATAGTCTCCCCGAAAATGTAAGAATACTCGGTAATTTGAAGGCTTTTGAAAGAATGTTAGAGTATATGTTATAGTGTGGATTTCATAACTATGTTTGAGAGTGATACTGTGACATGCAAAGACTTGAGGAGAGCCTCTGCTAAATTAGAACCATAATCTTGGTAGACCCAGAGGTATAATGTCTGCCCCGCCCCCTCTGATTTCAAAATTTTGTCTACTCTCAGAGTAGAATGGGAAATACTTAATCTGTAAAGAATGTGACATCATAATTTAGCTTTAATTGAGCATACCATTTAAGAATGGTATGCTCAATTAAAGCCAAAAAAAAAAAAGTAGCAGGGGAAGAAACTTTATGTTAACTGTTGATGTAACAGTAAGGAGGTTCATGATATTGAACTGTAATATTGAAATTGAACAATAGAACAAATACAGTTAAGATAAAGAAAAGAAATAGATAGGCACACATAGACAGTACTTTGTCTCTTTCTCATATACTTACATAAGACTTTGCTATTAGATTTAGACTTGTCAAACAGCTCATGATTTTGGTCTTTTATATTACTAAGAAGAAAAGGAACAAAAAATCATTGTAAGTGCATTGATAAGCTAGTTGCCAGGCAGTGGCAGATCCAGGCAGGGGGTGCACTGGGCACATACCCCTTTAATTTTTGTTGAAACAAAAGAAATATTTAAAAAAAGGGGGGGGGGGGGGCGTGTGCCCGCCCTTAATTTTGTAAGGGCGCCCCCTTTACAGAATTACAGATTAAAATGTTTTTTTTTTTTTGTTGATATGATCATTGATTAAATGGCAGACGTATTTAGCATGATCAATTGTATGATTTTATATAAAATCATGATATTTGTAAGCTGTAATAGGACCAATTTTATGTGGATCCCACAAACCTTGCTTTTAAACAGACAAACAAAATAAACCAAAAGCGGAACTTGATCTCTTTTTGTCATCACAGTGACACTTTAACAAAAAATGTATTATAAAAAACTTGAATCAGAAATAATGCAACATAGGTATCAAATGATACAATTTTCTGGTGAACTAAATTTCAAGGATATTTTTTAGGCGGTCACATTTGATTGTACTGTAAGGTGATACTGTAAAAGTGGATATTTTCGCGCGCCTAATTTTTCGCGCTTGGCCGGGTCAGAAGAGTTTTGCGTGTTTTTAATTCTGCGGATCAAGACATCACGCACAGGAATGTATGGCAAGCAAAAATTTTCGCGTGCTTCTATTTTCGCGCTAGTTTCTGGTTGCGCGAAATGCGCGAAAATTTCAACACCGTGAAAATTTCCACTTTTACAGTAGCATAATATCCTGATCTTCCTTGAAGGGACCAAAACGATGGTGCTTTGATGAGAGAGGGAATAAGATAGAAAGAATGGGGAATAGATAGAAAGAAAGATGGAATGAAGGAAAAAGATGAAAAGGAGAAAGAAAGAGAAGAGGATAGAATGAGGAAGAGAGAAGGAGGGAATGAGTTAAAAGTGCAAGTGATGAGAGGTCCAGTAGTCTAATAAAGGCTGACCCCCGCAGCCGAAATGCCTCATTAAATGTGCTCCCCCTCAACATAAACCCCCCTGCAGTTCATCTACTTTAATGAATTCGGTTTCACAAGGGGCCAGGAGAATGTTATAATCACCTTCTATTTTCACACTCTGGGAAAAGCGATGATCTTATTTCCCCAAGGAAGATGGGAGCTGAATTTTCAAATCCTTCACTATAATGAGTACTCGTCCGGAGAGAGGAAAGGCATAGTCTATATTCCTTAGTGCTGGATTGTCTACACTCTCCCGAACCGATTGAGCTGACTTGATTTCTACAGGCTAAGATGAAGTAGACACTTTGATAGATGAATTGTGATAAGTTGAATATCAAGGAATCATACTCTGTCATTGCCGTGTGAAGGCAATCAATTAACTGGTTGAAAAGGAAATACGCAGGAGGTGTGTCATTGAGCATAACATACAATGTAGGACTTTGAATGTGCTAATTAAAAAAAAAATGACGTGATAAAACACATACACACACACACATGCACACACACACACACACACACACACACACACACACACAAGAATGTGTATAACGCCACATAGTGCAGAAAAATAGTCAGAGAAAACAAAAAGGAAGTAAGGTGATGTGAAGAAAAATTACGGGAGAAGATAGAATATATAGAAGGAAAGAGAAGATAGAATAGATGGAAGGAAAGAAAAGATAGAGTGATGGAAGGAAAGAGAAGATAGAATAGATAGAAGGAAAGAGAATGGTAGAGAAGGAGTTTGATGAGAAAAGAAGGGAGAAAATAAAAATATGACAGGAATGAAAAAAATGGACTTGACAATAAGGTATGATCATAGTCATATATGTGACCCTGCATCACAAAACAAACAAAAAGTCGCCAGACATAGATTTTTAGGTAAGAGTAGATTTTGAAAGAGCAGAATCTAAGCTTTAAAATGATGTATAACTCAATCCAAATGGACTCTCCTAACCTATCTAAATGTTGGAAAGAAAGGACACACTCTGGAAAGTGTGAACTGAGAAAACAGGCTCTGAAGTACAGGGTGTATTCAAGCACTTAATCTTTACCAAGCTATGCTAGCTGTGGGATGAATTGAACAAAAACAGGATGTTGACCACTGGAGCAACAAGAATAAAGGGATAATCAGATTAAGTTGAAATTGAGCATGCTTCATTAGCACGTTTTGTACATGGCTAATACCAACTTTCAATGCAGTAGCATCATTCTCTCTAAAGTTATTGGAGTTGAAAGTGAAGTGTATGGACAGGGTTTTTTGAGAAATGGGAAGAGGGTTCTATGAGAAACAACAAATCCCACTATTCCACTAAAAAGTGTTCGAGAAAAACTGCTGAAAACTCAAGTTCCTGTTTGTTTTATAGTCCCAAACTTTAATATAATATAGAAGAAGACTTGCTCTTTCAGAAAACATGAAGAACTCAAGATTGGTTAGGTTGACCCATTTCACCTATTTTCAGTCCTCACACAAAATCACTGAGTGCGACTTTTTGTTCGTTTTGTGGTGCACGGTCATATATATACAATAAACACAAAATTAATGAACCTTATTTCATCTTTGGATTAAGGATCATCTTTGTCTACAGATTTGTGTGTTTTGAAATAACAAATCTTTTTATTACTGAACCTATTTCATGTTGGATAAACAAATGTTTAGAATAACTAACACCACCTAAAATGACAATCCAAACAATTGAACCCTTCTGCAGATACCTATTGATTTGTTGATAATGCTTTGCTTAGTCAACCATTTTGATCGCTAAACATACCACTGAATGTTTTAGTATTGATAAACTTGCAGAAAAAAAAAAAATTCCTGTATAGCAAGGTTTCGGAATATTGATGTGGACTCTGAAATTGTGATTGTTCTTTCAGTTTAAAGTATTTTGTAAAATTAGAACAGAAATCCTTCATATCTTGCCATTCTCTGAAAACATGATTTAATTTCCATGTATTGGAAGGCAAGGCAGTTCAAGCCCACTGTAGGAGGGTTGTTTGAAATGCAGCTAGTGTGACTTGAATTTTAGCTCTCTCCCCAGGCACCTGTCTGCCAAAGTGACTTTGAACTTTTACATCACGTTCAACTGTCTTGTGCTCAAGTTTATTTGCTTGCCTGCCAGACTCTCTGCATTTCAAAAAGAGTTCCACGTGGACGGTAATGCAGAGTGCATATTTACCGCTCGTGGCACAGGAGAACTTTTTTAGAGGGCGAGGGTGGAATTGTGATGTCTCAAATTTACTTTGATGTCGCCCAATAAATGGTGCAGGTGGACAGAACTCTTGAGTCACAATTCTTTCTCTTTCTTGTCTTGGCTTTCTTTTCCTCTGAGTCTAAATGCCTCGTAGGCTATGTTGTTTTGAACATGTTGATACAAGTAAATGGGAGATTGGCAGCGAATGAAACATTCCAATCTGGTTTCTGGGGAGCGTTCCTCCGTCACTCAATCAGATTAAAATTGACCTTATCAACGAGGCATCGTAACAAACGTGCAGCCTGGTAAAAAGTTCAGCTGTAACTGACAGAGAAAAAATCTTCCTGAAGAGCCTTTATTCATGTTTTGTTTGTTATCCTTTTAACCTATTCTATGATCACTGAAGTGGTTAGTGCTCTTTTAAAGACGGTCTTCGATATAAGTGGAGTTATGCATCAAGAAAATGACATAGTACATCTGTGTCCGTGCGTGGATACGGTTGTGGAAGAAACAGTGCCAATCGATTCAAATTCCATTATCCTCGCAAGATGCCTTCTGCGTGCAGACGATGGTGCTGGCCCAGAAAAAGTTAAATCAATACCATCTTATGCTTGTGCGCAGCGGAGGATAAAAAAAATAAAATCAAAATGAGGGTTCATTGGTGGAGTGACAGGGTTATTGGCACACATGAAGGAGGCATGACCATCGTTATAGCACGAAGCAAATATTAGTCATGATGATACTTCCTGCTATCTTGACGAGATGAGATGATAACAGGAATGATTTGAGGAGGATTGTGATGCTTCCAGGAGACCTGCAGGATGGCTTATCCTACACAAAGATTCTGTGGTGATCAAATGACAATCTGCTTTATGTTTTTATGTTGCTCTGGGTAACAGGGATATGAGAATTCAGATTTTAATATGGTATCAGACTTTTTAAGTCTTCCAAAAGCCCACTTTTCAGACTTTTAGCAATTCATATGCATTGAATTGTTCACGATTTAGGCACTTCGAACTTTTTTTTTTTCATATAAAGTTGCAGATTTTTTTCAGACTTTTTTCTGCAAGTATTCACACATCCCGTTGATAACAAGGGTAGCAGCAAAGGAACAAATGGTAGAAATATCATAAAAATGGGACATAAATTTCATAGAATAAGCAATAGTCTCCTGAAGTTTTGAACGATCACAAAACAATATAATGCTGTCCCGTGATAATTGTACATGGTTACTACAAAGAATTTTGTCACATTGAAGTAAAAATTCAGTTCTAAAAGTCATCATCTATGAATCCTAATAACTTATTGTTTGGCTATAGTGAAGTATCGATACACAACAGAAAATTGCCAGTCCGGAGGACTTCGTTATACTAGTAATGGGAGCCATCTCTATTGGGCATGACCCATACAACCTGCATGCAAATTATTTTAGGGGAAAGTGTCATCATCCCATTAGTCTTTCATGGATCTGCTCACAAATCTTCACTAAATTTCCATATTTTCTAATGAAATGAAAGAAAATGAACTATGTTCTTCACATCAAATTATGAGGCCCCAAATTGCCATTACTGTAGCAATTCTGTCTTTATTCTAATTCCAGCTTGTTGACTGACATCACACTGTGTTTATTCTCCGTTAATATTAACCAATGGGAGATTAGTGAAGAGATGACATTATTACTACATTAACATACCATGTGTGGTTGCGACCAATGTTATATTTCATCGAATCATCTGAAACTATGAAATGCCATACAAATGTCTTATTTTATGTCTTATTAATAGTGAAGATGTACCATCCCCATGTGTTGAATGGTTTTTAATGCAACTGATTGACAAATTGCTTTCCGTTGATGTACAGTAAATAAACACTGACTATTCAATGCCTGAGCTACAATTTTGTACATGTATAGGAATGATTAAATATGACTAAAATCATGATCATACATGCTAGGGTTTGACTTGAACCAATGGCCTCATGATTGCTAGACAGGCGTCATATTCACTAGACTGCCAACCGGCTGCCTGATAGCAAGTGATGTGTCTGATCCGTTATTGTAGGTTCAATCCCAACCAAGTATGTATGCCCATGATTTCTATCATGGCTACTACTCAAATCACCAAATAATCTGTGTTTATTTACGTTGATGAAGGGCAATTTGTCAATCAATTGTAATCTACCATCCTGTTTGATTTACTCTTCATCTGTCATCGAGCTGACTTGAACATTGTCAATCAATTGCAATCTACCATCCTGTTTGACTTACTCTTCGTCTGTCATTGAGCTGACTTGAATATTGGGGGGGGGGGTGTTTCCTTTAAAACAGATGACACATGGTCTCTCCTATGCCACCTTCCCACTCGCCGCTTCTTGCGGATGATATGGATCATATGGGAAAAAGTGATGGGTGGAGTGGAGAATTTGAGAAGACTGCAGTGTGATATACGCAAGGCTGCTGCAGACAGTCTGTCCGTATTTCATTTGCTTTCTGAACAATTTTGGTGTGGTACAAAGTCAGTATGGTAGGCTAACATAATTCATTGTATCTAAAGGACACTCTTAATTTCTTGCTCTTTTTGTAAACAAATGTGTCACACACTCAAAAGGTATTCTCAAATAAAAAATTCAGGAAGATTGTCTCAGAATTGCATATATGTATGGGAACCTGCAATGAACATAATTCATGCCCATTTTGTTGACAATGAAATGGAATCTTCAAAATATGAAGTTTGTGGATCCAAAAAGTTGTGTTTGGATTTCACCAAGGTTTGAAAATGTCAGGTATAGTGAATCACCCCTGCAATTGATAGAGATTAATACCATTGCATAGTCTTTGCCAATAAAAAAATGAAGGCATTTAGTCATCAACGCCAAAAGAAAGTGTTAAGATTTGCCATATTTCCCTTGCCATTTCATCACAAAATACATGAAATTTGAGCACATGCATTTATAATTTCCTGTGTAAATAATATTCATGTAGCTTCTGTTTTATGATGTTATTACCGATTTCAACTTTCTCATCCACACCACTGTCCATTCCTTTTGCTTTTTCTTGAAATATGCCAACCATTTTACCAGAAATAGGCCATGCTTGTATGCTAATACATGCATGTACTGTTGCCATGGCAGCAGACATTGTGGAATCTTAATCCATGACAGAGTGAGGAATATGATTTACATTTAGTCGTGTGCCTGGTTACCAAAAACGGCCATCTTTCCTGTAGGGTAGATATCACCTGAGGAATATGAATATAATGTTGATATGTGTGTAGTGGAAGTGCAGTCCTGTTTAACCCTTTGTGGGCCCGGAGTACCAACTGGTGCAGAAAACCACATAGAATTGTACACACTGTCCAATGACACTGGCTCAAAAGGGGTTACATAGAATGACACCTTTGCCTGCACACTCATTACACACATTAGAGACTGTGGCCACTTACTTCTCTGTATTTTGTTCATATCTTCCAAAGATGAACAATCAAGATGATGAAAAGAAACATGCTTCTGATCACTGACACTGATTATTAACCCTTCTTCTTTGATATTGTCAAATCACTGCAGACTCTTCCTAAGTAACAAGCCAGGTTCCCATATGCATTGGGTTAATGTATCATCTGGCAGGATTGTTTCAAAAGTTAGTTCATATCTGGAGTTGGGTCATACAGTTATCATATGCTTAGCTGTGTTTTCTTACAATGCCCAGAAATATTTCCATATGTTTTCCTCGTCAATCTGTGGTAGCTCCTTGTGTTCTTGTCTTTGCTTCATATGACAAGTCATTAGATTTGGGGAGGAAAAAAACAACAAAAACTGCACACACAACAAAATCCTAATGTTTCAGTGGAAAGTTTTCTTTTTCTTTTTTTTTTTCCAGAGAGGGAAGTGGATTTAGGAGAGGATGGGGGGGGGGGGGGCATTGTGCAGGTCGAGATTGTTTTTGTTTCATCTTTTGTATGTTGTTGGGATGAAAGAATAAGGGGGGGGGGGGGGGTGGGGCTTGTTGCCACTGTCCAATCACTTAAAGGAGCAGTCATTGCGGTGTGTTGGCTTGTAAGCAAATTGGAAGGACATGTGGCTGAGTGATCATGCCGAATACCTTTTAAAAGGCCAGACGTCGGTGATGTAACCACAAATGTTTCATGTTTTTATCGATGTAAGCAAGGAAAAGTGCATTGAAACTAATAACTTCTACATGAAGTGCCTTTTACATTGATCAGTGAAACAAATATCACAGGAAGTATCTCTATCAGGCAGAGTACTATGGGTAGCCAGCTGATATCCGGTTCCCATGGATAGGAGTTTTTTTTTTTTTTTCTACTGTCTCTGAACTCATTCAACAAAAAATCAAAAACCACAAAACAAAACATGTATTCTAAAAACTTTGCCCAATCAAGTAGTTATCTATGTTTTTAAATTTTTTCCAAACTTGACTGCCTGTAAGTACAAATGAGATTGATAAATGCAATGTTGGGAAATTTGCTTCAGTATGTTATAAACTGTACACTGTGTGACTCTTATTGCATCTTACCAACATGGTGTTTGCATGCAGTTGTCATTTTGGATGGAAATGTTGTTGCAGTCATTTTGTTCCGTATGTCCATCTATTATTTCTGCAAAGTATATATTGTATAGCCATGAAATCAGGTATTTAGTGATAATTCCAAAATGGACATTAATGTCTTATGTCCTCTGTATTAGCAAGTAACCTGTGTTCTTTACAGACGTTTGCTCATCTAAGTGTGCTTTAAAGTCTAAAGGAAACTAAAGCGTTGAATGTTGAATAATTGCATTACAGCTGTCAGAATAAGGAAAGCGTGATGTGTATTTCTTATTATTGGCTCCTTCCAGGTGAGTTGTTAATGGCTTTTAAATGGCTTTCAAAACACCCTTGTGACTGTAAAAAAAAAATGGCATTGGATAGGTGTAGTGTGCAAGCGTCTGCGTGATACATTAATGCTAATTGAGAAAACAGAGAGCTTGCATGCATTGCATCCAGTACAGTCGGGGGAGGAGGATGGTGGATTGTGGGTGGTATGGTATTTACAAGGGGCAAAACTTTTAGTTCTCAGCACTTAACAACTCAGCAGTTGTACTTGCCTATTTTCTTTAAAGGGGGACTCTGCCCTGAAGTAGAATATATCTGAATAAAAATATGGAAATTTTTGAAAGAAATTAGACAAACGAAAGATTAAAATCATTATCAGGAAGGGGAACAGTATATTGCATAATCTCAAGGGAATGAATTTAATCACCTGCGAAATTGTCAGGAACTCTCGATTCATGAAAAATTAGACTCGCTTAATAATACAGCATATACAGTGTGTGCAGTGAAAGATGGGAAACTTATGTTGTTCTGTTCAGAGTAACAATCTATTCTCCCTTCTCCATAGTGATTACAGTTGTGGTATCCAGTATCAACATTGGGTTGAAACATGTCAGATATGTGGTGCTTTGCTGGCCTTTTGTGGTTTCCCAGAACAAGCTCTGCGAGTGCATTGGAAGGCCTTCGGTCTGAACGTTAATCAATTATCGAACGGAGGGAGCCAGGTGACTCTGGGTATAGGTGGTTTTGAGTGGGCAATCCACTTCGCATTATGCATGCAGAAATGAGGGCGTTTGCCGCAAGAAGTGCACAGATGCACCAAAGTGAATGTGGGCTGATTTTATTGTTTTTCTGTTTTTTGTCTTAAGTCTGTTTCAAAATGACAAGGGATATGACTTGCACCTGTGTGTTTGGTAAAGTATGCCTTGTAGAATGCCAAGATGATTGAATCTTAAGGGGAATTTTCCCAAGTTTGTTGTGGATTCATCAAATACTGGGAGATTAGAGAAGCACTTGGTAAAAAGTTATCAGAATTTCATATAATCCTTTAAAAAGTTATAAATTCTTAAATTTGTGGACATTTCTAATGTGAGCCACACTATAGGTAAGAATTCAACCCAATTGTAATTTCACAATAGTAGAATGTTAAATGTAAATTGTAAAGGGAGAATTACAAACCTTCACTATCTTCTAAGAAAAGAGTGCGCTTGCTTGACGTTTCAGTAAGGTACAAGTAGATTATGGCTAACATGATTTTCCATGCCATCTGCAGGGGCAGATTCAGACGGGGGTGCACCGGGCACCCACCCCCTCTTTATTTGTGGTTAAAACAAAAGAAAAAAAAAAGAGGGAAAAAAAGGGGGGTGCATGTGCCCCCTCTTCAATTTTGCAAAGCACGTCCCCTTTATGGAATTCCTGGATTTGCCCCTGATCAGAAGGAGCTAAGATGAAAAGCCCTTTGATTAACAAGTAAAGTCAATAATCCACATTTCATCTTAGCATGCATTGTTGTTAGTTAGCCTCCAAATCTGTAGATGAAAAGTGTTTCTGGACAACAAAGTAACAGTAATGTAGATTTTTATCTTCACTGAAAGTACAACTTGATATTTTTGATCTGTTGGGGTAGCCAGAGAGAGAAAAAAAAGAAAGAAAAAGAGGGAATGAGATACGTAAAACAGCGCATTCACTTGCTTTCCTGGGTATATGTAAAAAAAAAAATGTTTAGACAAGTTACTTGATAGAAATAATATTCATAATACTAATATTATTTGATAAATATTTTTTATTTATTATTTTTGATTAAGTATTGGTTTTCCGGTAAAGTGTGCGCTTAGAAACATCAGTATAAAGCGCCTAATAAATGTGTTGCATTATTATTATTATTACTTGATAAGACATAAAGCAAACAAAATGTAAAACCCTCACCAACAAAAGAGACTTTCAAGGATGACTTTTCCAAAAGAATATATAAGAACATGTTTTTAGATGCTATTAAAAATAAGGAAAACAAGCACATTGTTATTCTGACATGTTATGACCACACAAAATGATAAAACTTGCTAGTTGGTAGCAAGTTACTGGTTACTTTCTCATTGCTTTGATCTATATGAGATACTATGTTTTTGAAAGCTGTTAAATAAACCTTGCCAGCAAGCTGATATGAAGGTCAGTGAGTTTGGGAAGCTAAAAGATTTAATGAGCCTGAATTGGTGAAAAGTCCAATGCAGTGTGGGTTCGTCTCCTAAGCTCTGACATTCTATAGAGATTTATTGCTTCCCAGCCAAATACTCTCAAAATAATGTGTGCAGTATGATACAGTTGCCTTTCAATGAAAAAAAAAAATTCTCTCTTTATTTTTTCCCCTGCATAAATGAAATTTGCTATCAAAACTTGATTAGTGGACTGCCACTTAGGGCATGTTTCTGCTCGTGTTAGCAATCGTCGGCTATTTGCATGGGTATCAATTCTTGTCTGGAAGAAAAAAACAGAAGAGAGAGAGAGGAAGAAAGAGAAAGTCGGATGACAGGTTTCAGGGGAAACGCGATGGAAGAAAGAGGCGCTGTATCCAGTCTCCTTGGTGAGCTTTCCCCCATTGCACGGCTTGCCTCATGCATTTTTTTTCTTTTTTTATCACCGCCAAGAGTAAACATTTACCTCCGTTAGATTAATAACATGAAGTCCCTGGAAGCTAAAGATGCAAATGGCTTCGGGCAGAAAAAAAAAATGGAAGAAAGGAGTCAAGGAAAGAAAACAACAAATGCTTGACTGGAGCGCCATCTTGGGTAGATGTTTACGAAGTAACCCATTTCTCAAAGAGAGGGAGGGGAAATATATATTTTGCATCGCAAACTGTTTGTTCTCCAAGTAACTTTGTTTAGACATACAGATAAAGGATTCTGTTGCATGTTGGAAAAAAAAAAAGGTGAGGGCAACATTGAGTTTGCCTCAGCTGGCAGATCTGTCACCTATTCTAAGAAATTCCCTCATTCAAACATGTAAGTGTAGTGAAGTTTATGTCTGCCTCTAATGATAGAGGATTGCTTGGGGGAAAAAAAGTGTAGCATGAAGAACAGCAGTTGGAGACAAAACATGTTCCTAATGTTGAAATAATGACAATAACAATAGTTTAAAGTGCTTATATAGTGCATAGCATGTGGTCCATACATCCTTATGTCCTGAAAAATGAAACATTATACAAAAACAATACAATTTCAATTACAATGAAATGCATTCTTTGACATTAAAGTACTAGGGATATCAAATCAATTTTCCCTTGTGTGGTATTGAAGCTTTTGCTTGCTTATTTGTGATAGAGTGTCAATTTCCACAGAAGTTTTTTGAGTGATCCTGGTATCAAACATGATATACATTTATACAATTGTGATTAATAAGGAGTAATATGTTTGAATTATACCTAAAGAGAGTGAAAACATGATTTCAGCTGGTTTTCATGTTAGATCCATATCTGAATCAAATAAGTATTGAAAATGCTCCAGAGCACAGGATATGTTAATTATTCTGGTAGTCAGATAAACCTTCACTCAGCACAGTGCTATTTACCTACCCTCATTACAGTCTTATCATGTATGATGGCAAATAGAGATATAGATATTAAATCTGGTCGAAAGAATTGTGCCAATGACATCATATTCCTTAGGAATGGTTTTGAAGGGCTCTGCCTGTCCCTTGAAAGCAGGGATTCTAATATTTGGGATTGATCTGTAGGTCATGTAATGCGTCGTCACGCGATATGCAAGCCTCCGACACTGGACAAGGTTTATTGCAAGGTGCTGATGGGAAGGCCAAATGTCCCTTGAAATGAATCCTCTGTAAATGTGCAAAGATTGATGGGATCTTGGTCTGCCCCACCTTGTCCGTTCCCTCTTTCTTTCTTGAAAGAAATAACAGAATGGGACAAACAGTGCGGGTGGGCAAACGGTGATGAGGAACCAGAAACGATAGATCGCATTGCCTCTCCGTCATTAGCATCTGAGACGAAAAACTCATTAACAAACTTCTGTGGAGGCAGACCACCTCGACTTATCTCCCCCCGTCGCAAGTAATTTTGCCGGAGAGCGTCGGAGGTAACGGCTTCTGTTTGGCGTATCTTCACCTCCGGATGGAGAACCCCACCAGCATCTCGAGACTCCTCTCAATGAGCCATGAAATCATAAACAACCTCCTCTCTGCACCCTGGCGAGTAATTTTGACCCATCAGGGCCGTAAATCACCACAAGAGCTTTGCCCCTCCAAGAGCAGCTCGTCTTTAACCCTTCAACCCTTTAGCAACTGAAGATTCCATACATAATGGCCTATTCTTCCTTAAAAGGTACAGCAATATTACTCTCATTTTGACAACTTTCTAAATCATATAAAATAGCTCTGCATGTTTATTTTTTGTCTTTTATAAAGTTATGTTTGTATGAAGGCCTACTAAGACTTTATCAAGAGAATGGTGTGTCACAGAAGTAATTCCAACATACTTTTGTAGACCTTTGACCTCTTTCAAATCATATAATTATATATTCTATATCAAAACAAAAATGGTAAAAGCACAACAGTATTAACCCGTTGAGGACGAGTCCCGAGTATACTCGGGCAAGTGTCTATGGGAAATGCGTGTTGTAGCAAAATCAGTCCGTCCTCAACGGGTTAAAAAGCGGACGGGTGCGTATTGGGCATGTTAGGGACTAATAAGTCTGGCGGTTTCAGGCGGTGCAGTTATGAATGGGTTAACCATCAACTTTAATAAACGCTTCAGGGGTGGGATGGGGCAGGAAATGGCAAAAACTGAAGACTTCCACCTGTGTTTGAAGATGCGGAGAAAAATGATGTCAAGCTCTTCATTTAGCCAGTCCTAATGAAAGAAAGTGAGGATTGTTTGACGTAGCAACAAAATCCCTTTTTAACAGTCAGATTTAACAGTCAAAAAACACACCAAATGATCATTTTGTAGGTGTATGCTCCTAGTTGGTGAATAAAATAAATATCTTTTTATCCTATTTTGTCTAGTAACACTTTATGCCAGAACATCAAATTGTTGATGGATAGTTTAGTATTTTTGGGGTCAAATTTTGTACTTGCAATTGTCCACTTCATAAGCAACATTTGTACACTTTACCCACATTGACACAACTCCTATTATATTAAACACAAATGTGGTAATGCATTGGCATTGGAAGCTTACAGTGGATTTCAATGCATTGAATTCCTTGTCTTCATTTCAAATTGTTTGTACTCATGCGGAACCTCGTCCATGATTCAGCACAGCATTCCTGCCAATTTACATCTATGGAACAAGGCAATCTCGTGGATAAGTTGGAGCTAATCTCATCTTATTTGCATTGATGGCTCGGTGACATCAATTAGTATGCACTACTGCCCATTCCAATTTCATTCCAGTTGGTGCATGGTGGGCGTAATTATGCTCCACGTCCTTGCGCTGGAAAGAAAGGACATGCATGCGCTTGTCTTTTCACTGCCTCTGGAACAGGTGGAATTCCTATTCCTAATATAGCCGGGTCATCACTGACCAGAAGTATGATGTCCAGCTTGGTCCAGTCTTCTAGTCTGATTTACTTTCCCACGTCAGTTTCATGATGAATTTATCTGTAGATGAAATCTGTCACGCGAGTACATGCACAGTAGTACTACAAGGCTCTGCCTTATGCTCAAAGTCTCGAAGGGTAATTGTTTGTACAAATTGACAACAATGGCCAAATGTAAACCCATTCAGCTACTCATTTGTGACTTCTTTTCTTCTCCTCTTTCAATTATTTACTCAGGAGGGGAACTCGACCAGTAATGGAAGACCTTGTTGCAGGGTCGTGTTTTCAAAAAGTCTTTCACTACAAACATGTTCAGTAACGTTAATATTTCATTGAATGAAGGACAAATGAGAACTGTAGGTTGTTAGTTTAATGAGATGAAAATAGTACTACTACTACTACTGCTGCTGCTGCTACTACTACTACTACTACTACTACTACTACTACTACTACTACAATATGTATATAAGCTTTTACTTTAAATATTACAATATGACTTGTACAGTATGAAAGAGTCAAGTGGCCATAATTGATCGATTGATCGATTCATTGATTTCATTCTTGCATTTCTGTTTCATACACAAATGTAATACACAGAAATGTATTAATATTGAACCACGTTCCTATGAGAAGCGTACAAATGTGTGAGTATTATTCAATTATCATGCTTGTATGATGAAAATGAGTGTTAGGTCTAAAGTATTATATAAGTACCCTTACATTTCAGCAGTTGTGTAATGTGTTATATCATACTTGAGTGTCATATGCTGCAATAAGTCATAGGAATGTAATTCTGTGATAACATTTTTGATATGTGACCTAATGTAAAATGTGTGGATTTTTCATGATGCTTTGCGAGTGAAGCTTGGCTGGTTCGCGTTTCCAGAATATTTACCTGTCTTTGTGGACGATGGTTAAAATGTCATATTTTTGACATTTAAAGTGTCCCTAACAGAGGCTCGTGGGTGCTTCAAGCTGCACCTTTCAATTAGAACCCATCTCTGACGCATTATTGTCATTTCTACATCGGTGGATGGGTGGTGGTGGGGGGGGGGGGAGGGGAGGGGAGGGGAGGGGAGGGGAGATTGATCTCGATAAGTTCGATGAAGAGCAGGGAGTCGGCAAACACGGGGTGCAAACAAACAGAAACTGACACGCCTGTCCTAGTTTCTCCCCTCCTACGTCCACCAACCATGTGAAACGTCAGTAAACATTCCCCTCAAATCGAAGTTGATGCCTTGCCTGCCACCCCTTTTTGTTTTTGATGCAGCATAGGCTTCCCCCTTTTCATTTCTAAATCTTTGTGTGAGCAGATTTTTGTATCCCACATACATTGTGCCCTCTTTTATTCCTATGTCTGACCACAAGCCACTGTTGCAGTTGTAGTTGCAGACTCAAGGGGTTGCTGCATTTCTGCAAAGTTTACAAACTTGATGTTGACCATCCTTGTGTTTGTGATTGATATTTATGTAAGGTTTCTTCCTCAGTGTGTGACTAGAGAGGATATGGTTATTTTGTCATCGCATTTCCATTAAGACAAGCCAGAAACCAGTGTTTTTATATAATTACTCCACTGACAGAAATCTATAGGCCTTTGTCATGAATATGTATTTATGCAAATGAGTGTAGCACGCTAAGCCCATGTGGGGTAGACAAGCTTTGAGAGTTTTTTGAGACAGCCGTGGCGCTCGAGGGTGAGAAATAAAGTTGTCAGTTGCTGTTTCTCAACGAAAGGCTGGTTGTGATACAGTTTTCTGTTTGGTGTTACTGATGATGATGTGTGTGACGTCCCTCTTGATTACCACTATCTCTTCCTCAGACCCGTAACGCCACATTTGTACTTGATGTAGTTAGATTGAATTTAAATATAATTGTGTGTGTGTGTGTGTGTGTGTGTGTGGGTGGATGTGGATCAGTGGGAAAGTTCTCTATGTTTTCAAGACATATAGCGCTTGATCCATGTGACGATGCAGATCACTGCAAATAAAACCCATTGTCCATTTGTGCAAATCCATTTGTAGAGAAAAATAATCCATAAATGCTTTAGATATCTTATGTCTCATCTTCATTTTGGATTCTAATGGGGCATGCAGATAGTTGAATTACCCACGTATTGGTATTTGTTATTCCTTGCAAGTAATGTCAGTTTCAGTTGAGTTTGGGTCTAATTTGAGTAGGATGCTCACATGTCTAATAGGGACTTGATTCTTTGCCTATGATGTAATCATAACATGCACTGTTTGTCATAAATCATGCTCTAATGGATAGAAAAATACAGATAAAAGTCATATGAGGTGTAAGTTACTGTCTAATTAATCTAGCAGTCAAAGAACTGCAAAGTCCCTAAGGCCTAATTTCATCCCAGGCAATTTTATCATTGCTATCGGCACCATCAGTGCTATCAATATCATGTATCCCAGGCATGGTTTAATTGCAATTTTGAATTTTAATGTAATTATTGAGAATGGAGATCAAAATCAAAAGGGAATGGGGGGGGGGGGGGAGGGGAAGGGGAGGAGGTTTGTGCGGGTGATGTTCATGTATTATCACCTCACCATTTACTCTCTTCTCCCCCCCCCCCCCCCCCCCCACCCTCCCCTCGGTTCTATTTCATAGTGATTTGGCAAGGATGGTTAAAGCTATGAATTTTAAGTACTTGTATGCGTGAAGATGCCTAATATGCCATCAGGGCAAGTGTGGGTTACACCGGGGCCAGTTGTGTGATGGGAATATTCCTAATATATCTGACAAAATCCTGCCTTTATGGAGGTGAATATGAAAGAAGATACCAGCCATGTGAATCTGCATACAATCTCTAATCTCCTTGCTTATAAAACTTGATGTGTGATGAACTGGTCGAGAACCCGGGCAGTTGATTAAGAACAACTCGGAAATCGAAAGCATCCTCTGCGAGTCAGATTTTTGACAGCATGATCTGTCATCATCCTTTCATTATCTTGTCATGCACATCTTAACACAGCTTGGAATTAAACAGATGTATAGTAGCAGTGAACACAATAAATCAGTGAAAAACTTGATTAAATCTAAAAGCACTTGGAGGCAGCCTTATGCATGTACCTTGACTTTTTAGATCAAACATTGAGACATGACTCAGTATATTTATAAAAAGATAACCATTACAAAATCATCAATAAATGATTGTGTTTTTCCCATTGAAAACTAGCTATTTGATTTATGAATCCTTTTAATAGATGTTCACATGCTATTCCTTTCGTATTTCATTCAGCTTTCCTTTTTAATCAGCCCTGATACATGTAATGTTGATAAATGTGTAGTTTTGAGATATGCTGACTTGTAATTGAAATGTGTGATGAATGTGTATGATGGGGATTTTGTTCAGTGCTGTTTTAAATATGACAGACACATGGCAATGTTTTTCCAAAGGAGACTGATAAATGAAGTTGTGTAATCACTGGCTATCATCAGTGACATCAAACTTAATTGCACAGTAATATACTCCCACACTATGTTTTCCAATCAGGAAATTGAAAAATCTTGTTACTTATTCATGATCGCGTATTTTTTGTGGTTGACAATATTTGTTCTTTGTAAAGCTGTGCTAGCTGTAAAACATCTCTAATTGCATATGTAGTTAAGATAAGAATGATTGTAAAGGTAGTATTGATAATGAAAGCAATGATGATAGCTGATAAATCAGTGAAAATTGCAGTAAGATGATATTTATTGGTAGGCAGATATAAAAGATAGTCTTTGTGTTTTGTATGCATTCTCATGCTTAAAAACAAAGTCAAGACTAGCATTTGAAGACATACCCTATCTATAGCACTTTGAATACTGACATTGTTTTGAGATCCGTAAAGTGAATGGTGTGGTACTTGTTTTTTCGTACTCCTTCATCACCAATACATTTTTCTAAAATACAAAGTAACAAACAACAGTTGCACCTACATGCCGGTGTTTACTGTCAGCACTAGTAGCTGATTTTTCTTCCCAACTTTGTTTTCTTTCATGCTAAATCTCCACCTGTCCTCAACTCATTTGATCATCTTTGGACTGTTTGGCTTTCATCTGGATTCTTCTCCTCCAACATTTGACTCCTTCATGGATGACTCCTACAGGTATGTCATATCCAATTTCATTTGGGTTTGTGAAAGTGTGTGTATGTAGATATATGTCATTTTGAAGGATAATGAAGAAGACGTTACTTCTTCTGAGATTTTGATGAGTAATGACATCGCTATGACTTTATGTAGCATATCAGGGGCGGATCCAGGAATTCCATAAAGAGGGGGCGCCTTAACAAGATTAAGGGGGGGGGGGGGGGCGCACACACCCCACCCCCAATTTTTTTCTGTTTATTTCTTTTGTTTTCACAAAAAAAATAAAGGGGGGGGGGGGGCATGCGCCCAGTGCACCCCCGCCTGGATCCACCACTGCATATACATATAGTATGGAACATTGTAATCAGCCAAGCAACTTTAACCCGTTGAGAACGGTTTGATTTTGCTACAACACACATTTCCCATAACCGCTTGCCCGAGTATATTCAGGACTCGTCCTCAATGGGTTAAAATGATAAGTTATGGTGAAACTTTAAGTGAAACTCTGAATTGAAAGCTCATATATGGTAGATGCATCACAAAATTTAGTACCATGGCCTCAAATTGACAATGTAGTCTACTATTGACGCCTGAATCTTTAACTGTAGATGTCTACAGATTGTAGTATTGCAAAACAGCTGGGAAGAAGCAATAAAAATGCTTTCACAGAGAATGAAATGAAATATGAAAAATATTTCATTTTTCAATGGTGATCTGATCTAGTATTAGCTGCTGGATGTGGGCTAGTTGTGTTTTCTCATCAAATGAATCTGATGGGCAAATTTCATAGACATTTGAAGCCTTTGTGAGAGTGCGAACAATATTATAAAGACTTTAAAGATGTATTTATCGAGGTCAACTTAGAATGAATTAATGACCTCATCAGAAGCAAGTTTTCTGTACCGTTCTGTTAAAAAAAATACAAGTGTAAAATCAGCGACAAATCACTGAAATATTTAGGATTAATATCAAAATAATCATAAATATTTTAAGTCATCTAGTTAGAGCCCCTCATTGGTACTTCAAAATGTTTTGGTCATTAAACCAAAGTGCTTCTCAAATACCTTTTACATTTCTTGTAAACTCAATGGATGAGTTTACTGAGATATCGTAAAATCAGAAACATATGCAAGTTGGAGGTGAAAGGCTTTTTTCTAGTATGCTGACCATGAAAAAAATAAGTATGCATATATTTTCTACGTAAACATGCATTGTGTCGGCAAAAACTTTTACATGCATTTTACTATCACAAATCTTCGCTCCTCGCAAAATTCACAAAAGGTTCTTGCACCCTAAGAATGTCTGATTTTACTGTATTCAAATTTTCTGATTATGGTATGAAAGGACGAGAGACATCCCAACGTTCAGAAAAGTTGCCTTAGGCTTGCCTCATCCAGTGCATGGAAGAGGGATTCTAAGTATTGGTGTGTGATCTAATAACATATTCAAATTTTATGCATATAGCTTTTGCACAACCATTGTGCCTTTACAACCAGAAAGCTTTGCCTGAGGTTTGCCTCTGCAAATGCATGCAAGTTTGATTTCAGGTACTGATTTCTGTCTTGTAGAGGTATTTAAACTGAGAAACTGGGTAGTAACTCTTTGGGAGTTGGGTGAATATCCACAATTTTGAGTGCATTTGTAAACTAGCATTTTCAAGTCTACTTACAAAAAGTGTACTGTCTGTACCAGTATATCCTTGTTTTTGTTTGCTTGTTTGTTTGTTTGTTTCAAAAACCTTCTTGCAGAACCGTAAACTGGGCTGTTCACATTAATTTGTAGTGAACAGGTGTAAGGATTTTTGTGGAAATCTTTGTAATTGCAAACCAAATGCCACAAGAAAAAAACAACTCATAAGATGTTGTGATTCTTATTTCCCCTGTGTAAGCCTCTTGCATCTTGGGAAGGGTGAATTTTGGTAGCGCAAAAATGTCAGAGGTTTTGTTTTGATAACATCTAACACTTCTAGTTGACTTGTACAGTTACTCACCTCCAGGTATGCATGAGTGACCAATTTGTTGACGTACATGGCTCGCGAGTTCCCGTGGGGTTTTTAATTTGCTCAGCAAGCTTGTAAATGTGCAGAATTTGGCATGTCGTGAATACCAAGAGATTTCAGTCTTTTTGTTTTTAAGTGAACTGTAATTAGCCAGTGCATGATTAGCTCATGTGTACATTTTCCCAAATGAGCTTTCCATTTTTCTCAGTTGCTTACACTCTTCACACTCATTTTCAAAGTAACATAATGCTTCAGCTTGCTCGATTTAATAATTCATGGTATTCATGTTCAAAAAAAAAAAGAACTTGTGTATGTCAGGTGACCAGAATATAGCCTGTTATTAAATATTTAGGGAAGAATCCATTTCATTATTGTGCTTTAACTCTTTATGTACCATGGTGGAAACCCTCTGTGTGCCACATTATTCTGAGA
Organism: Diadema antillarum; assembly: GCF_040938485.1. NCBI lineage: Eukaryota > Metazoa > Echinodermata > Echinoidea > Diadematoida > Diadematidae > Diadema > Diadema antillarum. The sequence continues at coordinate 164,277 of NW_027272307.1, read as the reverse complement.
CACAAATTAGTGTAGTCATGCTTTAAGAAAGCATTCTGTTTTTCAAATCTATGTAACTTTTATAGATTTTTGTTAAGTTGGACATGTAGTGAGCAAACTTGTAGAGAAAATGTCAAGCTTTGCTTTGACGTAAATTGTATGACAAATCTACGAGTCTTTTTCTATCAAATGACCAGTAGCCACATTACTGTAAAGGCATGACTTTTGCACACAAAACAGTAACAGAAACTTGTAATTTACTTTCAAATTGAGTCGGGAACACCGATTGCTAGCCAATTACCACATAAAATGCAAGCAATATGAGAGGAACGGAATCGCGAGAAACGCTCTCAGTGTACTGTGGCATTTGGCGATTTATCGATCGGTTTGGGCGGGTTTGTGCGTTTGAGCAGAATATGCGAAGTTGGCATACTGTGACTGAGCCAGGCTTGCGAACATGGCACATAAAGAGTTAAATGCATTATTAGCAAGTGTTATCTGTTATTGGTGTCAAATACTTGGATCTAATGAACTCTTTGTTATGGTCATTAGGATATGCCATCAAATACCATTTAGAGTTACATGAATATTCATTAAATCAAAGATGCTTATCTCCCTGAATTCCTAAACTCAGTCAACATGCCTGTTAGCAGAAATTGCCCTTTTTCTGTTATGTGCAAAGTGGAACTACAAACTGTCCTATTCTCACAGTTTCTTTATTTGAGTATGGGCAGAATAGGGAATATTTACAAGATGTTTTGACATTCACACAGTATTCCAAAGTACAAATAGCCTCAATGACAGATTTAAATTGGCAACACTCCAGCATTGCTTCTTTATTTTGTCTGCTTTGTCTTGAGTATTTTTCACTGCTACATCCCATCCAGTCTGGGGATATTTTCATATAAATTATTATCATCTTCTTGTCCTCAATACATTCACAGTACTGGAGTTTACCCCCTAATCCTATATTTCAGAAAGATTAGACAGAGTTCATAAAATTCATGAAATCTGCACAATTTAAAGTAGAATCAGAATTTGCCAAATTTAAATGAGAACACTATTACACAAACATATAAAGTGTGTTGCCAATTTGAGGATCATATATGTTGTTATTGTAGTGTTTGTGTGGCTTTTGATAATTCTGCAATGGAAATAAATGATGGTATATGACCAAAATTTGACTTCAAAGAAATGTAATTTCTTATTTCTACGATGTACCTCAAAAGGCCAGCAATGATTGATAAGAATTATGAAAAAAAATCAACATCAAACCAAAGAATTAAGCAAATGGGACCTGAAAGTTTCATCAGGGCTGATGTAGTTGATTTGGGGAATATAAGGCTAATTTCCCATCACTCATACGCAATCAGTTTCAGTTCGTCATGTAATTTGATCCCATTGAGGGCTTGACTACATCCGCCACGACATCAAACGACTACCAATGGAATACTTCAGCCAAAGAAGAAGAATAAGAAGTAATAAATCAAGTAAAAAATTCATAGCAGATATAGAGTGTTTGTCAAAATTTGCATAGTGGGGTTCACTAGTACTGTCTTTATGCCCAGTTTTCTTTGTGGAAGATGTCTAAGTAAAGTCACAAAGACAACTGATTTGACAGAGGCACAATTTTTTTTTTTGAAAATGAGAATTTTCACATTTATTTGCATGTTGTTCAGAAGTGTTATACAAGACTTGTGTATTGGAGTGAGCAGCAAAAGTGAAGTTCAACTTAGTCATTGGCTACAGACTTCTGTGTTAAAAAAACAGCAACAAACAATTAGGCCTACATAGTTTCAAGACATATATACAAAGACACACGGTTCCAAACATGATTATTCCATGGTAATGTAAAGTGTGCCTATGTCAGGGATGGGGTTGTCATTAAATGACTGCTCATTACATACTTTCATTTGGCAGAACTTTACCCATTGCAAGGCACACATTGTTTGATGTCTGATCTACTTTCATAGCAGTGGGATATAAATAGAGTTTTTCCACAAGTATTTTTTTCCTCTGCTGTCCAGAAACTCATCTTTAAGCTTTTAGATAATTGCTCTGTCTGTCCCCAAAATAGGTTACAAATGATTAAATCATCAACAACATCAACAACAAATGAAAGAGAAGGATTCAATTCATGTGTTTTGGTGCTGATAGCAAGAGGTTAAATAGAGAGAAAGAGAGTGGGAAGGGGTGGAAGAGAAAGTATATGGTTAGGGATAGATAGATAGATAGATAGATAGATAGATAGATAGAGAGAGAGATAAAAATAGAGATAGAAATAGGTGATAGATAGACAGATAGAGAAAGAGAAAGATTGCAGATACTGTAAAACATGTTATATTCGCAGCACAAAATTTTCGCAAAGTGGAGCCGACGGCCTTTTTCGTGGCATGAAATTTTCGCAAATTGCCACTGGTGTTCAATGCATATAGTGAAGACAAGAAATTTCACATGCATTTTTATTTTGCGAATCTTAATTTTGCAAAATTTGCAAATTTAAAATGCATGCGAACATTCCTCGTTTTACAGTAAGCTGAAACTGAATGGCAGTGTTTGCAGTTTATGAGACAATGACAAAACATTTGAACTATTTATGAGACGTGTTCAATATGGCAGCCCATGGTATCAATTCATCCATATTTTCTTCAAAGCTGTATTAATATAAGGGGAAGATTTCTTGGGAGGTGGAAGAAGGAAATCTTAGATTTAATGTATTCATTGGACACATTTGTTGAAGAACTGTTGGACTATTACTGTAAATATGAAAAGGTTGGTATGTAAGTATATTGGACTTGGTCTAATAAAACAGTATATATTTGTGTTGATGAAGCAGAATTTAAAGGGAATACTAAAATAATCTTATTTTGACCCTAGTATGCTATAATCCATGCTAATGGTATCATGTGTTTACTGTTGTTGTTTTTTTGTTGAATGTTACTTGTGAGAGTTTAAATTTATTTTGACCATGCAGAAGAAACAATTTTTTTTTTCACCCTTGCATGATATAATACATGTTCATTGTATCATGTTGAGATACAAAACATAGATTGGAAGGCTGGAATCATAATGAAAAGATGATAATCAAACCTAACTGTATATTTGAAGGATAATGACATTTAAAAGCCATAAATTCATCCATAACCAATCTAATGTGGCAATTGACAAAGTGCCAATTTCTGTAATAGGCAATCATTTTTGTTTTCATGTAGAGGAAAATAGGCAATTTAAATGTAGTCGTACTCATGCATGTATATAATGTGCTTTTTCCTTCCCTCTCTTGCTTCAGGTGTAGTTAGCAGAAATTAGATATTGTTGCACTAAAAACAGAGCCTAGCAATAAAGTCAAATTGTATTGGCTTCCATAAAGTTGGCAAGATAATGATCACATATTTGTTGGTAACACAACATTAGACAGTGTAAATGGCTTTAAAGCTAAAACATAGCAATCGGCAGGATCTTAACATTTATCTTCCATCATTGGGAATATGCTTGCTATATATTGGAAATATCTACCAAGAAATTTGTGTGGCTGGTGCGATTTGCCAAGATATTGAGTCGTTTTGTAGTATTGTAAGATCAAAAAGTGTGAAAAGTCAATAATCTGACTTTTATCTTGGGAGTACCCACCCCCATTCAGAAGTGAGTGTGTTATAGTGCTGCTCGTTCATGATGATCAAATTGTGTCCAAGCAGTAGTGTTGAATCGTACGCATGCAGAATCAGAACATACTACATGCAATTCACTTTTGGGAGCGATGGACATTGCTATGGCCTGACATATTGCTATCGATGTTATTGAATGTAAAACATTCCATGGCAACCACATTCCGGTATAAGCTGTAAAACTGTAGTACTTCCAGTAAACCTTTTTTTTTAATGATTTCACATTTTTGTCGTGGCGTTCTGTCACACATTTTTTATGTGACATAAGTGTATAGATTAGAGCAAAAATGGACAGTTCACCAAGCACACTAGAACTACGTTCTAGTTTTAAAGATAGAAGGTTGACAAAAAGGAATTACAGCATGGAAGGTTCTTAGAGAGCTGTGAGAATATGAAAGACATCAGAAAACAACACCTGAGAATATAAAACTTACCCATCATTAAAATGCCCTAATAATAGCACCTTTTACCCAAAGGGTATCAGTATCGGAGAATTTTCAAAGACTCTACAAGAGTTAATGGGCTTAGAAAAAGTTTTGCAAGATATGGAGGCTGCAGAAGGCCTAGAGAATGGCAAAGTTAAAGGCGTAATTTACTATTTGCAAATGAAACAAAAACCCAGCTTTATTGCTTTATAGTCTAAAATGTGACTCAGAGATGGAAACAACCTATGTAAAAATGTGAATAAGTGTAATTGATGTTAAGTGTTGTTGAATATACAAATTGTTAACAATAGTAGTAATAAAAATATTTCTAGACTATACCGTCTACAGTTTTGGTTTATTGAGAAAAATAGTGATATCTCCATATATTTTAGGCTTTATTGCAAAACTTTTACGTGGTAGGCTGTTTTGTGATACAACTGATTTACATACACATATGCATCAAATGTGATATCTTGATTATTTTTTAAATCACTGCTCCCAATTGTAAACTGTATATACCTGTAACAAAACATGCCTTTGCACGTGAAAGCTTTGAAAGGCTCATGAAATATAGAAGGTTAATAAAATAGTCTCTACTAGGAAAAGTTAGGCTGCAAAGAAAAATGAAGCTCTGAGAAAAGCAAGATTAACATAAGGAAGTTACAAAGTGAAAGTCTTAAAAGCTCTTAAAAAACATAGGTTAGCAAAGTGACTACACATAATAGGAAGGAGGGAAAAGTCTGAGAAGAGGATTAACATTTTTTATCTTTCTCTTGACATTATCAAATCATATGCATCTCCTTATTTCATTTGCATTACTGCCTGTTGTATTGCAATTTCACTTTATTTTACATAGGCTCTTTGAATCTAGCTCTTCAAGGGTTAAAGTCATATTTCTGACAGATTTTGTATCCTTATTATTTTTTGATAAACATTCGAATCAAATTATAAGCAAACCTTACGTTTAATTCAGACTGCTACTCTAAGGTATGAATCTCTAATCAAGTAAATTCAGTTTTATGGCAGATGTCAATGAGAATTAGATCACAGTTACAAATGAGGACACAGGGGAGATAGATAGATAGATAGATAGATAGGTACATAGATGGATAGATAGATAGATAGATAAACAGATAGATAGATAGATAGATAGATAGATAGATAGATAGATAGATAGATAAACAGATAGATAGATAGATAGATAGATAGATAAACAGATAGATAGATAGATAGATAGATAGATAAACAGATAGATAGATAGATAGATAGATAGATAGATAGATAGATAGATAGATAGATAAACAGATAGGTAGATAGATAGATAGATAGATAGATAAACAGATAGATAGATAGATAGATAGATAGATAGATAGATAGATAGATAGATAGATAGATAGATAGATAGATAGATAGATAGATAGATAAACAGATAGATAGATAGATAGATAGATAGATAGATAGATAGATAGATAGATAGATAGATAGATAGATAGATAGATAGATAGATAAACAGATAGATAGATAGATAGATAGATAGATAGATAGATAGATTGGCAGATTGAGAGGGAGAGAAAAGATTGTGCTAGAGATGAAGAAATTGTGGTGAGACACATCCATCAACACAGCATAGTGCAAATTTATCACAACATTGTGCAACTCGGCTCAGATGAAAGCATGTTTCAGACTGCATGTGTTTTAATGAAATTCACACGTGATATTGTGCAGTTTGCTGAAGTCGTTCAATGGATGTGGCAGTGATAAGACAAACTCATACAGTGAATTGACGTCGTTTGAGATAATTAAGTGTGAATAAGTTGCCATGTGCCTGTAAATGAAAAAGAAAACCTTAAAAGCAACAAAGTAATGGATTTCCATTTTATCATTAGCCATTTCTAACGATATGTTCCCAGAATTAATGTTAGGCAAGAGTGGCACAATATTCTGTCTCTTCCATGCAGGCGTGAAATCAGATTTTGTTTGCTAGACTGAGTGTTCCCCTCACCGCTCCCCTCCATCTCTCTCTCCCCCTTGAGTCCAGAGCAGGTGGTGTTTTCTTGGAGGCTGCCATTGATTTCTGGCCTAGATGACTAGAGCAAAATGGGATTTCCTGCTTACAGTGAAATGGTTATACTTTGTGGTGTGCTTTCCGCTACTTCTCCAAATGTTACTGACACAATTTTGCTTAAATTTCCTGTTCTGCTTTTCAGCCTTAGGGGAACAATGTGTTTTCCTTTTCACAGCTACATGGCTAATGGCTACATCCCGATGGAGTTTTATTCCAGGAAAATGGTTTTATGGTTAGGATGTGTTTGTGCATTTGTGTGTGAGTTTCTTTTTCAGCTATTTTCTCCAAGGTAGGTTTTAAGTGTAATAAGAAGGGAAATACTTCACTCTCACTTCTCGCCAGTTTTTACTCTCTAAGTCAACCTTTCAACACTTGTCAATATCAAGCCAAATGTTAAGAATCAAAATATAATTTCCCTAGGGTCTAATCTCTACTTTAATGAAAGGAATACTGTTGGTTTGTCAAACCTTTTGATTTTCTGAAGTTGTTTTGTTCCAAAGACCTATCTCATTCCTATCATGTTGCAGGAGTTTTCAATTTCTTTTAAACTTCATAATTTGTATTTGTCACACCATTTGTTCATTTGCTGGGTTTTTTGTGACACCTCTTTAACTACTGCTTATTTTTCAGCTTTTGTCCATTTGAGCCATCTTTCAGCATCAGTCTTAGCGTTCACCACTTTGATACGTCCATTTGTTTATAATTTTTGTGACCCATCCTTACATTCCCCTGCTAAAGCCACAGTCTTGAAATTCAAACCCCATGTTGTGAGAAATTGGAAACTAGGTTCTCACTAGGAAATGAGAGGTTATTTGATAACTTGCTTACTTTTTATTCTCTTTTGAAATATGTGACTTGCAAAATTCAAGCTAAATTCAAATTCATTTCAAGCAATCACTAAATCGACATCCATAAAACAATTCAGGCATGCAAATTTGTAGGTACACTCCAAGTCAAAGGAAAAATTTGAATATAAAGTACCTCAAGCAAGCTTTTAGCTCATGGTCTCACTTAATACTGAAGCTCTATCAAAAATATTTCTCTGACAATCTTAATTGCTCATCTCACTTTTTGTTAATATGAAATATAGAGTTTTTATGATAATCTGGAATTCTCATTCTTTTTAATCATTAACATTATTTCTGAATATGAAAAAAAAAGGTCATGACTGTGCTATTAAGAATAAGTAAGCTCCATATCTCATCTCCTTTTCCATGTAAACGCTTTGAATGTGTTTACTATATGTCTTGGAATCAGGTCACCGTTAATGATAAGAGGACTCATCGCCGCTATTTTTCCCCATCTAATGGAAATGTCTACTCCCGTTTTAGGATACAATTCACGATTTTCTAGTTCCCATGATATTTTCGGGAGGGGGGGGGGGGGGAGGGGGCTCTGCCATTATTTGAACTTTGTCAGTGATGCGCTGCCGCTAAGTAGAACCGGTGTCCATTAGCCCAGCGCTGTGGCATCGGTTGATATAAACATGTCCATGTAGAAGATGATGGGAGCGAGTTGTATTCCTCGCGGAGCACTTCAGGTAGGCAGTTGGAAAACTGGAATAGAGCCCTGTTTGTAGAGCGTTAATCATTAACATTTCACTAGACCGCGTACCGGAGTCCTTCAACTCACAATCTGCCCACGTACCCCCGTGTGGGAATTTGAAATCTACCGAAGATTTCCAGCTAAGTAGTATATTACTCATCAACATTACATACTGTTTGTTTGTATTGGAATTAATGATTTAGGATTATACATTTTGGAGTTTTTTTTTCTTGTTTGTACATTGTATGTGTGTGGTGAATTGAAAGAGAGTAATAGAAATATAGTTACTGAATAGTTTAAAAAGCAAGATATTCATCATTTTTATAAAATTTTGAAAGTTTCTACAGCTTATGACTTTATAGTTCTTCATTAGGTTTGTGATACACCTTCATCTGACCTGCTGTCATCAGTTAGATAACAGACTGATTTTTTTCTTTCTCCGTGTTTCTTGTCTTTAGGTACATAAGATAGGAAGGTAGCTCACAGTAAGAATCAAATCAACCCTTTAGAGCCCCAGTCTTTCATTTGAATTTCATTTTCTGCATGTATGAAAGGAAAATTGCATTTCACACTTTGGTCATTTGTTTTTACAAATTTATCATATATTCATAGAGCTTAAATTGGAGGCTATGGATGACCAAGAATGATATAAAGTAGCCAAAAGAAACACATGTTTTTATAACACACACACACACACACACACACACACACACACACACACACACAAACGCAAACATGGCCTGAGGTAATGTAGTAATATTTTGTTTGCTGAGAGCCAGAAGGGCTTTATGGCAGTTTTGGTGGTTATTGAGTAATTGGTATCATGTTGTGGTGCTAAATCTTCTCTGCTTTATGGTGTCAATCTTTAATTATCTTCATTTTCAGTAAAATATTAAAAATTAAACTAGAAGGGTGCCATTTTACTCTATATTTGGAATGATGCTTATTAATCTACCCATTTTTGGTTGAATAAACATTTTATTTCATGAAAATTAATTATTTTATTTTCATTTACGCTCAAATCTTAGAACACAATAGCACCCTTCTGGTTGTCAGCTGACAAATTTAGAGTCAGCATTTCAGGGGCTAGAAGCTCAAAGGGGTATACGTGAAAATAAAATCCATTATCGAACAGCTCATCATCCTCATGATATCACAGGTGAAATAATCCATAATTCTTTGCAAATTAAAAAGCGAACCTTTTCCTTCAGTAAGCATTTAGTTGTGACATGGAAATAGACTGTCTAAATGAATAGTGTGTGTGTGTGTCTGTGTGTGTGTAGAACAATGCAAGGGCTGCAAGTTGTTCACACCACTGGGTTAAAGGGCAATTAAATGAGCAAATGAAATTGACAATTATGTCCAAGGTTACCCTTGCTACTTTTAGCTCTGAGAAAGTTTTTTTTTTTTTTCTACAAAGTGAAGACGAGTGTGAAAAAAATGACCCCAGTGGTGCGTGAAATTATTCCCAGGAATGGTGAAATTGACCGACCCCCAAATCCTCAATTATCTGTGCTGAGAATTGAGAAGTGTTAACACATCTCCCACAAGTAGATGGATTTGCTACCTTGATGAATCCAAACGCCAGGACAGATCTCAAAGTGTTTAAGCCATCTGGTCACCTAAAGTCTCACCTGCAAAGCCAGATTAACCCAGAACATGTAGTTAGTACCTGAAAGTCTCCATTAACTCTTAATGTGCCAGACCCAAAACCCCTAACGTGCCAGACGTTTTTACCCAACGCCAGAAAGTTCGCGAACTTTAGTGGCAATGTAATTTAAAACTGCCATATCTTTGAAATTAATGACTGTTTTGAATTGAGGTCTACACAACATATATCAAGAAATAATTGGTCTTTCGTGCCATGCAGTCAGTTTGCGGTAATATCTATCTCAACCTGAAATATTGCAGAAATAATTGATATCATCAAAAAATTGTTAGAAATTTTTGTGTAGTATGGAAAGAAAGAGTCATTCGTGGTTTTTCTTCAATAGAACGCTCCCTTGACTCTGTGAGAAAGTTTTAGAGCTACATCTCCTCTTTCGAATGATAACAAAATTGTCTTCTAGAGTTGTATAATTACAAAGATATTGGCAGTTCAATTTGTCTTTTCAATTTCTTTTTTTTGCCTCGGTAATTCACTCCCCAATCTGAGTCCTTTAGTCCCAGATCTTGTATTTGAAACTAAAGTAAATCCCGGGTCCTGGAATAATGTCTTTTGTCCACTTGAGAAAGAAGCACCGACTAATCCTTCTTTTGTCTATGCGGACTGCGGGCGGGTGCACTCTATTGAAATCGGCAGGCCTTTGTTTACAGGTCTACTTTCCGTCCACTATACATGTGCATAGACAAGAACAAAAGCGTGTTCTTCCTTCGTATATGCTAGCATGGGGACGATTAGTGAAGTTCACCAAGACAAAAGGATGAAAGACTTGACCGACGAACAAAAGCTTGACCCACTTTGAGGGACAAAATGAAAGCCGCTCCCGCAGAAGAGCACCCAAGGTGGAAATGCATAGACAACACACGCAGATTAAGTAGCATACACACGCGTGATTAATCAATGAGAATTTAGATCTATACACAGCTCGCAGAGGGTGCGCTCACTGCGAATTTTCCCGACGCGAAAAAAATACATCTAGCTGAAAAAATACTTATTTACTCAAAATTTTCCTATGTAAGGATACTCATATTTTTAGCGGAAACAATGGCTATGCTAATCAGCTACCAGTACATATCAGTGGCAGTTTCTTTGTGTAACAAATTATGGTACCACAAGAACCTAAATGACCAATGTTTTTCACGCTCTTCTTAGTCGCCGATCGGCGACCATGGCACGTCAGGACTAAGGTCGCCGTTCGGCGACCATGGCATGTTAAGAGTTAACCCACAGACTCTATGAATGTTGTAGAGCCTGTAGAAAGTCTAAGGGAATGTTAGAATCTAACAGGGAATGGTTTAATTGTGCACCTGTGGTTTTCTGGACAAGATCAAATTTTGTTTCCATCCATAGTCAATTTTGTTGTGCTTTTTTTTCTCTTTTTGTCTGGTAAGCAGTGGATGAGTTGATGTCATGTGTCTTTAAATAATTACAGTATTTTTTCCACTTTGCACCTTTTGCTCCATCGAGTGTGAATTCCTTGTCTATTGTTGAACAGTATGTCCTTTCTTATAGTGTAACTAGACATATTTCTTGTGTGGTGACAACTCCAATCTCTACTGCTGAAACAGTTAAAGTAGAATACAAGAAGATTACAGAATCAATTCACAACCCTTGGCCTAAACCTAAACCTAAACCAGCATGTTTTTTTTTCTTTTCGTGTGCAGAACATGAAAATAATCCTTTATGATGTTCGTGAATACTCACACATACACCTGAAAATACATACATTGTATCCACCTCTGTGATATGCATGTACTGTAAAAGTGGACATTTTGTCACAAGTAATTTTTTGCACTCACTCTTACAAGATGAAGTTTGCATGTTTTTGATTTAATGGAATCAAATATAAAGTGGTATTGCATATAGCAAGCAAAAATTTTTGAATGTTTTCATTTTTGCGCTAGTTACATGTCGCAGGCAAATCTCCACACCACAAAAATTTCCATTATTGAAGGCATATGACTTTACATACATATTTGTTTTTCTATTTTTTTCTATTGCTTTTCTTCCTAATGGCCATAATTGTAGAGGAATCACTTCACACAAAACAGAGACAGAAACTTAGAATTTACTTATAAATCCAGTAGTGAACACCACTTGATAGTCAATCACCACATTGAATGCAAGCTACATGTGACAGAAATGGCATCGTTAAAAACACTTTCATTTTTATATACTGTGGCATTTGGTGATTTATCGATCGTCTTGGGCGGATTTGTGCGTTTTAGCAGGATATGTGAACTTGGCACACCGTCGACTGAGTCAGGCATGAGAACGTGGCACATAAAGAGGACCTGAATAGTTCCTATCCTTCGCTCCCATTAATTAATTGTGAGGAATAGAAGTCAACCTTAATACTCTGTCGCATCGATGCAGAATATGAAAGATGACAGAGTTGTCTCGTGATTTAGTTTTGATATTCAAAAAGCAGTGTGCTTCAGTCATCAGAAAATACATTGTATATAGCAGGCAGAATTTCCTGCATAATCTTTTCTTGTCTGTCTGTCTGTCTGTGTGTGTCTGTCTGTCTGTCTGTCTGTCTGTCTATCCCATCTCTCTGTCAATTTTCCCCGCAATTTTTGAAATGACAGATTCCTCTCTATAAGGTGCGATGTGACGGGTACGCCAGCTGTCGGCTTCGCTTTGAATTCCCCTTCCCACTCAAGTTTGGTAACCAATTGACTAACACTAATGTGATTTGTGTGTTTGACTGGCTTTGTGTATCCGCCTTCTGATGCTATACTGAATCAGATGGAGGTTTAAACATTTCTTTTTCTCAAAATCACTTTTTTTCATATTCTAGTTCCTCTTCCTCATCTTCATCTTCATCTTTGTCTTCATTTCCTTTTTTCCTCTTTTTCCTTCTCCTTCTGCCATCTGGCATAGATGAATGAAAAAGTGGAAGAAATAAACAGACATTGTGATGAGTTTTTTTATTCAGAATCGGTAGATGGATCCTTTTACTATACAATCAATCACATCTGATTTCAAACTTCTCATGAAAATATAACTTTGAATAGTTTAGTTGCATTGTTTTTCCATTCTCAGGCTAATGCTATGATACATCTATCAGGCATTTGTGCAATGTCCCTTAAAAAAAAAAAAAACACCACAGAAACAGGTGATCCTCAGAATGAAATTGACACTTTTTAAGCTTTGAGTTTTGATTGGCACAGAAAACTCCATAACATACACACTGTCCAAAGTTCTTGGTGCAGAAAGGGTTAAAGTAGAATGGCAAAAAGGAAATGAGGAGAGCAGCATACTGGTGTCATTTTTTTGATATCACATTCATGTCTTTTAGGAGTAATAATCTGCATTGACAGAGAGCTTGTTTTTGTATGAGATTGTAAGACTTTAGTTATGTGTCTGACGAATGCAAGAAAGAAAAAATAAATATGTTTCATGATGGCATATAACTTTATATAGATACAGGAACTCACTTTGCTAAGAGTTGATTCAGCCATGAGTCGATTTCATGGTAACCAAAGAAATGACTCGATATCATATTATGAAAGCCGCTGCATCCAATCAATCAGAAATCTTAACCTCCGCAGCTGCTCTCTGGAAAGCACATTTGAAATCTTGTGGATTTGCAAAAAAGAGCTGTAGTCGTAGATGAACTCGCATGTTGATTGCCTGTATAAAGATTGTGATCCCCCCTTATTCATTGAATTCATCCATAGATATCAATTGCAGTGCCAACCACCTGCAAATACCAGCTGCCATTCAGCTAGCTTGCTAGGGTGACTGAAAATTTGTCCTTGAGTTTATATTTGTACTTTTCTTTGATATGACTCTGTAAAAGATGCTAAAAGATTAAAAAACAGGAACTAAGATTCCTGTTTGTATTTCACATTCTGCTCTTCAAATGACATAGTGCCGTTTGTTTGCCAGCTGAACTCATCTTGCTTTCTGTAACTTCCCAAGAGTCTTTTAATCTACCAGAATCCCTTAACCGTTTATGTGCTTTAAGTGCTGATTGATACAGAAATCCCATATAGTTGTACACACTGTCAAAGTCCCTGGTACAGAAAGAGTTAATTTCTTTGTAATGGAGAGTTATTTACAGTCAGCCACAGTGATAATCTGACACTAGTCTTCCTACAATGCTGTGGCATTAAAGACTGCTGCAGTTGACCTTTCCATGTATAGTGTTCTCAAAATAGTATGTACATTTTGATTAAACAGCATTACCAATAACTTTTCAAAGATGTGCAAAGAGTATGATTATTACATCAACACATGATCTTCAGTGCGTGTATAAACTTGTTAAGTTCAGCTGACTGCTTGCTCAAGGATGTGTATTCGAAAGAAAAGACTGGAAATTATCAGGATAAATATCACTGTCCAGAAGTGCACTGTTGACTTGTGTTGCTTAGGAATAGAGAGAGAATGAGACCGAAAGAGAAGTCAATAGAATGCTGATAACACACTATCTGTGAGTCACAGGGAGTGGCTGTGTGTCTGTTTTGTTTTGAATAGGGAGCTATTTGGGGTGTTTTTTTCTTCCTTTACCATATATTGATTCTGAGCCATCCTGCAATTATTATTTTTTCTCTATTCTATCAAAACATGTAGATTGGAAGCCAATTTGAGTTTCTGGCTATCAGATGATGTTTATTGTATGAATAGTTTGGGGATATTGATCTCTATTTTACTTTCTTTTTTTTTAAGTCATTGCTTGACTCAACTTGATTGCAGCTGAATGACTTTGGGTCAAATGCAGTGGTATTTTATATATTTTTTTTTTCTTTCTGCTTTCTATGAAATGAAACTTTCATAAGATATAATATATGAATGCATAAATGCAACTATGAATGTCTGTATGTTTGAGTGTATGAATGTATGAATTCATAAATGTGTGAATGCATGAGTATGAATATATGAGTCTATGAATGTATTGATGTGCGAATGTATGTACACATGGGTGCATGAATGTATGAATGCATTAAGGCATGGATGCGTGAGTGTATGTATGTATAAATGTGTGAATGTATGAATGTATGAATGCATGAATGTATGAATGCATGAATGAGTGAATGCATGAATATTTGAATGCATAAATGCATAAGCACATGAATTGACAAATGTATGAATGCACAAATGTGTGAAAGCATGAGTGTATTAAAGTTTGAATATTTTATTGTTTGAACGTGTGATTGTTTGATTGTTTGAATGTGTGAATGTACCTTTGTGCATATATACACACTTACTGTACATATCCCTATACCTTATCCCTACCCCACCTGCTATCAAATGGGAGTTCGTAGTCGGGCCATTCCATCAGTTGCCATGCCAACCGTTAAAAGCGTCATGTGATGTAGGATGGGAGAGTGTGGTGGACATGAAGACTAAGAGGTCAAAACGATCTGGACAGTCTCTCTGTGCCTATTCCTCGTAACAGATTTATACGAGCCATTTTGGACAATCTACTTTGATGGCCAGTCCCCACATGATAGCAAGCAGTGCGTGCAATCCAATCATGGATATTACCTTTCAGCACAAAAGTGCTTTGGAAAAATTGTGAACACATAAGCTCTTTTTTTACTCGAAGTTTGTTGTTGTTCTTTCCTATTTCAGTTACCTTCCTGATACAGAAAGCTTGAAATAGACCAAAGCTTGACCGACCAAAACTGTATCAAAAAAGCCCACTCCTTTAGCTTGTTGTTGTGAGAAATCACCTTCCATGATTCCCTTCTATTTCACTACTGTCTTGGAGAGGAGGGAAATTAACCCTTTCCTTGTGAGAACAGCTGAGTCATATATCGATTGTATTAAGAGTTGCTGTAACTTGGCGAAAGTGGGGTAAACCATTCTTTTAGTTCTTAGTGTCTAACAGTTACACATGTTGAGATGTGATAAAGAGTATGAAAGAAAAAAAAAGTTCAGATTCTAAAGTATAATTTCCACTTGAATAGGAAAAATGACATTTCTGAGTTGGAAATAGAATGTTTCTTTTTCTGGTCAGAAAAGTATTCTAGCAGAATTTTGTACAAAGAGAAACAAAATTTTCTTCAGATATCAATTTCACTTACTATAGCAATCACCACCACTGTCATCTACCCATGACTCCAATAGAAGGAAGGGGTGGGTGTGGTCATCTGCCCATGACTCCAATAGAAGGAAGGGGTGGGTGTGGTCATCTACCCATGACTCCAATAGAAGGAAGGGGTGGGTGTGGTCATCTGCCCATGACTCCAATAGAAGGAAGGGGTGGGTGTGGTCATCTACCCATGACTCCAATAGAAGGAAGGGGTGGGTGTGGTCATCTACCCATGACTCCAATAGAAGGAAGGGGTGGGTATGGTCATCTACCCATGACTCCAATAGAAGGAAGGGGTGGGTGTGGTCATCTACCCATGACTCCAATAGAAGGAAGGGGTGGGTGTGGTCATCTACCCATGACTCCAATAGAAGGAAGGGGTGGATATGGTCTGGCTTCTAGCTCTTCTTTCTGTCTACCTTGCTTTGTTATTTTTCACTTTCTACAACTTTGATACACAAAGTAGGACATACCCACTCATTTATTGCAGTAGTGCAATAATTCCGTACAATGGTATCTGTGTTTTATTGGGTGTTGATATTTAACCTGTCACTATAAAAAAAAGACATCAAGCCTCAATGTACAAATATTCGTATTGTTTAAATTTCCAGATTTCAAGCATTGCAATGGTGTACGATTTTTTCAAATTTTATATTAAAAAATAACACAAGAATGTAAGACAAAGCTGCCAAATAGAATTTAAAAAAAAGAAAATGTCACAAAGTTGCCTCTAAACCTTAGATACATTTAAGCATGTAGGAGATGATTTAAAGATAAAGGCTGATTCAAAATACTCACATGCTCCATTATATATAAGAAGAATGTGCAATTCTTAAATAATCACAGATTTTGAAATCCAGATTGATGTTAGGTACATATCAAACTTTCTGTATTTATTAAATGAGTATTATCTTTTCAGCCAAATCATATCATTTTTACAGTCTTTTGATATCTGTGATTTCATCAAGGAATTTCATCAAGGAAGTGTGGTGGGAAAGCACATAAAATCATAGATTCTGTAGCATTTATTTCAGAACCATCTGTACCCACTGTGAATGAAAGCAAAATCTTTGTGATTTTCCATGGAGGGGAAGATTACACAGTTAAGTTTAACCCGTTGAGAACCAGTCCCGAGTATACTCGGGCAAGGGTTTATGAGAAATGCGTGTTGTAACAAAATCATCAAGTTCTGAAAGGGTTAATTATCATTTGTCAGTGCTGTGCACAGGGAGACAATATGCCTTCGTCTCTGTTGTGGTTTTACCTCCTGCCCCTCCCCCCTGCCCCTCCCCTTCCCCTCCCCCACCTCAAGGTTTTGATCTCCTTTTCCACTGCCTAACGGCCTCCTTGCATGCCTGCTTGGAGTGGCCCTGATGAGCTGAAGCCGTAGTCTTCAGGCAGATGTGTCGGTTTCCATGACAACAATCTCACTAACAGCATTAAAGGGAGTTCACAGGCATGCTCCAAAAAGAATATCATAAAGTATCTTCTTATACTTTTTCTTTGTGCAACAGTTGCAGATTAGGTGAATGCTATTTTGTACAGTTTAAACATGATGAATGTTACTTAGATAATCATAAGCGTATTAGGATTCAGGATGAATGTCAAAATGGCATACCATTATCAAAATTCCGTACGCAGATTTTTTTTTTATCCCATAGCAGTGTCTAAGCTTTTTTTATCAAATGCTTTATCTTATACAGTGTGTGTGTGTATGTGTGTGTGCATGTGAGGATGTGTGTGTGTCTCTTTCACTTTACCCAAACTTCAGTTTAACTTTCAAGATGGATGTCCTTAGATGCGCATCCAGCAGACAGTTAATATTATTACCACTCACTCAAATATTCTCTACATAAAAACACAAAATTCATAGTATCTGTTAACTGGTTTCAGAGGTGGAGATTGCACACAAGGTGCGACTAATAACATCCATTAAAAAAGGCCATGTGATGTTGCCTGGGAACCAAGGAATTTACGTAGGAAATTACCCCCAGAGTGGTACAGTGCAGTGGGGAGCTATTCTCATGGAGAATGTTGCCATGGCAACCCATCCGACCTGTGGTATCAGTCTTTTTGTTTTTGTTTTGTTTTTGTTTTGTGGATGGTTGCTATCACTTATGTGCAATTAGTATGTGGTTAATGACTGACAGCCTCGTCTCCAAAGATCCTAAGCCATGGCATGGCGAACATTAATGTATGATAATGAGGATGGCAAGGCCTGGCCTTCAGTGAGCATCTCACCAGAATCCAGTCAGAAGCCAGTCAGAAGCCAGGCAGCTGCCCATATGAGGTGTGAGGTTACAAAAATAGACTGTCTGCTCATTAAATATTCAGAAATCATTATCCTTTGCACTGATCAATTTGCTAGGCCATTGGCTATGCTTGTACCTTACACCTATAAGTTTGCTTCTTCACATTTTAGCATTCTTGCTTTATATATATTTTTCCTCTCTTCCTCCCCCCCCCCCCCCATCCCTACCTATATTTTTCCTTCTTTGTCTCAGCACAAGGATGAACAATGTTTTGGTTACCATCAAAGTAAAATTGTACTCAAATTTCAAATGTGAAACAAATCTGTGAAAAGTATTTTTATGTGTGATTCTGTCTATGGACGCATTTTGTAATTTTTTGTTCTTGTTTTTCTCTCTGTGTGTTTGTTTTTTTCGTCATGTGGGACGATTACTGTCATGCACTTGTTTGAGTGGAAAAAGGAAATGATGATTTTTACCCCTGGGATTAGACTTTTTTTGCTTCTGATCGTATCTCTTAACCCGTTGAAGACGAGTTCGGAGTATAGGAGGCAGGTTCCTATGGGAAATGTGTGTTATGTCAAAATCAGCTTGTCCTCAATGGGTTTATTAAACGTTACTCTCATGTCTTCTCTCATCTCTTCTCTTCTCTATCTTCTTCCTCTGTATACATGATTTCCATGATTTCTGCAGTCATCACTTTCACAGAAACAAACATTTTCCACTTGGATCAGCAGTCCCAGAATTTTATGCCCCCCCCCCAAAAAAAAAAAAAAAAATTTCTGTGCAGAAATTAATTTCTGAAATAGAGATCGATGGACAGCGTATGTCTTGAGGTCACCATGGCATGCGGCAGGATTGGAAAATCCTTTTTCCATGAACTCTGCAATTCCTGGTGATTGTTGCAGAATAAAACAGCTTTAGTCTCTAACTTCAGCTCCTAAAAGTCAGTAACCCATGGTGTTTAGGGATATAAGGTATGGTGATATACTATGCAGGAGGCCATACATTGTTTTATCTTTTTCAGAGGAAAGTCTTGCATTGAGACTAGTAATGACAGACACACTTCATCGTCTAATTGATAGACAGCTTAAATGGTATTGCTTGGTTCAGTAAGTGTCAACAAAACAGGCTGTGACCTCAATCTATCTCACATGTGTCTAGTATTTGAAGTAGCAGTAGCAACAGCGGCAGCAGCAGCAGCAGTAGAAGTAGAAGAAGAAGAAACAAAAAAAAAAGAAGTAGGAGAGAAAATGTGTCCTGACACGCTGATAGTACAGCCACCAGAAGTAACAATTATTACTCTTTGAACTTTTAACTCTCCCCGTTATTATATTCAGCTGGCTATGAAAACACATTATCACATGGTCATTGTGTATATTCACTTTGCAATAGTGAATATGCAAGAAGTGATTTGTAATTAACCCGTTGAGGACGAGTCCCAAATACACTCAGGCAGGTGTCTATGGGAAATGCGCGTTGTAATAAAATCAGCTCGTCCTCAATAGGTTAAGGTCCTCTAACAACATGTGGAATTAATGATTTTATAAATCAATTTTTACTATATTGAAGTTGGAGTTATGGTCTCATAATTCAGAGCCATAAATAAGATTTAATGCTGTTCAAATGGCAATCAGGATAGGGTTAGTGGTGTAAAGTTATTTGGATTTAAGCTAAACTTTGTAATTTGTTATATTTGACAGTTTTGGCAGCAGTTGAAAGTTTCCACATTTGTTGGGATTTTTTTTTTTTTTACAATAGATAACTGCATGCAATATTAACAGCCTCCATATGATGGTGGTAGGACATATTTTGTTAAGATGATGTAAATGATATTTGTTCTTAATGATGAAATATGCAAAATCAGTGCATCAATTAACCCATTGAGGACAATTTGATTCTGCTACAACACACATTTCCCATAGACACCTGCCTGAGTATACTCGGGACTTGTCCTCAACGTTTTAATGTTATTAGATCCGATGGACTAGCTAGAAGTTAAGTGTTAGAATGAACATGTATGATGACAAATTGTCTGATGATTACATCTAATCTAATTCATTCTTTGAAAACTACAAGCATGTAGTATGTAGGATAATAATTCACAGACATGATTGATGACTCGTCTATGGTAATATTGATCATCTAATGGTTAAGCATTGCTTCTTTATTTATATTTTAAGTATCTCAGAATCCTTGTTTTGATAGAAGGTAAATGTGTGTCAAGGGTGGATTTTCTTGATACATTATGTAATATGCAAAAAAATATGTCAACGTTTCATTTGTTGGTCTTTCATAGATGTAGACAGGCTTTTAGACGCCGTTACATCACCAATGCTCATTTTCATGCATTTGTGTCAGTTTTTTTGTGTACCAGTAGAATAAGAACAATTTTGGTGTGTTTCAGAAGACGATATATGTTCCTTGCCACTAATCTTTAGTAGTGTAGTGAAAATGAGGCAGTGGTAAGAGACCATTGATTGATACCACTGTCCTGCAGAATGTTCTATGAACATGAGCAAAGAAGGGGGAGTAGGGGTGGGTGGATGGGGGGGGGGGGGTGGTGGTGGGTAGGGGTAAAATGTCAAGCAGGACATGATGGATGCTCCCTCCAGTATTTCACCAGGTGAAATGTCATCTGTCATTTTTTTTTCCCATTTTTTTTTTTTGGGGGGGGGGGGGGGGGTGTGGGGTGGGGAGGGGGAGTTGTTTTTAAAGGTACTGTTTACCATTGGGAGCAGCGATTTCAAAAATGTTTGAGACATCACATTTGATGATGCATGTTTGTAGGTTAGTTGTAAAGGTCCGTAGTCAGTCATTACGAATTGGATGTGTCAATGTACAATCTGTGTCAAATTGTAGGAATCTTGGAGTTTATTTTGACCCTGAAATGTCAATGGCGACACACATTACAAGCACATGTCGATCTGTATATTTGCAACTACGCAATATTCACAGTATCAGAAAATCCTTATCAAACAAAGTTGCAGCCTCTGTTATTCATTCGTATGTTTTGTCTCGTATTGATTATGGAAATGCATTATTGTTCAAGGCTTCATCTTACCAACTGGCCAAACTACAGTGTGCTCAGAACTCTGCTGCTCGGGTCCTCAGTGGAACATCTCGCTTCTCCAGCATTACCCCAGTTCTAAAAAATCTTCACTGGCTACCAGTATCCAAGCGGATAGAGTTTAAAATTCTTATTCATACATGGAAAGCAGTAAATTCTTCAGCTCCAAAATATTTGCAAAACCTTGTTTCAGAATACGTCCCTGGCAGAAATCTCCGTTCATGTAATAGTAAACAATTAACAGTTAAAAGAACAATCTCGACTCTCGGAGAAAAAGCCTTTGTTTCTGCAGCCCCATCTCTCTGGAACGCTCTTCCACTGAGGATCCGATCAGCAGAGACCATTGAAACATTTAAAAAGCTTTTGAAATCACATATGTTCGCATCTTGTTTCGATTGAATTTTCAACGAATTGTTCATTGGTGTGTATATCTCTACTTATCTCTTTCTTCTTTTTCAACCTTCTTATGTACAATTATGACTATTATGTATGCTATTCTTTTCATAATTACGTCCCTCTGCGCCTCAGAATAGGATACTAGATCGAAGGCGCATTACAAATGCTGTACTTATTATTATTATTGTATCACAAAACATCCTACCATATAAATATTTTGCAATAAAGCCTAAGATATGTGGAGATATTACTCTTTTTCTCTGTAAACCTAACTGTAGACAATTTAGTCTGGAAAAAAAATTAACTGCAACTATTGTTTACATTTTGTATAATTACCAATACTTAATTGACATTGATAATACTGATTCAAGTTTTTACGATTGGTTGTTTTTATCCCTAACTCACATTTTAGAACTATTTTCAAGCATGAAAGCTGGGTTTTTGTTTTATCTGCAAATGGTAAATAATGCCTTTAAGTATCCATGAAAGAGCAGACATTATTCATAAACTGACTCGCACCTTTGCTACATGATAGATTACTGGGTAGATTACTTAATCAAAATGTGGGGATGGGGGTTTGGGTTCCTCTTGATTCTTCATGTACCGTAATGGAATTAGCCTATTTTTTCCACTGATTTTGTTTGTGCATCGAGAAAGCTTTTAGCAAGACCAGAAAAGCTCCCCTGTAACCATGGTGAAAGATTTATGGGCTACTTATAGAATCAGGTTACTGACTTCAAAATTGCAGGAACAAGAGCATATATAGGCTACAATAAATGATGTAACACACGCTTATCACCCACACACAAACAAAAGAAAAGAAAAAGAAACAAATGCTGCAGTGGCTGACATGCTTTAAAGTATGATATCACTGTTGAGTTAATTTTGGCCATAACAGTATAGAGCAAAATCACACAAACATAATAGTAGAAATTTCATAAAATTGGACACAGGATATCACTATTGAAAGGATAGGCCTAACCCCAATACTGAAGACCTCACTCCAGAGCGACATTTTCTTTGAATATTTTGTTGATTTTAACTTTGCCAGGCACCATATTACATAGTTACATTAAAAAAAGCAAAACAAAACAAAACAAAACAAAACAAAACAAAACAAAACACAATGACAACAACAAAAACTGAGACATCGAATAACCCCAAAGCATTTCAGTTCATATTTTATACGTTTTTTGCTTTTTGTTGTTGTTGTTGTTGTTGTCATTTTGGCATTATGATGTACACTTCTTTTAAATCTACCTTCGATGAATTATCCTATGCATTGAAAGTATGGCTTGTTAACCCATTGAGGACAAGTCCCGAGTATACTCGGGCAGGTGTCTATGGGAAATGCGTGTTGTAGCAAAATCAAACCCTCAATGGGTTAAAGCAAGGGGAAGGGGATAAAAAAAAGAGTTCTACATTCATTTATTTATACCACATGAAAGCATTTTGTCTTTTAAATTTCCTCATTGAGTGGTTCACAATATACAAGCATTGCTTTTTAGTGGACCTCTCAGTTCTCTTTTTCCCTTCTAAACATAACTTAGTATTTTGCTGGTATGTATGTATATCTCTATTTGTTAATTATCGCTTATCTTTTGCACATTCTAATGGAAATGATGTAAATCCTGATTTATTCTGTGTTATTTTTTGTTGGAAGAAAAATGAGAATGAAAATAAAATGAATTGAATATATATCCCTTTGTGTGTCTGTGTTGCACAAACAAAGTAGATAATATCTAGCACTATTATACCCCAACCAACCCCTCCCTTTGAAATATCGTGAGGTACATTGTATGACATACAATGATTAAGCTACTTTTTTTATGGAGAAGTATGATAAAATGATGAGAGATCTTATTGCAATTTATCATACACCCAAAGTATAATGAAGAAATGATATATATAGAAATATATTTTGTTATTTCAAAGTTTAAAATGAGCCTTACTTTGGTGGGCAATTTGCCCCATAAGAAAAAAAAAATAGATTAATATTTGATATCAGCAAAGCAAAATTAAATCACTTATATTTTGATTAAGCTTTAGTTGTTTTAACGGACTTGATTAGAAAAAGAAATCATATTTATTTGCTTACTGTACTAGCTAGTAGCTATTTCATTTTAGATGTAAGTTTAGTGCTTAGGAACTGAATGTATGTGGAACAAAAAGAGGTACGGTAAAGGAATTCAGATATCACATTATCTCTCATCAAAGAGAGGATGTCAAAATAACATTGTTGTTTCAGCCATAAAACTCTACATTGTACAACTTATGGCATTTTCAACTCTGCAGTCAACCTCACTGAAAAGATTAAACTGCTATAGCGCCATCTAGTGCCTTAAATCTGCACAGTTTTAGAGCCATGATAAAATTCAGCAGAGATCCAGGGGAAAGTAATGAGACATCTAACACAGTAACTTTAGAGCAATCAAGACTCGGTTGATATCACCATCCCTCAGTGAGACTTCATCCTGATCGTTCATATATTTTGCATAGCGCCCTCTTGTGATGGGGGTATTCATATAATTAAGCAGTCTAAATTTACATGGATGCTCTCTCTTTCCTATAGCCCAGCAATGTGATATCATATGGCTAATGATTTCCATAGTTATGACAAGGTTATTTGGTTTGTTTTTGGTTTGTATCCATGCCACACTTCATCTGATTTGTATTTAGCATTATCTACTTATGAAGACCCTGCGTGTTCATTTTATTTTTCAGTCATTTTAATGAGCTTGATTTATGGGTGTTTTCTCAAGAGTATTTGCCTGTACCCACACAAGCAAATGACTACAACTCAGTATCATTATTCCAAGGATGATACCAGGACCAAATTGTCATTCCCAGAATAGGAAAGGACGTTGAACTGGGAAGATTATAATCATCAGTTTTATCTCCCAGGGGAAAAGAATGAAAAGAAGCCAAATCTTATTTGAAGTGAGGCCTTCAGTTTCTTTTCATTCACTTATAATCATGCATACATTGTATATATGACCTTGCATCACAAAACCAACAAAAAGACATCAGGCTTGGATTTTTAGTTAAGAGCAGGTTCTGAAAGAGCTGAATTTATGCTTTAAAATGGTGTGCGACTCAATTCTGATGGGCTCTCGTAATATTGGAAAGAATGCACACACTCTGGATAAATGTGTGCTGAGAATAGAGGCTCTAGAGTATAGGGTCTAATCAAGCACTATAAGCTTACTCAATTATGCTCTGTGCAATAAATGGGGCAAAAAAAAGGTATGTAAAACTTCAGAGTAACAAAAATGAAGGGATCATCAGTTTAAGTTGAAGTTATTCATACTCTATCCACACATTCTATCCATGAGTAACACAAGGTTTCAAAGCAGTAGATCATCCTTTCAAAAGTTATTAGAGTTGAAAGTGAAAAGTGTGGAAAGGTTTTTAAGGAATGAAAAGGGGACTTTACGACATGCCTAATCACATTATTCTTTAAAAAAAAGTGGTTTAGAAAAACTGCTAAAACACATTTTCCCATGCATGTTATAATCCCAAACTTTAGAATGACGTAGAAAAAGAATTGATCTTTCAGAAAATATGAAAAATGCAAGATTGTCTAGGTTGACCCGTTTCACCTGTTTTGTGTCCTCACACAAAATCAGTGAGCACAACTCTTTGTTGGTTTTGTGATGCACGGTCACATATAGACAAACAAGTAATAGTAAATCATTGCCTCAAGGCAATGAGCGTAATCAAAAGGGTCAGGTGACTTTTGACGACATTGCCATCAATTCAAAGTTTGTTGTAGACACTGTACAGAATAGCATCAAGGACATGCATCTTTTGACCCGTTGAGGACAATCTAATTTTGCTACAACACGCAGCCATAGGCACCTGCCCGAGTATACTAGGGACTCGTCTTCAATGGGTTAATCAACAGATATTTTCTGTGGTACACAAAGATGAAATCCTCCAGTATTGTATGCTTCTTCAGTACACTGTCTGATTTGGCGAATAGTACAGAAGATGTAAAACTTATTTCTTAAAAGAAAAAAACAGTTGCAAAAGTTGTGCAAGCAGCTATATCTCATCCCAATAAATGCATTACCTGTGTATGCTGAGTGAATACCTAATGCTAAAAGAGTGTATTTAAAAGAATACTTTTTAGCCATTTAAAGATTTGGTGTAAGGTCTTCTTATTCCAAGCCCTTTTAAGCTTGTCTTTGATAACTCATCAAATTCATTCAAATTCTACCCGGAAAATCACTCCCCCTCTTTTTAAGATAGTTTGCATCCATTTTTATGTAAATGAATATGCTATCATCAGTATGTATTAATCAGATATATGCAGAATATCTATTCATGTCACTTACCAATGCCATGTCAATGAAAAATTTTCATATTTTATTTACTTTATTATACAATATAATCAAATTCAGGTAGTCCAAATTATCTTATTGGTACATTCCATTATACAACACAGCCACTCTTCAAAACTTGTGTGGCTGGTGTGTTTTTGAGAAACCTGTTTGAAATATAATGCATTTAATGTCATTCCCCTTTTTGCCTCTTTTTTTCTTTTGCATTTCATCACCATCATTGCTGACTGCATTCCTGATGATGTCATCACTCTGCCATTGTGATGTCACTCATCAAAGGTAAGTGAAGTTGAAGAAGAAAAAAATGTTCTTTCACATAGTTTTCTACCTTTTTTACCCCCTCCTGTGCATATTATTTGTGTTCTTTCATTCATATAATCCTCAGTAATATCTGTGTTTTGTTGTGTGTGTGAAGTTTACTGCATGCTGTTGTCAACTAAGAGGCAGAAGGCTGTATGTGCTGATTGAGCTATTATGCCCTTTGACATCTCGACTAATGATGCATGTTCACTTGCAATCTGAAGTGAAACGACAAGAAAAGTTTGTAATCTTGTGAGCAGTCTGATACCTGATGAATAAATGATAGCAGTATTCTTAATCGGGAATTAATATCCCATCAGATCTAATAAAAAAAAATGACTCACAAACAAACAAAGCAAAATATCACCAAAAAGTTAATCAAGCAAGTAAACAAAAAAGAAAAAGGAAGTCAAGAGTCCTGAAAGTAATGATGAATGATATTCAGCAGTAATCTGCCTAAGGGAATGATATCAACAAGTCTTATGGAAATGCCCCAAAACGAGCAAAAACAAAAAGTCAAAAGTTCCCCAGATGATTACAGCCTCAATTGACAAAGAATTACAGAGCAGGTTTATTTCGTTGAGAAATTCTCCATCAAGTCCTCTCCGGTTTCTGCTTTGAAAACTGAAAAATCTGTGTTGTAGTGCCATCTACAGTCAGGGGTTCTTGTTGTAACCAAGTTATTTTTGTTGATGTGATTGTTACAAAGTTTATCATTTTGTTTTTGCATAACGGTGTTTACCAATTTATTGCCAGTTCATTTCATTCGGTCACGTATAATCTAATGATGCGTATGAAAGCATGCCAAGTGATAAATTGTACTGTGTAGTGTAGCCTTTGTTGATATGCTTGTGTGGATTTTTTGTTGTTATTTATTTGACCTCGTCCCTGTTTTTGGAGCTATTGAGTGTTGTATGCAGAAATAATTATGAGGCCCAGTGTAAATGCTTCTTTGCATGTGTGTACCTGTCTTGAATGATATATACTGTAGCTCAGGAGTTTAAAAGTAATATATGTATGTGTATTCATGTCTGTTTGTGAGTGTGTATGTGTGTGTGCATTAATGAGCCAATATGTGCCTGTGTGTTTATGTAAGTGCGTGTGTGCGCTCATATGAAAAATTGCAGGGATGAACTCATAGCAACTGACTTCCATCTGACATGTACAGGTGTACACAGCACAGCCACAAACATTCCTCCAGATCTCTCAAGAGCAAATATTTTTTGAAATAGATTCATTTCCATTCTAGAGGGGTGAAACATATTAATGGTAGAGTTGCTGACCTTAAATATTGAAGAAGGTGTAAAACTATACTAAAATTCTTAAAACACACCCATACAGTAACACTGGACAAGATTCCCATGATAATTGTGGGCAATGTCTACAATGACATATTATTCACAAATTTTCCAGTTTGTGATGAAAATATTAATTTCTCGAGTATACCCTCCCCTATCCTACCGATCTCCTTTACCAAGAAATTGAGCCCTTCTCCCCCCTCCCCACCCCCAAATCACGAATCATCCCACCTTTCTGTCATGAGGCTAGGGTTGATGGTCGAGGGATGGATACAGCTTCCACGTCATCATCACCATGCAGTCATACATCTTCTCTACCGGTCCCAGGGGCGGTGTCCAACTGGTAGAGTGGATGAGTTGAACACCCTGCCGTGTCTTCTTTCTTTCCTCCTCCTCCTCTTTTCCCCTTACCTTCTGTCCTTCTTCTTCTTCCCCATCTCTCTTTCTTCCATCCTTCCTCACCATTTGCCTTCTTCCATATTCTTCTGCTGTCCCATTCTATGTATTCTTTCTTTCTTCTTTGTATAGTATTGTGTCTGTTTGTTTGTGTGTCTGTTTGTCTGTCTATTCTTCCCTCCCATCTTTTTTCACCTTCTTCCTTCTTCATTCTCCCCTCTGCCTTACCTTATTTTACCTTATTTATTTTACCTTATTTATCTTACCTTATTTATCTTACCTTATTTTACCTTATTCTGCCTTACCTTGCATCATCAATTTTTCCATTTCATCTATCTCTCCCTCTGTCTATTTCTCATTTCTTTACTCATGCCTCTGTATACAGTATATTTTGATCCACACTGTATATCATAATGTTACAGATTGCTAATATTATGTTTCATTCAACCATCCGTCATCAGGTGTCACAGTTAAACACACACACACAAAAAAAAGAATGGACACCATATATAATATTCTTGTACATATTTATATATATTTTCAGTTTATGCCATCAGCTGAGAATAAAAAGTGCACGATCACAATCACTAAGGAAAGTATTAAAGCCTTATTAATTTTTCACTTTTGGTTGACCACGTTTGCTCCACCTCCTTTTGTTTCATAAAAGAAACACTGGAGTGTCTCGTTGCCTAGCGCCAAGGGACGCATTTGGCCCAGTGTTGAATTACGCCCTCTGGAGAGGAAATGTTTCGTCATTGGCCATTAGCAAACGTGACTTGAATCAACTCCGAGAACAACGTACACTTTATGAGTAGTGTCCCTCTTCTGTGTTTGCTATGATGGCAGGTGAAGAAAAAACAAGAGTCCGTGGTTGTCCGGCTGAAAATGTGTGATCATTCTGGTTTCCCAAGGAGGGCCATTAACCCAGAAATTAATAAATCACAAATGCGGCTGTTCCCATTTAAATGATGGCATAAAATATGAATATGAATTAAATCTTGCATATCATTTCAGTCTCAAGTTTCTCATGAAGTACATAGGTAAATGTCCTGTCTATGACATCATCCCAGCACTAGCTCATTTCGACTCTTGGACATGATCGCTGATTGGACAAGTTAGTTTTTGCAGATGTTTAGGCATATTTAGACAGCAACCACGTGCTGATGGATCTCCTTATGACGTAAATGTTGGTAGATTGCGTGCTCAAATCACTCTCACTTTCGTGCTATGATATATATAAACCCGTGCTATACTATACAGGTGTTGCCTTTTTGGAGGTGTACTGTAACTTCATTTCCCTGCGGGAATAGTGTTTTCCTCATATTGTCTCGAGGGGAAAATATAATTCCCGAGGGACTGCTAATTGTGAGATATTATAATGATAGACTGGTCAGTATTTGTTTTATTACATGGTCTGCATGAATGCACATTATTTCATTCTACTTCTGTCAGCGCAGCCAGTAAAATTCTCAATTTATATTACCTGGTGTGTGTGTGTGTGTGTGTGTGTATGTATTTTAATGAAATAAAAAGATTTCTTAAAGATATCATTAAAATTTTTACATATTTGGAAGTTTCAGAATTTATATCTGTCTATCGCCTGAAAATGTGTCAAACGTGTTTCGGATCATGATTCTGTCTCAGAATTTTTTTTTTCGATAAACGCACCCTCAGTTAAGAATGATTACTGCAGTTTGTTTGCCTTTTAGGTACAATTAACTGCTGGCATGTTTTATTGGCTTCACAGCACAGATGTCCAGGTATTATATAACTGTCAGTGAAAGAATATTATGTCATTGCATAAGTCTTCCAATATTCATTGTTCAGCCAGTGATCCTGAAGGGGGAACTGATACCCTAATACACCTGATTTGGTTTGCTTGTTAACCCTGAGCCCAATTTGAGAGGTATCACACCAGCACACAAAGTAGATTATGGAGCATATTACACTTCTACAGGTACTTTACGGATTGGATTAAAGGACATTCACTCTGTGTGCTATGGTGTAACCCCCCTGTGTACCACATTATTTTGAGACCACAATCCTCGAGCACTTTTGGAAAACATTATCTTTTGAAGAGCCGTTTAACTTTGTATAAAAGCATTTATGCTCGATGTGCAGCACAGCAAAGTGACAGAGAAAATGGCAAATTATATAATGATAATGATAATAATAATAATATGGAAAATTTATAAAGTGCTTATAAAGACAAACATGCTTTAAAGCACTTTACAATTATCAAAAAGGAACAAACATATAGATTGACCATGAATACAAAATAATCCACAATACATGGTAATCAGTTCTGTTCTTGAAATAAATGGGTTGTGAGAGTCTTTTCAAAATGTCAGTGGAGGTAGAGGACTAAATATGAGCAGGAAGGTTGTTCCACAAAGAGGGGCATATATACCGGAGGGGCATATATAAAACCGGAGGCGATAGCCTTCTTTCAAAACAGATCCCTTGTTTACATCCAGGACTGCATCCATCCAGAACAGTAGTTTGTAATCTTTAAAACTGGTGCCGGTATGTGTGTCATTGCCCTCGAGCCTAGCAAAAGGTAGTAAGTGACAGATCACTCACACATTGGTTACTGGTGTCTTTGGATAAGAGACAGCACTGAGTTCTTATACATATGGTTGGCAGTTTTTGTGTAGAGACGCTCCTGAGGGATGTCTAGGTCAGGAAGCGAAAACATTGCACTGACGTCAACGTTAGGTGGCAGATACATTTTTGCATGCTTATGATAAACAGCACTTGCTTCTGTTTTCTACCAAAACGAGGCAGTTAGTAGTCATGCATGGATGCACTTTAAGGGAGATCACACTCTTATAGAAATCTCTCTCTCCCCCAAGCGAAACAACCAATACCAGATTCCCTCCCCCCCCCCCCCCCCCCCCTCAAAAAAAAAGAACTTTGGCATTGAAAGGCAGATAAGAGATTATGGGGAAAAGTAAAGAAATGGGACATATACTGAATCTTAGCATTCTTTGAACAAGACATGCATTTTCTCACTCCATTTATATGTATGAATATTTGTGTTTACACCATTTTATTAAGGTCGGGTAGATTTTCATCTGACTAAAGTCTCAAATAGTACTTATCCTATAAATTCAAGGGGCAGATCCTCAATTGAGCATCGAGATGTGGTGAAGCATTAAATCCTGTCCTATTCAGTTAGGATCAACTTTCCAGTGACCACTGCTTAGATTGAACGTTTCAACTGTTTGATGTTACAATAGTACAAGGATGGATACTAAAACATAGAAACAAAGCAATGACACCTGAATAAAGTACCACTCTAGTGTTACAGAGGAGTGGAAGGCTTGAAGCATATCTGATACGAGGACACCTGAAGTATAGCAAACATTTTGCAGCCAAGACAAACACATTTCCTACTTCTGGGATAAAAAGTGACAAATTGTGTGTGTTTTTTTTTTTGTTCTTTTTTTATTTTCTTCTCTCCTCACCTGGTTCAACTGAATTGAAAGAGTAATGGGTCTGCGTCACGGTTGACTGATTGTACCACAGTTCTGGCGATGTCAGAACTTACCAGAGCAAATAGTGTGAAAGAAAAATCTTTCCTCTTCGGATCGTAAAATACAATGCCCCAAATCATATGAGATTGCAATGGTGTGCACGTTCACCGACAATTGGTATCAAGAGAACTGGAAATACAGGGTGTGAGAAGTGGTACACCTGGGTATAGTCTGTGTTTCTGCTTGAGAAGAACTGAAACTCCGCATTTGCTTAAAGTTTAGTAAAGTTCAATGTAGCACAGGATTTTGGAGCTGCCAGCTGATGAGAGAGCCTACTTGATTAAGGATTTTTATGGAGGATGGCATACTTGTATGCCCCATGTTTTGGGGGCTGTTGTGGACGGGCATATATGCTGAAGTGAATTTACACCCCTGGCTGTTCCTAGGAAAACTCGTGCAAGCTGGGTTCATGGTTTACAGTCAAGAGGAAGCATCAGTTACGCTTCAGATATACCATTCCTGGGAACTTTAGTCGGAAGTTTACGAATGCGTGTAGTCTGCGTGGTATGTTTATCTGACCACGGCACTCGTTCCTGCGGGCTTTCTCCACCTGCCCTTTGGAGAGTAAGCTTGCCAATTTGGACAGTGTGGTGGTAAAGTTTCGCTCAATATGTTTGACGCAATATTACATTGTCTCCGGAGGACATAACCTTATGATGCAACCACCTTTCAAGGAGAAATAGAAAGAGACAAAGAGAGAGGGAGAGAGGGAGTATCCAGTGGACATACCTGTCATGCAATCACATGGTGACGGAAATGTCAAAATAGGCCAGAACTGACCCATTTTACTGCAGTCACCTGAATAGTAGAAAATAACAGCGAACAAAACAAACTTTTAGAAATAGTCGCCATGGCTGCGGCCGCCATGGTAGCACTCTCTGGGAATACCTCAGCCAAGAACTCTCCCAGGATCCAGCGAAGGGTCAGCAAAGTGCGCCCTCTAGCTGTTCTGGCTGTCCAGCTTCAGGAGCATAAGGACATGGTACCTAACAATGAGGATGAAGAGATTCTCATGGTAAGTTGTCCTTGAACCATTTAGAAAACCCCTTCAAGAAGCAGTCTCTCGTTGGTTTATGCTGCTTGGGCCGCTTACCCAAAGCAGCCCCTGACTAGCTCTGTTTTCATGGCAACCAAGTTCCTCTTAGATACTCAGTGCAGGCGTTTGAATGTTCTTACATAACCACAAACTTCTTTGAGTGTGAAAGTGTACAAGTTGTGGAACATTCATCTGTGGCAGTTGGTCAACATGATGGCTAGTTTGTTTACGTTAGCTGGCAGTGATATCAGTGATTTAACTTCCAGATCTGCATTAAAGCCACTTCTCTAAACCAGCAGAGTATTTACTGCAGCCGAGGCTCTTCCAGGCTGCTATACGATCCGATTGCTCAGGTTCCGAAACCACCTAAAGGGGGTGATTTCAAAACCTGGGCAGTCAGATCAGATGTCCTTTTTCTGCATTCTGTCTGTTTAAATTGAGCTGAAAGGCTGCTTGAGGTAGCTTTAGGAGGCTTCAGAACCCCCTTTTTGCGTAGTATAAATTGGGTACCAATTTCTTTTCTGCTATACTTTTTCCGGCCCCTCCCCTAACCCCACATGGTCAGTTATCACTCCGAGGACACTTAGTACTGTGACATGTTTTACCCTGTTTGCAAACAATGTTTGTGGCATTCTAAGACAGTAAAACACACACACACACACACACACACACACACACACACACACACACCCACACACACACACACCCACACACCCACACACCCACACACCCACACACCCACACACCCACACACCCACACACCCACACACACAAACAATCAAAGTGAATTCCAAGAGTACCTTAGTTGTTATCATCCTCAGGATACTTACTAGGACAATTACTGCCTAGGACAATGCTTTAAGGGCAATGGCCTGTTAGGGAAGGAGATCAGGAAGGATTGTCCAA
The DNA here is from genome assembly GCF_040938485.1 of Diadema antillarum. NCBI lineage: Eukaryota > Metazoa > Echinodermata > Echinoidea > Diadematoida > Diadematidae > Diadema > Diadema antillarum. Next base: position 131,353 of record NW_027272307.1, on the reverse strand, counting down.
AGAGAGTAAGTAACAAATAGGCTGATAAGAGTGTCTCAGGATGCTTGCACTGTGGTAATGATTTGCTCTGATTACATGGATTTATAAGTCAACTAGAACGATAAAATTTAACCTTCATTGGCAAATAGATATAGCAATCCTGACACATTGTCACAACTTTACATGATTGTGAAAGAAGAACATATTTCTATGAAATCACTAATCAGATGAACCTCATTCAGGTGTTACAACTACATGTATGTATGCACATTAGAGGGCATATACAAATCTACCAATTTTTACATTGTGATGTTAGAGTTCATGAATTAAAATGAAAATGAGCACGTTCAATGGCTAAGGCTCGGTTTTGGATGTTAATGAAGAGAAGAGAAAATAGATGGACAGAGAGAAGGAAGAAGTAGTGGAAGAATGGAGAAAGGAGAAAGAAGGACAGAAGAGAAGGACAAGAAAAGGAGGGGGGGGGGGTGTTACCAATGGAGTACATTGTCTACTAGCCAGCAACCAGGGGAGAAAATACTAAGGACCACACACACACACACACACAAAAAAACTAGCTCTAGACAGAGAGCAGATTCTTTGCTAGGTGTGATATGTTTTTTCAAGTACAGTACTACTAGTGACACTACTATATTATAATGTCATGATTCATTTTTCTTCACACATTAGCCCATTCCATACAGGAACCTGGTGGCCTGTGTATTAGTTCTATGGGGATTTCAGAATTCAGTATGGAACAGGTTAATTGCAATTCATGATTCTTCAAGAAGCTGCATCTATGACCTAAGTACAAATCCAAATTGTATACCCAATTAGTGTGAATTATACAATACAACATCTGACCATCAAACTTCTTTCACTGTGTGGGCTAGACCTTCTGAACAAGCATATTATCTTGTGGGTCATTGTGTTACAAGGATTATTATCCGTGTGTGGAAAGGTAATTGACCTCGGGTATTTAGTAGCCATGCAGGGACTAGATGTGCAGAATATGCGAGAGAGCTATAAATAGACCTTCTGGCTATCCGTTCGCACACACCCAAAATTAACAGTTTTCAAAAATCAATTTTCTTTTTTTTTTGCACTGAAATGCAAAAGCCTTTAGGCCTTACGCTCCTTTTCTGGGCTCCCATAGAAACCTGTGTTAAATGCAGCATATTCCATAAATCATAAAAAATCAATCGAATCATAGAATTTTTTTTTAAATTGAAGCAGATGAAGGGAAATTTTCTCTGCTTTCAAGCAAACTACATATTTTGGGATGTTTGCCAGCTCTAAAAAAAATTAAGAGCCTCCATACGAGACTAGTCATCCAGTCACTCTCAAAAACGATAAAAGTAGCAAATTACCTCATATATCAATAAAAATTCATTAAAAATACAAAAACCCTGATTCATTCAACTTCTTCATTGCCTGCAGAAGCTCCTGTCCTCAAGCAATGTCAAACACTACCAAAGGTGGCAATTTTCCACTTGACTGATTTTTAATGATTTTTGGGGCAAAAAATAACATTACCTCATCTTTGTACTGCCTTCCCTGTAGGCAATGCGCGAGTTGAATTAGGAGCGAGATGCCTTTAATGCTTGAATATGGGCATAGAAATATGAAATACTTCCTTGATCAGTGTCACAATGCACAGATCATGCCATCTTGAGTAATTGGGGAACCCCATGCAGTGTGTGTATAAATGGCAGCAAAAAAAAAAGAAAGAAAGAAAGAAAGAAAAGAAAATAGTGTTTTTTTAATCCCAAGATGCAGCTTACCACATTAGAATTGGGTGAGGGTTTGTAGGGTCATGTTGCAGCCATTTCGTAAGGCATGATCAGAGACTTAAAGTGCTTCACCTTCACCAATGGCTGTGTTTGATGGTGGCTGGATTGGGTCTGTTTTTGTGATCTTGAGAAATAGCACAACTTGGGTATGGGTTCAAAAAACTCATTGTTATGTTCAGTCTCAAATTGGTCAAATCAAAACATCATGGTCCAATGAATTACAACCTTGTGGTATTATCAAAACACCATGGTCCACTGAGTTACAAAGATTACAAATAATTGAGGAAGTTATTCAACTGAACTGTCTTCATATAAGTCAACATCCATGTCTAACCCGGTACGGTGTAATTAGCCTCTTTTGAAATTTACTGGTGTCCCCTCGGGTACCCTGACATGGTTGTTTGTGTGGGTGTGTGTGTGTGTGTGTGTGTGTGTGTGTGTGTGTGTGTGTGTGTGTGTGCAGGGGGGGGGGGGAGTGGGAAGGGGTGATGTTGCAGATGTGTGTGCTTCTGTGCTTTGTTCTTATCCTCTGTGTCCATGTACTACCCGCCCTTCTTTGCTAATTTATATCCAAAACTCAATCAATTTGTGTAGTCCCATACATTGAAATTTACTGCTTCCTGCTGTGAAGAAATCGTGAGAGGTTGACATTGCTAGAATACTGTTGTGTAACAGGGGTACTAAAATAAGAAAAAAGAGATTGAAAGAAAGTCACTGTAAGGTTTAATTCAAATGAATTTGTACTCATGCATGCAGCCTAGCTGTACTTTCTGCTCAAAATTAAATTAGTTTTGGAGAGAGAATTCTGTGGCAAGAGATAGAGAAAAATAAGATATGACTGTCAGCATCAGTTCCAACAACACAACACGAAGGCCCTATGTACTGGCAATTGTAGCTTCTTTTTGTGCAGAATTTGTCACAAAACTGCTCACTTGTGATTGATACCCATCATTTACATGGAAAACTTTCTGACCCCTGTGCCCTAAAAAATAGAGCAAAATTACACACATACACACACACACACAAACACAAACAAACAAACACTACTGTAAACGTGGAAATTTTCCTGGTGTTGAAATGTGAAAATTTGAAAATGAAAGCACGCGAATATTTTTGCTTGCCAAATATTCCTGTACTTGGTGTCTTGATTCCGCGGAATTAAAAACACGCGAAACTCTTCCTACCCGGCCAAGCGCGAAAAATTAGTAGCGCAAAAATATCCACTTTTACAGTAATAGATCATTGTGTGGTCAGCGGATTAAATGCTCAGAGACAAGAACTGATCAAGGACTCTGGTATCAGTCTCTCTCCTGTAGAATTTTACGCATTGTTTGAGATGAATGAACATATTATCTTCCATTTTACTGTCCTTCCTTTGCAGTGCTTATGTGAACAGACATGAATCCACCAATTTTACACCTCTTATCACAGTATTCTAATGTAGCCAAATTTACTGTACTTGCAAAATGAAAGAAAGAAATCCGTGCAAAATGAGGCAATTTAGTTGAAAATATCAAATATCAAAATATCAAATATCAAAATATTGATTGCTTCTGATTCATTGCCTGATATCTTATTGGTATCTTTTTAAGTCATTGTTCATTCTAAATGGCATTTGTAATTGTATGAGGACTGGCTCTCCTATCAATTCTGCGTCAGATTTTTTTTTTTTTTTTTTTTTGGGGGGGGGGGGTGGGATAGGACAGTCATGGGAAAAGTAAGATTTTGGAGAAATCTGAAGTGCTAGAATCAGAAATTTGTTGGTTAGTGATATCAAGCTTTGTTTCAGTTCAGGGTTTCAATTACACTCCTGTTGAATATACAGAGGGAATTTCTCTTCTCAGTTTTAAGTAATCATATCATCGACTGAGAACTAGAAGGGCTTTATCACAATTTTGGGAGTATTGGGTTATTGGTATCATGTTGTAGAACTCAATCTCTACTACATTATGATGTTATTTTCAAATTATTTTGATTTTCAGCAAAATGTTACAAATTTAAACCATGAGGGCACTTTTTACCTTATATTTCAAACAATACGTATAAATCTACCCAGTTTGGATGAAATTCACTTTTTTATTTCATGAAAATTTATTGTTTTGTTTTCACTTACACTCAAATTTTAGAACACAATAGCGCCCTTCTGGCTCTCAGCTGCCGATGTAGTCACTAGTATGTCCCATGTCATATTTTCAGTCACACAGGGAGCCCCGAATTATGATCTGTCCGCATTGCCAATTAACAGCATGCAATGCGCGAATTCGCTCTTATATATTCAATTTGTCTGCCTCCGTCATGCATAGTTTTCCAGTAATTAGAGGCTGGAATATGTTGAGGTGCAGCATTATACAATGTACCCATCACAAGTTCAAATCTTTATGAGAGGCTGTCAGAGAGAATATGATAGGGAAAACTGGTATGTGGAAAAGCTCTGAGTATCAGTTGGTTTTTGCTCTTTTTTAACAAATGAATGTCATGATAAAAGCAAAGTAAAGATGTCACAAAAGCTTTGTTCCTATTCATGGTAATATTGGCTGCAATATTGCCTGATAAAAAATATGTTAAGGGCAAAAATAGGGGTGTGTGTGCCATAGATTCTGAATCTACTGCTTCAACTGTGTGGTTGTAATCACAGGTGTGCACACAGCACACAGTTACAAATGCACAATATCACACATAATCTTCATGTAATCCTAAAAATCAATTTCCATTTGTGAAGCACCCATTTTTTTTTTTAATCATCTTTCATGAGTGTGTTCCTCCTTATTTCCAGGGAGTGGCACAGTGTAAAATTATCAATTTTTGACACATTTATATTTTTTCCGAGGTCTGCAAATCTGCTATTTTTGCTCAAATAAATCTATGGTTAACCTAGTTTCCATTTTTGTTTTATTCTTTATCCGTTTTTTTTCTTTTTTTGTTACCAATCAAATGCTCTTATTTTACTCTTCTCATTTTCATTTTCATTAAAAAAAATGAATGTTTGTCTACTATGAGGATTCTCCTCTGTTCGACATTGTGTATATACTTTTCCACCACCATATTTCTTTTTGATTCCTACTTTTCTCTCTATTATTCCTTCTCTTTCCTATTCCTTCTCCTCTCCTCTCATCATTCTCTTCTTCCTTCTGTCTGTTCTTCTCTCCTTCTCTTACTCCCACTGTCACCCCGTCCCTCTTTTCTCTCCCTATCCGTCATGCTCTCTTGCTAGTGTTTACCATTCCTCTATCCCATCTCCATTGACCAACTTGTGCGAATACCAAGCATATATGAGATACTAATTGATTACCACTCTGGTGGGTAGCTGTGTGGTGAGGTGGGGGGGGGGGGGAAGGAGGGACACCATGCTCTAACTCTATTTCTGCCACCATTCTTCTTTAATCACTACATGATCGAGATTCCAAAGAGTTGAATCTCACATCACCATTTCAATCTCAGTGTGGTGTAAGGTCAACATAAGTGTTATTCAACATTATCTCAAGTGTGAGGTAGAGTTGCCCCCTTTATTAAAGATAATGTTGTATTAGAAATACTGAAGCGTCATCTTACTTTTTCCTTTAAAACTGAAAATATTTTAAGAGCTTACTCACTAAGACCTACATGTAGCTGTTTACTTTGTCACATTATCATAGTTGTGCAAGTAAATATCATTGTAAAACAGTGCTGTACTAGTGTTTAATATAGATATGCATAATATAATATTTTGCATAAGTTATTTGTATGTATTTTGGTAATGTTAATTTTTTATAGCATTTACTATGTCTTTCTTTTAAATCAGATGTTTCTTGTAATTTCATATTAAATACAGTGTACATTTGAAAAGCTCATCATAAGCTACATGTAGCCATAACACTCAATGACATGCAAGACAATGCTTACCCCGTTTATAAACAGGCTAGTGTAAAATTATTAATGGTTGCTGCTGCAGAAATTAAGGAATCATGCATTGGACTTGACAAAACAAAACCCAAACTTTACTGAATTTATTTTCATCTTTAAAAAATAACAACTTTGTTATGTTTTGAAAATAACTAGTGGGCATGTTTACAGATGTGATCAAAGTCTTTTTTTCTTATTATTATTCAGTAGAACTGCCCAGCTGTTTCAGTCATGATCTGATATCTGTTGCTTCCCTTTAATAGGTAGGAGCTCATCACCTGTCATATAGTGGGAACATCTGGCATTAACCCCTCCCAATCCTGTGGGTATCAAGATCCGGTATCACTGAGGAATGGTGGGTTAATTTAGAGCCCGCCGTGTGTCTAACTCGATGCTTTGATGCGATTTGTTGTTCATGGCAGGTGTATCTATGGTAGAAAACAACTCTTGTGTGGCCTTGGTCCATCAACCAATCACTTTAGCATGTGATCCTCATCTGCACATTCGTGTTGAGTTAGCTCCGATGATCACTTGGGTTCCTCTCTTTTTTTTTTTTTTGTTTCCCTCGTTTCCTTTTTTCTCCCCCTCCTCCTCATTCGTTGGGTTGGCGGGATTCTTAAATTTAGTTGCCAGGCTGGGCCATGTGTGTGTGTTTCCCTGAGGTTTGTGCTAATCGGCTTCGTAGTTACCCGTTCTGCGGTGAGCAAATGAATTTATCACGGTGGTAGCATCATCTGCATGACTGCGGCGTTCCTGGGGGAGTGCTAATTAAAGCGTGATCAGCTCGGTTGGAATAAGGACTTTTCTTCTCAGGCACGCCGTGTCCCCCCTGGAAGTCCTGCAGCAGTTGTTCCCCATCCACCACCACCGACACCACGGACGTCATTGACTTTGCCGTCATCACTGCAAAACATCGGGTGTAGCGGTCACTGTTGCTCTGAGCAGGATATAGTGTGGAGTATCACCACCATGTGAAAGCAAGCCCTCTGTAGCTGGCTTAAAGGCAGGATAATGTGATGAATGCATAGGAGACCAGGATAAGAGGAATTTATGTTGTGGGTAAATCTTTTTTTTTTCCTCCCGTGCCTGTGCATCCAAGAGTGATAATGTTCTGCAGGATCTGACATTCTTAGGGCTGGCCACTATGCATTCATTGTTTCTTTGGTGTTGTTATTTTATGTTAGTTTATGTCTTTGGTTATAATCAGGGCTTTTCATACATTGTATCTCTCTCAGCTTTCTTGTTCCTGGCTTGTTCTAGCCTTGTATTGTTAATGTAAGGGAGATGTTGTTTCATCATAATTTGGTAGATTTGTAACTTGGCTCTATGTTTGCTGTAATAAACCTCAACAGGCCCCAGGACAAGATATAATGCATAATCTATTGTATAAATGAAAACAGCTGTGCTAATACAAGATGTATGAGTAAACACTTGAACAGTGAATCTCATAGAATATTTGTCTGTATGCAGATTTGAGATTATTGATTTCTTTCAATGTTTTGTCCTAAAACAAACAAACTCTTTAAATTACTGAGTTATCCAGTTGCTGTCTAGTTGTGATTAAGGATATAAAGACATGCATCTTTTATGTGGGTGTGGTTGGTAACAGATTGTGTCAAGAACAGCTGAGACACACCAGCAAATCAATGTCTCCCGTTAAGTGACCCCACAACAGGTGCAAGTTGGTGTCATCCGGCGATGTGTCTCATGTTATGTCAAGAAAGATATTGATTCTTTTTTTTTATTGTAGCTATCTAATCTGGATTATTTTTGTTTTCTTTTATTACTTATCCTCATCCTCCAATCTTGTTTCTGGCATGCAGAGTTTAATTCAGCCTTCTTCATCGCATTTGTCGGAATATTATGGGATTATCGTCTGGGCTTCCCCCTGGTTGGGTTTATTTCGGAAGTTGAAATCTGGAGAAGGGACTGAGGAGGGAGTTTAAATAGGGGCAGAGAAGGGGAGAGCGAGTTGGCTGCCCTGGGCTGGTCAGGTCATCGGCACTTCTTTGAGAGACTAATGCACTCTGGCTCTGGTGCATTGGTACCTTAGGAATCTACTGATGAGATAGTCTCAGTCCAAGGCTGGTCATGGTGGTGGCAACTTGTGAAAATGTTCTGCAAGTTCGTCTATTCAGTTCTGATATCTCAGCTCTTTTCGTTTGTTTATTCCTGTCTTTGAACGCTTGCACAAAATCCACTCATTGAATTGATTTTCAGAATTGTGCTTGGATAGTCAGATGAGTTTCTTTAATCCATTGAAGACGAGTCCCGAATATACTCGGGCAGGCATCAATGGGAAATGTGTGTTATAGCAAAATCATTCCATCCTCAACGGGTTAATAAACATTTGCCTTTTATTTTTATTGTTTGGTATGTTATTGCGATATGTTAGAAAAATTACTGGGCTATCAAGTCTTGTAATGATTGTCATCATATAATTACATTTAATGTATTTTTTTTAATGTGACATAATCTCAGTGTTTGAAGGGTAGGGTTACAGAAATGTCCCAACTGGATCCATTTTTACCAATCCTAAAATATCATTCAATTCTAAAGAATCAAATAATTACCATCAGAAATATGTCGTAATTTCATTTTATTGGAGTCATAAATCAATTAGGTCTTCTTCTTTTTTCTGAGAAGGTTGGGTAGGAAGAGTAACTGTACCTTGGAGAAGATGGTACACCACATTATACTCAGTCCCATGTATTCACTCTGATGTTTTGGTAGAGGAACTTGCAAGCCTGCAATATTCTTTGTGAGTCTTTTTGGGGGGACAAATTAGCACCTCTCATCACAGTCCTCCTTGGAGGATGAAGTGCCAGACTGTGTTGTATGCAGGGTGTAGAGCCTGGATTACTATTCCTGATTCATTTACACTGTGTGTCGCTACTTCAGTTTTAATCTCATCACTACCCACATAAAGATCGGCTTCGGCCCTTTGGAGCTCCTTAACCCCATCGCACCCAGCAGAGTGGAGATCCGTACAAGTTAGAATAGAACATCATCACTTTAGGACTGCATGGGTTCCTAGCCCTACCTTGTCTCACATGTGCACCAGATGCAAGAAAGTTTGAGGCTTAATTGGATTGTAGATAATTGATATATCATACATGCAGCAGTCATTTAACCATTTGTAGGGATGGGTGTAACTCTGACTAAAGTGCATGCTTAAAAATGGCAGACTTTAATGACAACATACCTCTCGGTATGGCAGTTTTTAATATTAAATTTACTATGATATTTCTTGTGATCTTTTTTGAAATTTTTGAATAAGTGAAGGTGAAATACAGAGTAAAACTTTATTTCTTGAAGGTCATACAAGGATTGTTGGACTGTACTCTATTGTGCTGGGTTACAGTGCTATACTAAATACTAAGATAATAATGGCTACAAACCTTGCTTGCCACTCCCCCCCCCCCCTTTTGTTCATATCTACAGTAGATTACATTCTGTGCGTGTTTGTGTGTGCGTGTATGCATGTCTGTAGGGTTAGGAATATTTTGTACAATGCTTCATTTTAGTTGTGTACACTGTACATGTTTTTTTTTTCCTCGTAAACTTGCTATTGAAATTGCTGGCATATAAAGGCCAATAAAGTCCTCTCTCTAATTATTTTTCTTCCGTAGAGTGGTTGGGAACCCTGTCTTTTTAGGCAAACGAGTTAACCGTAGTCATACAAATATTGGTTAATCTTTTTGTATGCCATCTTGTTTGATGAACCAACATTTTGTCCCATATATATTGCCCGTTAGACATCCCCACCACCACCACCAATGTACCGGGAAGGTCCTTCTGGATCAAGCTGTTAAAAGATGATGGGATTAATGTCTGTGCAGGGAGTGGTGCAGTGTTTTGGAATGGATTCTGGATGAGAGGGGCACACGAGAGGTGGTTGACCAATGCCAGGGGAAAACAATGCATAGCAACCACTGGGTGATGTCTGGTATATCTGTTGCCATCATGTTAGATGTTCGCTTTACTGTCGGAAGGTTGCATTTTCTTTGTAGAAAAAGCATTTCCTTTTCTTTTTTTGTTTCTTTACAGTTGAAAACTTCATGATACAAATGTATATTGAAGACAATTGAGTATATGGGTTTCTTTCTAATCCTTGTCAGCCAGTTATGTTTGTAGTTCATGATTCTGAAATTCCATCTTTCAAAATCAAACACAAATCACTCTGTTTGCATGTGTTTAGGCAAGCTTTGCAACCAACTGATAGTGGTTGTCAACAAACTCTTACTTAAGTTTGTCTTTTATTTTTTTATCATGATTAGATTGGGAATGTACATGTATAAAGCCAACTGCACTACTGCACTGAAGAAACTGATCCTACCTTTACTACTGAATAGTCAGCATGACTGGTTCAGCTGTCCCCTTAGATTTGTTTTGTATTTTCATATTCTTTTCCTACTTTGGGCCGAATGCATAAACGCTAGCAATTGCTTGTGCTCGCCTTTTACTCGAATCCGTATGCATAAAAACAAGCAATTGCTTGCGAGCAGAAGCTTTTGCTACCAAGCACAAGCAATTGCTTGCTGCCCTCAAGCAATTGCTTAGAGACCAAGCATTTGCTTAAAAACGTATGCATATTTTGCTAGTTCTTGCTAGCAATTGCTTACGATTTTCCAAGCTAGTAAAATGAGCTTGAGCTTTTGCTTAACCGGAACGTTCCCTTTTTTAATCATTTTCATATTCATGAAAGAAAGACCATACTTGTGAAGGAGTGGTATAAATCTACAAGAAATTACTCCTGATGAGTAGTGTAAGACACTTTTTCATTTCAACAACGGGAATGTCCAGTGGTTAGCACGCAAAATGTGATGAAAATCAGGTAGGATGTCTGACTTCGGTAGAGAGCAAGGAGACCTCTCTCGGCGTGCGATCTGGCAGATCCGGGCTACTATAAGCTGCAGTGATGAGAATCAGCCAGTAATACGTATGTGTGTGTAGATGTGTGTGTATGTGTCTGCTTGTCTCTTCTGCTATGTCAGGAAATGCTTCCACACACACATGCCCTTTCAAATACATGCTGTCACACTCGCCTTTGTTCTTGTGTTCGCACAGGTGTGAAGTCCCTTTTGTTGAAAACGCAAGCAATTGCTTGTGCGGGACAAGCAAAAGGTGTTAGCATAAGCGCAAAAGGTTATGCATATGGATTTAAGCAATTGCTTGAGCTAGACCTTTGGTTAGACGAGCTTGTGCTTTTGCTTGAAGCAATTGCTTACAAGCAATTGCTTGTTTTATGCATTCGGCCCTTTGTAATGATGAAGCTGGAAAGACAAAATATGTTCCTCCAAAATGCAGACTGAAAGATCATCTTGCAAGTCAACGACCAGCTGGGTTTATGAATCAATGTTGGGACCCAAAGCAAATTTCCAACTTTTTGTTTATTTTATTGTTCCTGTTATTTGATGTATTCATGCTGTAATCTCAATAAGATTGGAAGTCTTCCCTTGATGAGAATATCAGTGATGCAAGGCATCTACTCCTGAAGTGCTTTTGTGCATCCAGTTTTATGCATGGCCAGCATTCCTTTGGGATAGCATCAATGAGGTTGCCATGGCAGCGAAAGCTGACCGTAAAGTGATATATAATTGAAAGTCGGTTCCCAACTAAAATTCTTAAAGAGAAAATCTTAAATGGAGCCAAATTCTGGGGCTCATATGTATGCGCAACCTGATCATTCAATCAACTTTGAATCATGTCGATTTAACATCGTAACTGGGTGGGGTTCAGGGGGGATGTACAGAGAGAGGCAGGGGAAGAATTGAAGATGAGATTTTTAGTTAGGTCTTCAGAGAAATATGACTCATCTAGTGCGCAGAGCTCTGGAATAATTCACAGCATGACAAACAGTGCATATTGCATGGCTTACCTGTCTTGGGTGAATTTGATGCAAGGGGTAGGGGGCATTATGGCAAGTTTAATACAGGCCAGTGCCATGTATGACTGTATTGATATTAGATTGAGAGGAAAAAAGACCAACAAGTAAAAACGTTATTAAACAAAAGTGCATTTACATTTCCAGTTCATCTGACACAATTTTGTTGTATTGGTTCAGTTTAATGATTGCTTTATACCTTTCATTTGTCTCAAACCAATAAATATGCATGTTAATGTATGCCAGTGCATGGTGGCACATTTGATCAGTATACTCTACAAAAAATATAGAAATAAAAGCCAATCAAAGTAAAAGTCATGAGGGACAAAGTAAAGATGTACTGTTTGTTGTGATCTCGAAAGTCTGTAGGATAGAAATAGTCACAAACTTGGACTACATAAAAAGACATATTTATAAATATTGAACGTGTTATGCCATGAGGTCTCACAATATTGTTGATATATTTTAGGTATAGGATTACACCATCATTGCTGTATATCTCCAACTCTTAGATATTAGTCATGAAAGAAAGTTTATTTCTTTAGGATTATGGCAGCAGTACATAGTTATCAACTATTCAACTCTATAACACATTTTCTAGCTGGTTTGTAGATGATGCCGGAATTGGCGATATGTTAAAATGCGATGCAGGAAATTCTCAGACAGTGACCACATGTTCTCACTTCGTTCCTGTTTTTTGGAAAGACCTCATCGTATACTGGATACTGGGCATGGTTAGCGCCATGTTGCAAACCACAATCTTTACCGATGCTGGCCAGCATGGCCGCATGGTCCCATATGAGTTCGTTCAAATCTAGACTAAACCTCTGGAAGCGGCCGGATCGGGGGAAGAACTGGGGTATCAAATTCCAATTTGTTCGGATCGTTGTGTTCGCTGATCTGCCCCAATGCACCATAGCACAAAATTTATGGCCTTTAGGGGGTTTCCTGAGTTCTTCTCCTCTATCTCAGGGGGTTGTGGTAAAATTGAAAGTAGAAGGAGTAGGCACTTGGTAGTGACATGCAGTGCAGCAAACTAACTGTGATATGCATGAAACCACACACAGTACATGCTAGTCACGTGGATATAACCGGTATATTTGGATTGTGTTTTGCTTGTTTTTTCCCTTTGATACAATATTTCAAGAAGTGAAGGTTCTTGAAATCAAGAATCATATCATTTCAGTCCGTTTAGGATGTGGAAGCAGTATTGTTCTGTTGCTTCATCAGTTGTGTTGTTTTTGTTATGTTCCTGATAACACCCAACCTCAGACCATACCTTCCTGGTTATATCCGTTCCTGCCCTGTGCAAGTTTCATGCAGACCCAAATGGAATGCAGAGATTTCTGAAGGTTAGAGGGATTTTCTCTTCTTCCGTCCTGGACCTTGAGGTGACAGGAATCTAATTCTGTATCTCCAAGTTTGCTATCTGAGGTTTGTGCCATCCTGGCAGGCATTTCCGAGACAAGTTTAAGTCCATCTTCAAACTGTAAGTAGCATAAGAGGAGACATGTGTTTGGGATTATGCCCCCATCTCCACCACTTTGAGACCAATACCAGTACAAGGAGACCCGCTGGTGTGCTCATGCTGTATATATAGTATATATAAGAAATATATCATAGGCTGTTTTGAAAGTGGTATAGGTCATTTCTTCCTCTTCTTTCCCTCTTTTTACTGTTCCATAGTTTCTGCTACAATTTCCTGCATTTACCATTCAGTTCTCTTTTATATACGTAGAGATGACAGTTAATGGGCATTTTTTCATGATTTATATGAGGATGAACTGCTGTCAAAGGGTAACACTTTTGGTGTGGTTAGATAGACATGTCAGCTGTTAGAGTTGAAAAGAAGGAAATTTAAATGTTTGGATACCAGCAAGAGGAACTCTTAGAAAGTCCTTCCTCAAGAATCACATTCCTCCAACACTACTCCAAAGGAGACGCACTCAAAATTCACATCTTCGGTTGCTAGGCAGTAAAGGATTGTTAGGGGAGGAGAAGGAGCCAAGATTAGAGAAAAGCAACAGTGGACTCAAGCTTTAATGAAAAACTGCAACAGATTGTATGAATGACCGTTCGAAGGAAAGGTAGAGAGATTGTGTGTGTGTTGTGTGCGTGTATCTGCGTGTAAAAAGTAAAAGAGAGATAGAAGAGAGAGAGAGATAAATGGAAATATTGATAAAGATCTGTACAACAAAGATGAAGAATCAAAGTTGTCAGTAGTCAAATATTGAGAGAAAGGAAAGAAGGCAAAAAGGTAGAAAGGAGCTGAATGAGAAGGAAGTGGAAGACTATTAAAGGTCCTGTTTACCTTTGGGAGCAGTGATTCAAAAAATGTTCAAGATATCACATTTGATGCATATGTGTAGGTTTGTTGTATCACAAAATATCCTACTATATAGAATTTGTGTAATAAAGCCTAAAATATAAAGAGATATCAGTATTTTTCTCATTAAACCGTAACTGTAGAGGGTTTAGTCGGGAAACATTTTTATTATAACTATTGTTCACATTTTGTGTATTTAACAATACTTAACATCGATTATACGTATTCAAATTTTTACAGTGGTTGTTTCTATCCCTAACTCACATTTTAGAACTATTTCAACGCACTAATGCTGGGTTTTTGTTTCTTCTGCAAATGGTAAATTATGCCTTTAAACAGTTAGGAAACAAAAGGAAAGTTAGAAGATGAAGATTGTGTGTATGTGTATGTGTGTGTGTGTGTGTGTGTGTGTGTGTGTGTGTGTGTGTGTGTGTGTGTGTGTGTGTGTGTGTGTGTGTGTGTGTGTGTGTGTGTGTGTGTGTGTGTGTGTGTGTGTGTGTGTGTGTGTGTGTGTGTGAAAGATAGAGAGAGAATGAGAGAATGGGGGGGGGGACAGATGGAGAAAAAATGAGAGAAGAGAATACTTTCGCATCTTATGTAGATAACCTTTGAGGCATTTCACACTTACTGAAGAACTTGTTTCAAGCCACATTTCTGAAACATATTTTTAAACTTTCTCTGAATTAAACAGTGATTATGGACAGTCTTGGATCTTGTTAAGTGAAAGCAAGAAACCACAATATTTAAAATAGCAGCTGTGAAATGTCCGCCAAATCCCTGGCAGACTTACATACAAGAGTGCATATCTATTGTATGTATGTATCACGACAGAAGTGATTACAAGGTCAAACTAAATCTTATCTCCTCAGTTGTATGTCTTTGAGGTCTAGTCATGCTGATTACAAACACACAACCAAAACTGAGCAAAACTCAAACGGAACAACAGTGGACTAAATATGATGATAAATTAGTATTTGAGGGATGTGACTCGTGTTTTCTTTTGGTCAAAAATTGACCGACCAGTTCAAAAAAATGCTGCTATAAAACAGGTTTAGAAATGAGTCTGTTATGTGTGCATGTGAAAGCTTCACATGTCATCCTGGAGGAATTCTTCCATACAGCAGTCATCCCGTGCCAGCCTTACTGCATTTAGCTTGCACCGAGCCAGATGTCCAAATACTGACCCTAAATCTCCTCATTTACCGTCCTCCAAAAGTACATTTGTTTTTGACTTTCTCCAGGTCACCGTCGATCCCTCACTGGATTTTATTTTTGTCGACCCCCCTGAGAAGGCCAAAAATACAAATGTTGGTTTCAGCCACCTTTCCCTGCAGCTGCTGTGCCCAGTTGTAACTTAAAACCTGCGTCGCTTAGCAACCTAATCGGATTGAGCCAAATTTTCCTCGGAGTGCTTCTGTAAGTGTTCTTCCTATTTCTCCATTTAGATCAGTGTCTCTTAAGTGCATTTCTGCTTTTTCTTCTTTCTCAGGGAGCCAAGGGTCTGTCTGTGGATTACGTAGGAATATTGTCTGGATTGTTTTTGTTTTTGTTTTTTGTCCATGTGCTTTATGGAAGAACTTAGGAGAGACTGTATATCAAAGTATAGAGGGTACACATACTGCAATGCGAATATCTGTGCATACTTCTCGAACATTGTTCCCACCAGTTTAAATGTTCCTTTAGACTTGTGACCTTTAGAAAGAAAGACATTTGACACAAACTTCAGCGGATTATTTTAGTTGTCTGTTTCCTATCTTATAGCTACTTCCAGCTAGGCAAGGAGTGAAGATTTTGGTTAGGATTCTTAGAGAAAGAAGCATTATGCCCAATCAACGTTTAGCCATGAATCAATATATTTCTTCTATGCTCTGAAGTAAAGAGTCCATCCTGTAGTATTACCTAAATGGGGCTACCATCTTTCAAAGAAACTCTGGACATTGAATGAACGAGGTGGAAAAATAAAGGTGGTACAACCAAAGGTATCAAATTTGCATTAAGAATGACAAGTTAAACTTTGATTCTTTATTCACATGTAAATGCTCAAGCAAATTAAAAACTGTAGAACTCTGAAATTTTTACTACTTTAAAGAAAAAATGGTTTGTGATCTTACAAATCAAATGATATACTTGTATCTACCCTACCTTTACCACTAGCAACCAAATTACACATAATATCAAATGTGTTTTTAGATGGTGATCTTTGGAAAGTCACAACTGTTACACTATTAATCACATGAATTGTTAAGAGAACTTAAATCTTTCTTATTCCAAGTCTTTGTTCATTTTTGTCTTTATTTTCCTCAAATGGCTAGCCATCTTGAGCAAAATCCTGCTGTAAGACTGCAACATGTTTTGATTTGTTAATGACAGTGGATATTCAATATCAGTTAGTACAGTAGCTACAACACTCTCTTCTTCATGGTACATCCATATTTGTAGTGGTCAGAATACAAATTGCAATTTTTTCATTGCTTTAGTTGGCCCATGCAGCGTGAAGGTCTTTGAACCATGTGATCTCATTGTGTTAATGCATCTCCTGAGAAGGACCCATTGTTTGAGGAACTCTTGGCACACACAGCCAATGTGGACAGATCATATTTGCACCTGAATTCTAATGCACCCCGTGCGGAAGCAAGCATGGCGGACACTCTGTAACAAGGAAAGGATGTTTGCTTTGTTTCTGTCTTGATCCTTTCTCTTTCACTTGGTACATTCATTGTCCAAAGTTTCTTGAAAAGATGGTAGCCTTAATTTGGTAATAATGAGTGGAAGAGGGTCTTAAATAGAAATATGCTTATTACTGATGGAAAAAAATGGTTTTCCCTCTCAACATGCCATTTCTTTCCATTCATGATTGCAATTTCTGCTTAGCTCGTACATCAAGTATCATATCGAGATGTACCAAAGATGTTTTAGCAGCCACAATCAATGACAGCAAAAGAATTTTAGTGGATGTTTTTAATGTCTTATTTTCTTATTGACTTATGTTTCATCAAAATATGGAAGGTTGTATTCTGGTTCTGTTTAGCTTCATCTTTCAATATTTTATAGTGGAAAGGAGTTAATGCTGACAATTCAGGGCTACTAATACCTTTAAGATGTTGTCCCAGAGTGCCAGCAGTTGGACCACCATCTCTTCAAACTATAGTGGAGGGAGTAGGAATAGGATTGAAGGGGGGGGGGGGGGGGGCAGAACCCTGTGGGCTATTTTTATTGGGATGTGGGATGTGCTTGCTGGAGGCTAGCTGGCTTTACATTTGCCCATATCCAGTC
Organism: Diadema antillarum; assembly: GCF_040938485.1. Classification (NCBI taxonomy): domain Eukaryota; kingdom Metazoa; phylum Echinodermata; class Echinoidea; order Diadematoida; family Diadematidae; genus Diadema; species Diadema antillarum. The sequence continues at coordinate 114,219 of NW_027272307.1, read as the reverse complement.
TGCCAGTGTTTGTATAGGGTCCATCAGAACAGCTGGTGTTTGGAATTTGCACACCAGCGTGGCCCGGTCACTGGATGCGAACTCGTCAGAAGGCTTCTGGTTATTGTTGTTGTTTTCTTTTCATTGATATTCGTGAGTTTTGTTTTTAATTAGTAGAATATTTTCAACTCAAAATCAATGGTGATTAGGTGAATGTGTATTATAGCTGTTTATACACATAAAGGTGTCATTTTCTTTACTTTGTTGGTGTTTCTGTGATGAAGATTTCCACCAAAGATTTTAGCTGAGTGTACTTGATGCAGGCAGTCGCAACATTTGATATGATATTGGAAATCGTAACTAAGAGGGTTGAGTTGGTAACAGCTCTTTAATCAGGCTTTGTACTGCCTAGACTGGATGTGGAATGTGCAGACACAGTGTGTTAAAGCTCTTATGGTGAAAGTTAGATGTAATACATGGGGCTTGAAGCTAGAGATTTTTCGTCCAATCTCTGGCGAAATTGTGTGTTTTTACCAAAATCAAGATACAATCATCCGCCCAGCCCATGAACTTGTGGCCCTGGATGAAACTGGACATCCCAGAGAGTTATGGTCAGGATGGAGTGATCCGACAGCATAAAACTTTGAGATTTATTGATGTAGCCCCACTGGTCTGTCTCCTTTCCTGCCAGCTGGTGGAGTATGTACCACCCAATGCCAAACTTTTGTGCAAAGTAACTTTAGAATTTGCAAAGCTCAATGTGATACTTATGCAGCGTGGCACTGTCGGATGCAACTTTGGAAGCATCGTCTGATCGGGGAGAGAGAGACGTAACCACATGTCAGTGAAGCAGCGCCAAGTTTCCGTGGATGGATGCCCGGCATTGATGCGCATCATTGCTAACGACGTGAGAACAGGTTGCGAGGAGTTTTGACTTCTGACATTAGAGTGCGGGCCACACTCAACGTTTAAAGCCCGAGTATGGGAGCCAACTACAGCGTGCGTAAGAACAGTTTTGACAGTGTGACAGGGAACGTAAGGAAGATAGAAGCTGTGAGTATATGCAACGTCATTCAAACATTCTTTTTTTTTTATCATTGGAAAAAAAAAATGCATGTTAATACGGCCTTTGAGATCCATTTATTTCATATGTTAAATGTTGTCTTACCGTGTATTGTGGTGTTCCAAGCATGTTGAATTTTTTCTTTTTCTGTTTTTTGTTTGTTTGTTTGTTCCTTTTTTTTTTCCCCCTGGTACATTAAAATCTAACTTGGCAGTAATTGTATGTGGGACCTAGGATTAATGGCAAATGTCTGCAAATCGTGTTTGTAGTCAGCTAGTTGCATGACCTAGATTGTGAAGTGGTGTTCTGTTATAATTCATGATTTTTGGAGATAATTGCCCTTTTTTTTAATGTAATAGTTTGTTTTTCAGATGAATTCCTCTTCAATGCTATTGTATTTTCGATCGGACATAATACAGATAGCCCACGTAGACAAACATTACCCATTTTTCTACCATGCAAAAAGCTACAGATGTACTGCATTTTACAGTGGATGGCTATTTGCTCTGACTAGGATGTTAAAGCTGCACACACACTTACCATCATACTTTTTTGTCATACTTGCAGTGTATAGCATAATGCAGCAAATGTGTATGATAGTACTATGGACTGTTCCTTTATGAGATGTATGCAACCCTCTCCCCTTTGAACTTGTTGTTCGCTCCAACACATCGTGTCACATCATTAATTAGTGTAGACTTAACGAGGTTGCAGCAGCCTGATTATTAATGGAAACAGATCCAGCGGCCACCTGGGGCTGTCGGCATGAATCTGTCGGGGGAACCAGCGAAGCGTGGGGATTGGCTGAAGGGCCGTGGATAGTCCAGTGATGGCTCAACACTTTGAAGGGCGGTTCGTTTTGCGCTTCTTTGTCTCAGTGATAGTGATCTAGGTATGATCTTGTTACAAAGATGGTTAAGAGGAAAGACAAGTATTTTAATTTGAAGGATACTTGTGTTATATGATCTTAGAAAACCACACAGTTTTATATGTTAGGTCTACAATATACAAGACGTACAGGCAGGCATTTATACATATATACACAACGCACATACCTACATACGGACATAGATACATACATACATACAGTCCATGCATACATAAAGGTGTGTGTGTGTGTGTGTGTGTGTGTGTGAATGGTAATGAATTTACTTTACATGATGGGATGAACAAACAAAATTACTAAACAAGAGACTCTCAGGATCCTTGAATTTAATTCCATTGTAGTACAGGAAGAATACATTGAACTTGCGATGTGCCTTGGTGCTGACAAGGTTATTTAAAGATATTAAAGGGACTGTACAGTACTGGTTGAGGTGGGGATTCATGTTGTGAACATTCCTAAGTGAGATAATGAGAAACCTCTTATGAAGTATGAAAGAGAATGTAATTTTAAGAAGGATTCAACGTTTATTTAGTGAAAATTTGTTTTCAAAAGGCTGAGATATCCCAAAAAGTGATAATAATAAAAGGCGACAGACCACGCCTTTTATTAGGATCTCTTTGTTTCACCTTGTTTTTGGATATCTCAGCCATTTCAAAACCGATTTTCATCAAATAAACTTTTGATACCCTTAGAATTGCATGCTCTTTTACAACTCATAGAGTGGTTTCTGAATATCTCGCAAAACGTTAAAAGCTAAATCCTCACCTCAACCAGAACTGTACACACCCTTTAACTAAAGAAAAAAACAACAGCAACTGACAAACCCCACAACAGGACTTTAACAGGCATTTTTGGTGTATATTTAAGTTCTGAGAGAGGATCTGTGGTTACACACCTGATCAGACTGTCAAAATGAAGTCTTAAGACTCTGCACTCTTCAGGGTCATGTTACCAAAAAGGGTTTGCCGCTCTAAATGTGAGCATGAGTATAAAGTAGACTATCCTGTAAGTAAGATCAACGACGAGATGTCGACCATTTTTTTGAGTAGATGACAGTTTGCCACGTATCATATTCAAAACCCCAGTGATGGTGTACCAGGAGATTCTATCACCCCCCCCCTCCCCTCTTGCCCACCTTTCCTCCTAGCCTGCCTACGAGATCAAGTTTCATATTAATGATGACGGACGACCCATCTCTTGACCATTAGGGATGGCTGGGGGCTGCACGCCATCAGGCCTCCACCTTTGACCTGGCATATAGTCTTTTTCCAGATGTTCATCATAAAACATGTATGGGGGTGTATAATTAGTACCTCATTGGCTATCCTGGCATGCTCTGAATTCTTTTCTGTTAGTTCGGAACCAGAAGAAGGTCTAGCAGTGAGTGAATTAAAGGGATTGAATAGTTTTGGTTAAGACCTTACGTTCATGTTTCTAAACTTTTGGGGGAGATAACGAGAAACCTCTAGTGAAATATGAAAGAAGCATGTAATTTGAAGAGGAATTCATCTATTTGATAAAAATTGGTCATAAAATGGCTGCAATATCCCAAACAGAGCGATCCTAATAAAAGGTGGGACCCACCTTTTATTACCATCGCAGTCTTTTACTTTGTTTTTAGATGTGTCAGCCATTCCAAAACCGATTTTCATCAAATAAACTTTGAATTCCTCTCAGAATGGTATGATCTGTACTTTTTTAGAAGTGGTTTCTTAATATCTTGCAAAAAATTAACCTGTTTAGGACGAGTCCCCGAGTATACTTGGGCAGATGTCTATGGGAAATGCATGTTGTACCAAAATCAGTCCGTTTTCAATGGGTTAAAAGACCGTGCAATCCTCATCTCTACCAGTACTATACCATCCCTTTTAAAGACACAGTAGCACGGGATTCATATAGTGCAAGAGCTGGCCCAACTTGAAAATATTCGAAAAGACCCGTAACAAATTGTTTACAGCTTTATACAGATGCAGCCAAAGAATCTTGAGTGGAGTGAACCGTTACTGATGACCATATGCTTAGATGTTCATATTCGCTGACTGATGGCGCTATTCATGGCTTGCGAATGTACCCAAGTGGGCAGCAAATTTGGTTGATTTGATTGGACCACCCACGTTTCCTATAGCTACCAGGTCTTTAACCCGTTGAGGACGTTTTAAGTTTGCTACAACACACAATTCCCGTAGACACCTGCCCGAGTATACTCGGGACTCATCCTCAACGGGTTAAAGTGACACCATAATATTGAAGCAGCAATTGGTCATTGCAATTTGAATAATGTTGAATAAAAAACAAACCAAAACCTGCATGCTGAAAGTACAAGCTAATCACTGAAGCATAAAACTCAGATTCAATCTTTAAAGCCACTATTTACCATTTGTAGATAAAAAAACCCCAAGCTTTAGTACTTCAGAATAGTTTTAAATTGTGAGTTAGGGATATAAACAACCAATGTAAAAAATGTTGATCTATATAATCAATGTTAAGTATTGATAAAAATACAAAATGTGAATGATAGTTTTATCAAATTTTTTTAAAGAATAAACTGTCTACAGTTTTGGTTTATTGAAAAATTTGTGATATCTTCTTATATTCGTGGCTTTATTGCAAAATTTTTATATGATAGAATGTTTCGGATACAACTGAGCTATACATACATTGTATGCATCAAATGTGATAACTCAACATTATTTTTAATCACTGCTCCCAGTGGTAAACAATGGCTTTAAAATAAGATGTGTGAACCTAACTTTAATGTCAATCCCTGTCGTTTGCTTACATTCTCTATATTTCTCTGACATGATCAAGGATGATATTTGTGTCTGTTTTCTTATTTTCTCCCTCCTTTTTCTCCACTTTCAGTGTTTTCCAGTACTTCATCCTCACTACATATTCAGACATTTTTCCATCACATATATTAGTCTTGAATAAAGTATAGAGCAAGAGTCTGTAGGTGTATACAATATCTCTCTCTAGTCCCTGATTATCCTTTCAGCCTCCCAAAGTGAACGAGACATAGGGGTGTACACTGAACAATGGACTCAGTCATGTGAAGGAACATCACGTTATATTTCCGTCATTAAACATTCCGATTACTGTGTGATATTTGTGAGCATGAAAAGAGGTACAATAATCATCGTCGTGTGGGAGTGTGTCTGACAGAATGCAAGCCAACATACACAGCTTACTGTTTACACCATATCACAGTACGTAAATTCAAAGACAGGGGTCACCATTTTGATTTCAGTCATGCGCAATTTGATTGACGAAAAAATCATGAGTGGCAATTAGTAGGATATTTCAGTCCATCTGAATAGGCGCAAGAAAAATCTCAATATGTGGAACACGATCGACATCCTGCTATTTTGCCTGCATGAATGACACTATGGGGAACTGTTGGCCAGGCTTTTTAGTTTCTTAATTATCACAATAATTTGCACTGCAGTGAGCGTGTGAGCGTTGGAAATAATTATCCCGAGATTTTCTATCCCGTCATTCAAAACACACATCGCAGCACATTCACCACCATGTGCTGTTTATACATTTTCAGATCAGGCCAGCCTTGGAGGCTGAAACTAGGAAAGATTCCTGCACAAGTAAACACCGAAAGTGTGATTCCGCTTGACCTCCGCACACTGCGCGTGAGTGCGGAAGATCACGTCATTCATTTGCACATAGTGTATGGCCAGCATATCTACCCGACTGCTAGCGACAAAATGTTTACATCTATATGCAATAGGGAGATAAGTTAATGGCCAATGAACCACACGACTTTGAAAGAGGAAACATTTTCTATGATTTTGTGTTTATTGGGATGTAGTGTTTCATGTATTGTCTCTGTTTTTATCTTCTTTCTATAGGCCTTCACATTTTCAAGTTTTTCAGTGGAGTGTAGAGAGTCTTTTCAAGTATTAAACCTTTTGTATGCGCTGTGTACCAAGGCCTGGTGTTTATTTGTGCAGGGAGGTGAAGGAGAAGAAACAATAGAATATTTCTTTTGTAACCATGCTCTGTGCCGCCAAGAATTTATGCGCTCTATTGCAGATGTTAAGAAATTACCTCGACAAAAGACAGCACTTCTGTGTAAGCATGCATCATTCTTGAAATACAACATAACTAGCCAACAATAATGAGCTGTTCACTTCAATATTTTAGGCAACAATTATTTAGTGTGCTAAGAATATAGGACATGCAAAGAAAATTATTTTAAAAAGTACTTCTTTATCTGTAAAATGCTACTAAACACACAGAAACATGCATTATCCAATTAACTCAAAAGATTTTACATTCAAGTGCTAAACAATGTGATGCACAAATGTGCACAAGATGATTATAAGTCAACTCTTTTTTTAAGATTCCTTTTTCAGTCTGGGAGTATCAATAAAACGAGATTTGATGAAAACCTTAAACTACTTGTTCCATACAAGATTGCTGCCAAGTTTCATACATGATTTTAACATTTCCTCTGAAATACAGCTTAAAATTTCCTCTGAAATACAGTTCTTCAAATTGTTAAAATCAAGACACCACTTCTTTGGTCTTCATATCCAAACTCTATGGAAGAGCAGCTTCAAGCATGGAACATCAAAACCAGTGAAATGCTATGGGCATTTAGTTGTCGTGGTATAGAACCTGTGCATGAATTTGCAACAAATTCAGAAAAGATTCTACTCCTTCTCTATCCCTTATTTATGTAAGTTTGAGTTTGTGTATGTATGTGTGTCCAATGTTATTGTCTGGGAACTTCATTCTCTACATGTATGTACACATGCACATGTATTAACCAAAAACAAAGAATGAACATTTTCACGAGTTTCACAAGAACCCTACAATGTGAATAAGTAAACTAAAGAAAGGATTGAGGAGGTGATTGAATGCACTGTTAATGTTCCAACCCACGTCTTTCCTTTTTCTCTCATTGTTGCTATTCACTGAAAACACACAGATTTTCTGCCTCGTTCACAATATTTCTCTGTTTCATTTGGTACCTAAAGCTGCATTATAGTCATTTCTGCAAATCTGAATAAGTTTCCTTTGAGTACTAGGAAGGTATTCCCACGATTATACTCACCAGCCTGAAGTAAAATTAAAGTTGCCACCCTCGCTGCTACTTGAAAGAGAACTCCTGGCCGTGTCTGACATAAATTCTAATATGTGATGCGGAAGCTAATGCATTTTTCTGTCAAGTTTTGTTCGTATGTATAGTGAGATTGATGCCTACATACTTCTTGTTTTACTGAAATTTGCAAATATCAGATCCAAATAGGGGCACCTTCAAACTGTATTACAAGGCACTTTGTAAAGGAAGCCTGCATGACTCACATGAAAATGGTTGAAATGAAATCAAGTTAAAGGGAAATTCCAGACCACTTAAAGTTAATCTGAAAAGAATGAGTAAAATTTTATAAGCACAGAAGTGAAATTTAGATCAAAATCAGATAAAGACAAAAATTATGAAATGTGATATGATATCTTATATGAAGTTTGAAAATGTTTGCATAACACTTCTCACACTAGCAGTTGATATGTTATGCAAATCAGTGAGCTGATGATGTCATTACCGTATAATTTTCCTTTGATCCTGTACAAAAAACTAACAAATATTCAATTTTCTGATAAAAAAAAATTAAGCTTGTTAGTATGGAGCATTAGAGAAAGAAATCTAAAACTTGTAGATATTTTGATGGGCTTGCATAGTTTTAATTGCCTGAGTAAAATTAAAAACAATCTGCATGACCATAACTGGGTAAACCCCAATATATAGTTTGCCAAAGAAACTGATCGTGCAATTTTGTTTGATGAAGAGACACTTCTCATGGACTATGTGATATGTTTTTGCCCCATTTTTCATTTGCTGGGGGAATTTCTTGCCAAACACAAACAAACCAACATGTCATGACATATTTTCTGTTATGTCAGCGATATATCTGCTAGTATTGAAATAAGTGCCAGTATTGAATTGCACTACCCTTGACATCTGAACAAAACATGCAGGTTAAATGTTAGAACACGTTGTGGCTAATTGATTCCTGTATACAGGTGTGTTGAGGTGCATACCAGCACATGATTTTTATGGGTGCTGAAATTTGATAGCTGTCCTGGCCTGTGCATGTAGAGGCATTGCCTCAGCCAATTCTCAGAGGAAGATCCTTTAGATCCTTTATTTTCAGACACTGCATGGAAGATTTGACAACCTGCAAAGTGCACAACATACTGTGCAGCTGTCAGGGGTTTCTACTAGGTAGAGAGGCGCTATGTCAAAGGGGAACAATCTTTCCCTGCAGGTGGTATAGGAGATACAATACCTGTTGCAAAATATTATTTCACCCAATGACAAAGCAACCTCCTGTTTGGAAACTTTTTGGTCCAGTGAAGTTTGGATTTTGGCTCGGAAGGGTTTTGTGAACTTGTGATCAGTGCAAGTTTCAACCTTTTTTTCTGGTTGTCAGTCTAGCTGAGCATGATTTATTTCATATCTTCTACATCTGTACAAGCTCTGGTGACGCAAATGCTTGCTTAAGATTCCACATCAGCATTCACACTTGGATCTTGCACCCAAAAATGGCTGATCTTGCTGATAAAATCTAAACATTGGAGAGAGGATTAACAGTAAACCCTTGTCATTGAGGAGTGCCTTGCTCCATTGGATTTATTTGGAGTCTATGCCTACCAAATTCGTCGATTTGATCTGCAACTTGATATTAGCAAGCAGCCAAGATGGAACCTGCTAAAAGCACGGTAAGCTGTTACAAGGGTTTCTGATTAATTTTTATATACATATGATATGATATATATATATATATTATATATATATTTATACACATATATATAGTGAAAACTTTGAGCAAAGAAAATGGATTTTCATCGGGATTCGAACCCGAGATTTGGACCCGGGATTCGAACACACACACACACACATGTATATGTATATATATATATATATATATATATATATATACACACATATATATACACACACACACACACACATGTACATTTTTAATAGTTTTTACTTAATTGCCCAGCAGTCACCTAGGGGTTTTTCAAGATGCGCATAAGTGTATCTTGTGCACATATCTTGTGCGCATACCTACAGTGTATATTTGCACACTATAACTCCTTGGAATTGTGCACATATCTATATTCATTCATTGTGAAATTATACTTTATGTAATTCTGTCTTCTCTGACTGGTATCATAACAACTTAATTTCAATGCCTTGATTTAGCATAGACATCTTGAAATTAAGTGGAATAGGGGACATTAAAACAAATACCACCTGCATTTTTTTTTTGGGGGGGGGCAGGTCAAAACATTGGTGATTTCTCAAATGTCCTATGCCCTTCGACTTTGTCTCAGGGCATCACACTATTGAGAAATAACTTCTCGGCAAATAGTTTTTAACTATTACCCTCGAAGCAGTCAATATTTGTATACTATATTTCTGGATGCAGGGGAATATACATGTTTATATTCCACATACTAAGAATGTTGCAACAGGATTGGTCCAGAGCTGATCACGTGATGATGCGTAGTTTTGCCCATCACATCACCTAAGAAGAAAAGTTCGTTACACTCTATGTTGATAGTCCCTTTTGTTTCGCTGATCTCCACACAGTCCACACAGTCCTAACGCAAGATGAGTACGCGCAAAATAAAAGTGCGTTGCACTGTGGACTATCATGTGACCTAGGTCACTTGATAGTACACAGTGCAACGCACTTTCACTTCCGTGCCGCGCGGTGCGCGCAGCAAATTCATTGTTTTGTCATCTACGCGCACACGTAGCCTAAGCCCAAAGGATACCTAAAGACGGCTAAAACGGTTTCAGATGTGGAATAAAATGGGAATTTTTAGGACCCTAGATGTGGAATATAAAGCAAATAATCAACTTTTAGTTTCAGGCAATGAGACAAACTATCACTTCCTCGGCGATCTGAATTTGTACGCTATCTTTCCTCAGCTGCGCTTCGGAAAGATAGCTACATCCAGATCGCCTCGGAAGTGATAGTTTGTCCCATCACCTTCACCAACGTTGATTATTTGCTTAATATCACAGGAAAGGAAGTGCGGTGACCTCATTTGACATTTGTCATCAGCCATTCATTTGAAAGGACATCTGTACCACCAACACATATAATGTTTATATTCCTTTGCAATTCCCTGAATCGATACAAAAACAACTCTTTCCCCTTCCCGTGAAAAAGCACATGAACTGATTCGTGAGTTTTGTCTCTACAATGGACAATTGTGAATTCTGAAAACAAATGATTTCAATCATTTTGTTTTTCCTTTTTGCTCCTGAGGTATGATGTGTATGAATAGTTGACATGTGTACGTGACCACACTCTTTTTTAAAATCTTTTATCATATTCTGTTCACATAGGCGTGAAATATATCTTCTACTCTGTGGTAATGAGTTGGAGATGTAATCACCCTAATTTGCATGTCCATGAATTCAACAGGCATTCAAATCGATCCCTAGAGAAATGAAATTGGGATAATTATTTCCCCTTGTTTCTGATATCACCCAGTGACAAGACTTTGCATCATAAAACATATATTGCCTCATTAATTTGGCTGCTTTTATTTTCTTATCCTTTCCTCCTCAGGGGACGAAACAAAATTGTAACTTGACAAATGATATGCCAAGGTTACGGGAATAAACATTTTGTCATCCCAAAGATTACAAGTAGAATGGATGTTGAACTATGAGGCTGATTTTGTCCTTGGAATGAAGGCTCTACCACTGATACCAGCCCTTGTGTGCCAAGTTTCTGTGTGTAGATTACTGGTGAATTTGATTAAATGCAGTGTATAGAATCAGTGAGTCTAAACAACGCCACAGCAACAAGACATCAGCATTGTCACATGGCTTCCTTTTTTTTATTCCTTGTGATAGTTTTTTTTTAAATCTTACAAATTTTTGTCATACCCGGTTTGCATCATTTGCTTATATTTGCTGTATCTCATTTAAAGTGATAGCGTGAATTAGAAGATGAGTATACATTTGTTTGAATTGACCATACATAAGTCTGCTATCCTTGCCTAGAATACCTAGAATTAGTAAATTTATCTTTGGCAACCTATTCATAAACTTTCATGCCATGAGTCATAAATGCTAAAGTTTTAAGAAAATTAAAAAATAATCTCATTTTGAAACAAGCAGATTTGTTCCGGCCTTTTTGATTATGTTGAAAAATGGGGGAAAACGAACAAAAATTTTGCATGCTGTGACAGAATTAATCTCAAGACAAGTTATGGAATAACCATAATTACATAGGGCTGTATAGTAGATGGAGATGTACTCGGTAATATGATGTGTTGGTGATCTGACATGATGATAGCGTTATATATATTTGGAATATAAAGTGCATTCATATTCCTAGTGAAATTATTGGTGTCTGTTAATTGATGTCATTTTAGCAAAAGAGACTCTAGAGGGAGCTGTGCAACATTTCCTATTTTTAGTGGTTGAGTTTATTTCAATGAAACACAAGAGTAATACACTAAACACATCTTGCATTTAGTCTAAAGTGATGATAGTTTGTACAGAGTCATTATAGCTTGTTTGGTATGGCTAATGCATCCATTATATAGTACAGTTCTCTGGAATCCTAATGAGAGCAAATGTGTGTGGCTTGCCATGCATCTTTACAAGCCTAATCACTCCGAGGTATGTGTTGGGGCATAGTTATTTATTCCCCTTGCCACCTTTAATGCCTTGCTCGTGTCATATTTACTGGAGCATATGTGAGTTCTGTCACATACCATCCACTGGGGCTTTGTATTTCTGTGTGGATGTTATTGACCCTTCCAAAGGATGTCATTTCTGGGTTGGCTGGAGCCAGTGAGATTGATAGCAGGCAGCTAAAGAAAGGGGAGGTTACGGTGGCTAGCTCGGTTGATGACTGTCTTGTCTCTTAACTCTAGAGGGCGGTATAGCCATTTCTTGGAGAACTTAGATTTAGTGTGGCAGGTTTGTGTATTGCAAACACAATACCATTTCTGTTCTGTTGGTCTTGTGAGAATGCACCACAAGTTTCAATTCAGTACATATCTACAGAAGATGATTACAAAGCTTGATGACAAAGTTGAGACGGTGTGAATATAATCTTTTTTTTTTTGGGGGGGGGGGGGGGGAAGGGATAGAAGCAAGTGGTCTTTTTTCTGTGATTTTTAACAGATTAAACAACATAACTATTGTCAATTTGCAGATGTACTTCTCTATCTCTGTAGTGAATGAGACCCATGTGGGACAACCCTACGTTGATATCAATATTTTTGTCATTAGAATTTATGTGTGGATATGAACACATTTCTTTTAGAAGGGGTAACACTTAACAGGTCTCACTATAAGGATGTTTAACAGGCATGCCCTTGTCAAACACAAAATTCACACATACAAAAAAAATGATTAGCCTACTGACACTCGCTTCCTCATATTACATTGCCACTGTGTTTAATTTGGCACAGGAATATTTCATTTCATCATTGACAGTGTTCTGCAGAGAGAGGCCACAAAAGATTTCATCTAGCCATTAGTGAGAGATGGTCAACATGGGATATCTTCCTCTCTCACGATATTGACAGGTGGCTACATTTCATTAGCTCATATTGTTTTCATTCAATATCTCATCCGTCAGGAGTACGGGAATGATATGTTTCAAGTGGTAGAGAGAGAGAGAGAGAGAGAGAGATAGAAAAGAGAGGGAGAGAGAGGGAGAGATTTATAGAGAGAGAGGGAGAGAGTCAATATATAACTCATATGATTGCCAGCACAACGTGTATCGTTTCCTACCCACTAAGAATGAATGAGCAAGCAGTGTCTTGTTTAACCAGTGTAGCAGTCTATCTGTTCATATATCTGTTCATAGTTTAGTGTAGTATATCATATTGCTTTATCAAGTAAATTATTCATATTTTTATATCTAATTAATCATAAACTATTGTATAACCTTTCCAGCATATATTTATATATCATAATTCATATGATCATGATTCTTGGTATGTTCCTCTTTTCCTGATTTTTCCTTCTTTTCTCATGTTTTTGAATATACATGTAAATCAATGATTTGTGTTAGCTTAATACAGACAGAGAGATGTATAGAGAATGTACTGCAGCATCTGTGGGTGCTTCCATGTTATTTCTTTGTTGATGTTGATACATGTGTATGTATGTATGTATGCATGCATGTATGTATGTATGTATATATGTATGTGTATATACATGTATATGTATATTTATTATAATGTAGTATAATTAATATGTTTGTTGTTGAAACCATTGTGTGCTCGTTTCTTGTCATTGCCAAAGTAATATCATATAAATAGTGTTTGTTAATGTGTGATTTCAACGGGAAAAACCTGCCTGTAAATGATAAAGAAGGAAAACTGAAGAAAACAGAAAGTGGTCCTCTCTTTTGCCATTTGGCAGCATCTACACTCGTTGATATTCAAGGGAGAGTGTCGTCGCTCTGCCTCATTGAGTGAGTGTTTGTCGGCTGGCGACCCCATCTCTTCTTGACCCTCCCACTTACTCTTTCCCCTGCCCCCTCTAAGTGGGCGCCCCTGAACTCCCTTTCTAATGCTTGATAAGTAAGTCAACAACTTCTTGAAGAAGAGTGGAGTCAACAGGGGCGCGTTTTCCACGACCTTCACTTATACCTGGGTACTCTGGATGTAGGTCTCTCTTCTCTGTTAAAGTGTTCTTGAACTAGAGTCTGAGATCCCCTGTAAGGTTTGCATAGTGCCTGTCAGTGGACCAAAGGAATTTTAGTTTAAAAACAACAGTGCATTCATTTTGTATGTTTTAATTATTAAAAACAAAAACAAATAAGAAGAGAGACTGTGACTCATGGAACCAGTATCTTTGTCCAACTGTGAGAGATATCATCAATCGAGAACTAGAAGGGTGCTATTGCGTTGTAAGATTCGAGTGTAAATAAAAACTAAACAATCAAATTTCATGAAATATTATTGTATTTAATCAAACGTTGGTAGATTCATAAGGATTTTCCAATCATCAGGTAAAATAGTGCCCTTGTGGTTTTGATTTTTAGCATTTTATTGAAAATGAAAATAATTTGAAATTAAAATAATACCATAATGTAGAGGAGATCAAGCTCTACAATGTGATAGCAGTAACTCAATATCCCCCCAAATTGCAGTAATGCCCTTCTGGTTCTCAGCTGATAAATCATGTTTATTCAGTAAATGGGACTTAGGAGTAAGGGGGTGGAGCATAATGTTGTTAGTGTGATACACCATTTATTTTTTGAATTGAGACTTGTTAGAGAAGTTTACAAGTGATTGAATTTGCGATGAAGAATCATAGTGAGGAAATAAGAAATAAGAAATATTCCTTTTAATGAGAAATGTCAGTGCTTTCCCACATTTTAAACAATACAGTGCATTTCTATAATGGAATGCAATATTTTTGCAAGTCACCAAATTGCAGATATCAGTCAACTCATGAAATTTGTGAAAATAAAACACTATGAAATGCTCCCATCTACAGTGGTCCATCTCCTTTCCCCCTATATTTGTACGCATGTAAAAATCCTATTAGGCGGTATTTCTTTATCATTTCACGTTGAACAGTTTCTTTACGTGAAAAAGAAAAGACTTATTTCCACTTTTGTTATTCTGAATGCTTGTGCTTTGAGAAGTCATGACAATCTACCATTATATGGAAAACTATGATTTGAATATTGTCTCATACAGTTATAACACAATCTATGCAGTGTTTATCTGTATCTTAACCCCTTACTGTGCTTGATTTGATGATACGCTCCGCTGGAGTGTTTTCTAAGAAAAAATACAGGACAGCTGTACCTAGATGTCTTGTGCAGAAACGGTCCAGTGCTCTCCTCCTTGAAGAGTGAGATGAAAAGTGTGGTGGAGCATTGCATCCACCGATCACAGGCTCTGATTTCTGGGTGGGGTGATGATAGCCAACTTGCAGTGCTCAAGTGGAGGTTATTGGGTTCATTAGTGATTATACACAGCATGTATACACCAACTTACAACGAAATATGTGAGAGCAAGCAGAAATAAATGGGATGATCACCATTAGAAAAGTGTCTGTTGAGCTTGTAAAATTATGTGATCAATATGAAAAAAAAAGTGTTAGAAAACATTAACATTGCAGTGTTTTTAAAGGAGTAGATGAGTGAAAATAAGGATCATTACAATTTAGTGGACGCATACATTCAAAATATGAAAATACTTTCATGGAAGTATGATTTTTTTTCCCTCACACACTTTTCCGTGAATCCGGTGGAGAAAAGATGGAAGTGAACAGATGCATTGAACCAACCATGAGAAAGTAACAAACCTCACAGATGGAGGATGAGGAATTCTTTGATTGCTTGATGTGAATTATGGCAGGTGGCGGTAATACAAACACAGCTGGGATGCTCAAGTGTGTATGATTCTAAACCAGATTTCCTTGCAAATAGCGACCTGAATACCAGTTGGATCCTTTTGATGGGTGTAATATTGATTTGTACGTGTTTGTGTGTGTGTGTGTGTGTGTGTGTGTGTGTGTGTGTGTGTGTGATTCCATGAATTAAATCATGTGGCTTCCCTTTTACTAAACAATAACAGACATTTAACACCACCCCTATATCAAATAGATGTTTGTAGACTGATTTATTTGAATTTGTTAAAACTCAATCAAGTATTGATACGCAAAAAGACCAGATTAGACCAGTAGATATAAATGCAAAAATATTTGTGAATGTGATTTTAATTCTTACTGTTGGTCATGTTTCTACAGCATCATTTTGTTTTTCTTATATCATATTCTGCTGGGACATAACTATACGTATACATGCATATAAACGTGATATACACATGCACTTGTATATGTACCAAGAGTCATGAGAACATACCGTGAATATGTTCCATTATAAAACATTGTAAAAATTACGTTGTAAAACTATTTTAAATGGACTAGTTGGTTGGTCAGGCAAGCCTTAGATAACATTTCCTGTTTTTAGAGACAGGCCATTTCAGCAGGCTTTGCATGTGATTTGAAAAAAAAAAATCATAAACTGGCTGATCAGGAAAGTCTGTTAACAGAACCAATACCATTCACCAATATAGGCACTGTTTAGAAAATGTTTTGTTTTGTTGTTGTTGCCAAGATGAAATTGATTATAAACCAATTCTTCTGTGAGCAAAGGAAAACAGATATATTGCATTTTAAATGTGTGTATTGATATCAACTAAAGTTGACCTTTAGCATTAGTTTCCTTTTGTTTGAAGGAGGTTATAAAAGCATATGAGATTATCTTGCTGAGACGATGTTGCGAGATTGTAATTTGGGGTAGGGCTTATACGTGGATAGAAATGCTCGCGAGGATTACCAGACAGTCTCACGGCAGTCACGAGGTAGAATGGGAATTAAGCACAGCCAATTTGACGAGGGAGCTTACGACGCGCGAGCCTGGTTCCTAATTTGATTTTCATGTTTGCGCTGATGTCATTCTCCGATGCGGCGTGACGTCAGGGCCGAGACAGGAAAGTTCGCCTTCCATCTTTCGTTATGTTTACACATGGAAGACCTCGGCCATAGCGAGACTTATTAATGGCGGGACGGACGCTACACCGGAGGCACTGTATTTGTCTTGGTATCCTTCCACAAAGTTTAATTACTTTCTCTGCTTTTTAGCACAATCTAAACAATGGGGGCGGTGTGGCTCAATTTAGATGATGGCGTCGAGTATCATTGGGGAAGGTCTCTACTGCGAACCTGACGTGACAAAATATTTCTTTACGCTCCGCAGACTTTTCATCAGTAAATGTGTTACTGCCATCTGATGAAGTGGCCTGTATATCTCTTGTCATATTGTGCCCTGATGTGTTCATAAATTTGAAGGATGGTTTGTGTGACACCTGATTTGAATGATGGTGGTGAAGAGGGGAAGTTATGTTGTCATGTATCTGATTGAAAAATGAAACTGCTCTTTATTAATAGCATGGGTTGTCAAGGGTTCATAGATGAGAATAATCTCAGATTCTATATCTTTCGTAATCAATGTAGTTACAAAGAATAAAAAAGGGGCCACACAAATATGTACTCAACTCCTCTGAGATACAATTGACCAAGAAATCTGCATGATCAAGATGATAAAAGATGACATTTTGGATGATAAACTTAGAGTTCAGATGCTTGGCTTAAATGGCTGGCCTGACTTCATCATTGGAAAGCTCAGTAGGGCAAGAAGTTATGATTGCACCTCACACTCCTATTAGCAAATAAATGCATTTCTAAAAATACATCTTTAGATAAAGGGAGATTTATTAATGAACTCTTTTGTAAGGGATGCATGTCAATCATTGTGCCACCTATGAAATATGGAACAGAAAATACATAGTGTACACATGTATTTAGGAGTCTTCATCTTTTCACAGGAAGTGCAAAGTCATATCTATATTGTACAGATTTTCCAGTTTGTGTCTATTTTGATATTTGCAGCATAATCCATCTTGTCTGTGTCAGAGCCCCAATTCAACTGCTTATTATTCACGCCCACAGTTATGTGTCTGATATTCAATCCTCGTTATGTTATATACGCACACCAGTATGAATCTCTCACAACTATCTCTCACTCCTCTTTGTGTAATTTGTATGTGTAACGAGGCAGAATTAGTCTCATCTTTTCTAGACTGAGAATGATGAAAGATGAAAGAGAGAGATGGGGGTGATGGTTCTTGGACGCCTGGTATGGGTAAGAGAGGGAAGAATGGATTAAATAAATTGTGATTGATATTGGATATAGAGCTGACCTTCATGTATATGAATCCTAATAAACCCAGTTCCATACTTTCTTCTTCCTCTTTGCTATCTATCTATCTATCTATCTATCTATGTATTTATCTATCTATCTATCTATCTATCTATTTAGTATCTATCCATCTATCTATCTGTATTTCTATTTGTTTACCTTTCTATCTATATATCTATGTGTCTGTCTTTCTATATTTCAATTAATCTTTATATCTATCTATCTATCTATCTCTATCTATTTATCTATCTATATCTCTCTTTCCTCTACGGCTTTTCCCTTAGCACCTTGTAGCTTTATAACTTTGATGTCTTTATCCTTATTCTATCTATCTCTCCACCTCTCTCTCTCTCTTTTCTCTCTCCATATTTTACTTTTGTGTGTGGAGACATTATTGATAATACATATATCATATATTCCTCTTTCCTCTTTCTATATCTCTCTTATGTATATATGTATGTATTTTCATATGTTTATACATATACTCACAAATATGTACATTACCCATCACCATGAAAGCTCAGAAGACCATTACCCCTGAAAATAGAACTTTTTGGCAGATGTGTATGCTTGATGTGCAGAGTCTCTCAAACATAGCATGTTTCTTTTTTATTTAATTTAAAGATATCTATTTTAAGTTAAGCATGTGTCTCTGCTATTGAATCAATGTTTTCAAATGCCTTACCCCTTGTATAATTCACCACATCTAAACTTCTAAACCAGTTGTCTTCATGCTGTTTCTGTTTTAAACTATTTATATGCATGATATAAAATATTTTTTAGCATATAGTCTGGAGAATTGATAATACTAAAATCATGTAAACAATGATGGGCAACTTAAGCAGGTTTTCATTTAAGTGGGTAATATATATATATATATATATATATATATATATATATATATATATATATATATATATATATATATTTATATATGTTGTATTTGTTTATCTATCTATCTATCTATCTATCTATCTATCTACATGCCTGTCTTTCTAGGTTATCTATACATTTTTTTTCTATGTATATGTATATGTTATGTGTTGCATATATTCCATGTTTCTCTCTCTTCTCTTTTCTGTTGAATGTCATCAATTTCCCATTTCACATTCTGTTTTCATCCATCTGGCTTATTGACTGCCATTACTGAAAGCCTGTGAAATTCCCTCTGGTGCATTTAACCCAACAAAATGAGTTTCTGGCTCTTTTAAGGGCTTTCCCCCAAATGGCAGGAATATCCTATCTCGCTTTGAAATGTGGATGTAAATGTAATATTTGCTGTAGCGGCTTTGTTTTATGTCATTTTGGGTAAATCAATGACTGTGACTTAGATTAGAGAGCTGAAATTTGTCTATGAATTGAAAATTAATGCAATAGATAGAAAGCACTCATGTACTGCACTCACAGGCATTTTTTTTCTCTCTCTGTTGTTGTTGTTTTTTTTTTTGATAACCCTTTTCTATATTGGCCTGGTTATGGGAAATCCAGTTTTAGTTTTATTTTTGTTGTTTTATTTCAACTAGAAGTGGTCACACTATAAAATTTATTGAAAATTAGGCTAAAATCTGATTTATCAGTAAAAGCCAAATCCCATCCCATGCATAATTTTCTTTAAACCACCATAAAGCAGTATGTCCACCTTCACTTTTACACTGCAACTATAGTGAAGACTCCAAGATGAAGTGAGAGCAGATGATGTTGCAGACATGGACTTGAGTCTTGATGGTGACAAATTGAACAAATGCATAATTGACCAAAAAACTCTCTCTTTTTTCAGTCCCACATAGCCATGTATGTGTTGGTGATCAAGTTTAGGTTGGTAAGCAAATTCTCATAATGTTGTCCACATATAATAAAGTGTCTCAAAATAGAAAATGGGTAGCCAAATTTTACAAACAAGTTTAGACAGGTAATGTGATTCTCAGTAGGTCCTCTCCATCCTGTCAGTGTTGTCAGGATTTGTCCACACCCCAATCCAATTAAACTATTCATTAATATTCCATTGTTGTTGGGTGGTTTTATTTGCCTTGTCATTGTGGCTGGCCGAGACTTCCTGGTTTTGTAAAAGGTGAAAAGATTTGTTCAGACAGATCACACCTAATTGAGGCAGGCAGCAAATAGCCGCGGGGATTCCAGGAAAATGGGATACCACACTCCACCGCAGTGACCAAGATAAATGATGA
The DNA here is from genome assembly GCF_040938485.1 of Diadema antillarum. Lineage (NCBI taxonomy): Eukaryota > Metazoa > Echinodermata > Echinoidea > Diadematoida > Diadematidae > Diadema > Diadema antillarum. The sequence continues at coordinate 94,311 of NW_027272307.1, read as the reverse complement.
GATTTTGATTGCTGCGTAATAACCGTTACATCACCTGTCCGAAAGACAACCTGGCCTTAGGCCCAAGGTATCTACATGCATATTGTCCTTACTTGGACTCCATGTTTAAGTCCTCCCTTGGACACAATTTAAATGTCCTCACTTTAAATGTCAAAATCCTGAACCATACCACAAACCCTTCTGAGGTGTATGCATGTGTTGTTGTTTTTTTTTAATCTATACCGTGGAAAGTTAAAACAAATGAATAAAAAAAAAACTATGTTTGTTGTAAAATTTACAGCTTTTTATCATTATATCTTTATTCAATTCACAAAAAGCACCTATTATATACGTAAGATAGTTCAGAAAAATATGCAAATGCACAAGTACAAACATTATGTATTCAATGAAAAAAAAAACATACACATAAGTTAAAAATACTGTCAGGGAGATCCAACAGACATCCATATTCTCTTTGTTATTTTGGGTTCATATTCTTGTAATGTCTTTCTTTTGAAGCACTACAGAAGCATGCATTTATATTTGTAATCTGTATGCCTTTTCTTTCTTTTTGTGGACAATAAATGCTATCACATTTGACTCGGTTTTTTTATGTGTTTCCCACACGGTTCTAAAATCTCCCCTAGACTTTGTACACCTCCCATCAATTTCCTGTAGGCAATCTTGTCAAGTTTTGATACTAAATGACAAAGAATTTTTAGAAAAGGTTAGGGGTGTCAACTTTTTGCGTGTACCCTTTCACGCTTTTTTTCTGAACTGAAATCAGAATATAAGACTCAGAATCAGAAACCTATTACCATATCAAGAAAACCAATTTCCTGTACAGAGGATGTCCTTGCTAACTTGAGGTACTGTAAAAGGAGTGCACGGTCAGTGCCCGGTCAGTGACCAAGCATGTGGAACTGGGGTTGATTAGTGGACATTTACTCCCAAATATTAGGAAGAGTGAAGGATAAATTTTCAGGTCAGAGTCAGAAAGGCGTTAACCCTGTCCACAAGCCTACAGAGTTACTGCCCTCCTAGCACTCATGACAGATGATATGTGAATTTGAGTAACCAGCCATTATGTGCAGCGCATCATTCAATTTTACCTCAAAATCAATTTTGCTTCCAAAGTTGCACTGGGGGCTTGGGACCTAGGTTCAATATTTTAAAGGTGTTTTAGTTTTACCTGAGAAAAGTGGGACTTATCACCTTTGCTCTCTAGGGGGAAGGGAAAGTTCCACATGAAGCGTGATGCATAAATTGGCCATCAGAGAACCAATTACTGTTGATTCATTTCCAATGTGTTCATCTTCATTTTTTGCACTGACTGGCAGAGCAAACAAATTAGAGCACAGGTCCACCTCTTTCTGTCATAGTATCTGTTTTGTATTCATATTTCTTCTTTGAGATTGCTACCACAATTGATGAAATCACCTTGTGGGGTCACAGATTGCCTTCTGCTCATTAACCCTCAAAGCGCCACCATCCTAAAGTGCTTTGGGCACTGTTCTTATGCATATTGCTCTTGAGCTCGAGAGAGTTAACTGATTTCAAAGTTAGACCCCCTTCTCATTTCCCCAACCCCTTTCTGCTCCAAAGGTCAATGCACTGTCATTGGATTCCTGAAGTGCATTTCATAGGTAATAGATTTGGTTGTAATTCACAAACAAAAGAGAGGAAAATATCATGCATTGCTTCAGCAGAAAATGTATAGATCTGACTTTCACTGTCTGCATCTGTAACGAAGAAGCCACCTGGACTTAACCCGTTGAGGACGGACTGATTTTGCTGCAACACGCATTTCCCATAGATACTTGTCCGAGTATACTCGGAACTCGTCCTCAACGGGGTAAGACTGATGGCCATTGTGTAACATTTACAAGTGATCTCTTGATGTTTTTTTTTTCATCCCACTTGGGGCCAGGAAGGAGCCTGGAAGAATTCCAATGAATATCTTCTCCTCTCATAGATGTGAGAGGCAACTGGCTGTTTCAAGCGTTAACACATGGTAATTTGCGGCCAGATGTCATTTAGCTCTTAGAGTGCTCTCAAAAGATAGCCTCCACATCTTTGGCCCATCCTTTGACCACAAGATGAGGTGATTTCCCATAGAGATAGCTAGTGGCATACCTTGTTCACATAAACAATTAGTTGAGTGTTTATTAAGAGATATTTTCCCAATCCATTAAATGTATTTTTCTTTATTCTCATCCCCCTATATTTATAATTTTTATTTATTTATTTATTTATCTTTTTATTTATTTATTTATTTATTTATTATTTTTTTTTTTTTTTTTTTGGGGGGGGAGGGAGGGGGGAGGAGGATAGGGGTATGGAAGGTAGCTTCAGTAATTTCCTTTCAACAATAATGGCAAGAAATATTCATTTCTCTATAGTAGTTCAAATTACAGCTGACTAAACAAGAATGACATTTCGTTTGCTATGATTCTTTTTTTTTTTCTGCCAGTAGAAAGCAAATTTTTAAAATCTGTCAGACAATAAAGAATCTTGAATCCCGACTCTTTGATCTTGATAGGCAGATGTATATATTTTGGTATCGTGAAAGCGATCATTGTAGCTAAGGAGATTCATTATTTTGTTAGATTTTTCTCCTTCTTTCTTTCATTCTTTTTTGTTTTTTATCTTATTCATTTCCTTCTCTATTTTCCTTTAGTGTGCTGTGGTGCCAGAGAAAAAAAGTGTCGCTTTTTTTTCTCACCATCACCATCACCCTGACATTGACATGGCTTAGGTCATGTTACCACGGTAATTGTGGCGAGGACAGGAAAACGAGAGGGGAAAAAGGGTAGGAGAGTTTTTAGCTCAAGGGTGGAAGAGTGGTTTGTATCGAGGAGGTGCTAAAGAGAGGGATCCCCATCTAATGGGTTGGGGTTCAGAGTGCTTCATTGGTGGTGCAGAGGTAATTTCTTACGCGCCTCTGGTCTGCGCCTAGAGGGTGTAAAGGGATACATTGTGAGTTTGTCTTATTGTCTGTCTGTGTGTATGCATGTGTGTGTGTGTGTGTGTGTGTGTGTGTGTGTGTGTAGAGGCATGACGGAGAGAGAGAAAAGGAGACAGAAAAGGGAGAGAGGAGAGAGAGGGTGAGTGGTAAGGAATATGTGTGTGTGTGTGTTTATGTGTTCATAGTGTGTGTATAAGGGAGAGCTAGAGAAAAGAGAAAGGGCAAAAGCAAAGATGTGGTGAATGTGTGTGTTTGTGTGTGTATATGATAGGGAAAGAGTAGGTGTAAATTGAAAAATGATGTGTGTGTGTGTGTGTGTGTGTGTTTGTATGAAAGGGAAAGGGAAAGAAAGCAAAAATGAGAGATAAATAGGCCTACAGTCTATGTGTAGCAGTGTGTCTATTACTGTAAAGAGCATGGTTAGATATTGTACTGCACTATGATTGACCCTTCTTGGCCATGGCCTTGTCAGTGCAATTCTTCTTCCTGTCTATGGATGGTAAATACACAAATACACAAATACTCACCCTATGGCTAAAATTTCAGTATATTTTTACCATTTCCAAATAACAGTGTGTATGTGTGAATACAATGAATGTGTGGATGTAATTTGATATATGTGACCATGCACCTCAAAACGAACATAAAGTCGCACACAATGATTTTGCGTGAGGACTGAAAATAAGTGAAATGGGTCAACCTAGCCAAACTTGACTTTTTCATATTTTCTGAAAGAGCGGGTCTTCTTTTACATTATGCTAAAATTTGGTATCATAAAACGGGCAGGAAAGTGTTTTTTTAGCAGTTTATCTTGGTTTTTTTTCCTGAGTTTGTGCTTTCTTTCCAATATTTAGATAGGTTAGGAGAGTCCATTTGATTTGAGTTATACATCATTTTAAAGCTTAAAGTCTGCTCTTTCAGAATATGGTATTAACTAAAAATTCATGTCTGGCGACTTTTTGTTTGTTTTGAAGTGCAGGGTCATATATATACTTTCATTTCATTTTAGTTTTCACACAAATCGTACGGTACTGTATTTGTAACATACATCCACAGAGATCAATGAAAAGTAGCATATACATGTATTTTGTAAATTCAGTATATGAAGACTATAATGATACTACATGACACAAAATGAATTTAAATCAGTCTTGTAAGAAATGAACAGAAAAGATACTGTATGTATGTTATACATATACAAAATATATCACCTTTTCAATCAAGTGATATTAGAAAAATCATCATGAGCAAATTTTTGCTTCATAAGAAAACTTACCCTGAAATAGCATGGCACCAAAGCATGTCATGATTTCATATCTGTCTCTTTCTACAAGGTTTATACAAATCAATTTTTCTATAGTTGTCAGTAGAATAGAATTAATGAGCTTGCAATTAAACGCTGACTTTTGAGTGACAGATACCAAATCAATTGAGACATCTTTGCCCTTGTAATTGTTGTTTTGGATCGTATGTATTTGTTTCTCTTTACTGATGTGTGTATGATTTCCTATAAACTGAAATTAAAGAAAAAACTGTGACATTCTGCCCCTCAGGAGAATTTCAGCAAAGAAGAATAAGATCCCCCCCCCCCCCCAAAAAGAAAAGAAAAAAGAATGGATGGAAGGAAGAAAGGCAGACATGGAAAAGACAAAGTGCTCGAACGCCAAATGTCAAATGGTACACACACGTGCACACACCTGCACACACAAGCACACACACACACAGTGCACTGGACTTGTACTAATGACAGCTGTTACCATGGTGATAGCTACTCCGGTGTATTCATGCTTGATGAGAGGGATGGGTTAAGTGACGGTCTGGGTCTGGGTTTAATGAGAGACGTGGAATGATAAGAGATGTAAATACAAAGTCCAAGTGAAAGAGAGATATGTAGCAGAGAAACATAGAAAGAGATGGAGAGATGGAGAGAGAAAGAGATGGAGAGAGAAAGATATGGAGAGAGACAGCTACAGGAAGAGGAGGAGAAGAAGTTTCTGTTTGATCTGTAACAAGAGACCGATATGGAAATATGAGCATTTAATTGCTTTTGCTCATTGCAGCTAAATCTCCGTTGAGCCTATCACGGATTGTGACGAAAGTGTAATTAACCGCCACCTGAATGCATTATCCCCTCTGCCGTACCTTTTGCCATCGAAATTAACTCAATTATCGATAATATATGTCTGGTGGCTGACAGTGGTTAGTCCACGGGGTTCCCTCAGATGCTTATCAAGACGGGGTGGGCGCCGATGTGGGTGCTCGGTGATTGAATCTGTTGGAAGAGGCTGGCGCACCATTAGGAACACGTTTGGAAGAAAAGGGACACAAACCAGAGACAGAGAGACAAGAGGAAGACGTAAAGGGTGGTTTGGAGGCTGATTTTAGTCGGTGAGGGACAACGTCTGGTCTTATCGCTGAATCCAAACAGGACTAGATAAGTGGAAGGGAGGGGAAAAGAGAAAACAGAGGCCCGCGGGGAATGAAACTGCAGTAACCTCGATTAGTCGCCTCTCCGGCAGCGTTCATCACCCTTCCCCATCATTAGCATTCCCCGGTCCTCCTACCACAGTGGCCTCCCCGTGTGTATCTCTACCAGAATCCAGTAACCTTTTTATGTGCGGACAATCAGCCCAAGTGATTACGACACACAGCGAGATTTTTTCAGTGAATATTTTGTGCACACTCGTCACTCTCTCTCTGTCTCTCTTTCTCTAATGTCTTCTTGTCCGCACATTTCAGTTGCTGTGGTTTTAGGGTAGGAGCTGTTGCTTTCGTGTGCTGAGGCTGCATCCAAATACTCTTGTCATTGGTAAGCGGAAACCAATACGCCTGTTGAACAGCAAGGGATGCCTTGGTAATGGAGTTGGCGATGACTTGCCTGGAGAGGGGAGATTTTCTGGTCTTGACATTTCAAGATTAGCTTGCTGCTTGCACTCTGCGGGGATCCAACACAAATCCTTAAATCCTGTTGCAGCGGAAAAACAAATTTGTGTTATCTGCAGTGAAGAGTGTGCAGTCATCCATTCGGCCCATTCTTCTCTGAAGCATCTCGATATCAAGGCCAAGATAGTGCAGGAACTACCTGTATTTGGACTCGATTTCATAAATGCTGGCACTCCTGCATTCCTACATCTCACATGTGTCATTCTTTAGCGTCTTGGATGCAACTGGCTTCTGAAAGGCAGATGTTCTTCCCTAAAAAGTAATCCTGAGGGTGCATGTAGGCAGCAGTTTGCACTGGTGGGACTAAGCAAATTATCGGTTCATCATCTCGGCTTAATTCAGGTCTGCCCATCGCTGGGAGGAGGAGGAGAAAAGAGTGCGTTGGTGTGTATGTGTGCCCTTTGCAGCAATTAATGTGAAAATGAACCCTTGGGGGTGAGGTGCAAAATGACTAACTGTGTCTGGGAACTCCTGGATGAGATGATCAGCTGCATTTGCAGACATTTTTAATAAGACAAAACCCAAAGCTTCTCCATGCCTGCTGTGCTCATCAGTTCATGCTACCGGTCAAGTAGAACATTGTGGCACGCCCCAAGGGAGCATTATTTATGGTATACCAGCTACTGTGCCAGAGAAGGTGCAGAAGGCGCAAACTATTCTGTTCGGTTGCCTGGCAGTATTCTCGTATCAAAACCACCTGCATGGCGGGAGGAGGGAAAAGAAGTAGTTGCCCGCAAATCTTTGATCATATGATATTCTGATGGCGGTGGGATATTGCTGGTAATAATGAGCGGGATCTATTCATAGCCTGGGAGATGACACCGATACGGCTGCAGTGAGGCTTTGTTCAGGGCCACGGAGTGCGTAATTTCTGATGACTAAACTTAATCACAAGAGAATGTCATAGTTTAGATTCGGGATCATGGATATTGGTGAGCGATGGGAGCGCACATGAAAATGCTGAGCTCTTGAGCAGAGAGTTGTTATAACGCAGTGAAAACAGCCCTTGGTCATGAAAGCCAGGCGAGGATACGTGGGGTAGAAGGGGGAAGAAAATAGAAGCATCGATTGGGAGTAGCGCCAACTCTCTGTCTAATTTCAAGCCAAGCAGAATCTAACGATTTGCAATGCAGAATGCCGTATGCAGCCTGAGGAAATTTCATGTGCACTAGATTAAACGCTACCCTATCATCTTCACTTGGTTCTACACAGAAGTCTTCTCTGATTCCACAAGACCCCGTCCGTCACGCCACGGTTGTTTTCCTTCAGCGCATGACGATTCAATTTCGGCTGCCGGCTTCTTTTTCCACCTCTCAAGTGTTCCTAGCTCCATGCCTGTGATTCATAATTGTCGTCCAAACACAAGATTTTGCAACAATCGCTTATTTCTCGACGGTTTTGCCGCAATTAGCATGTACGTGCCCAGGAGGTTGAGAGAGATTTGTTGTTGTTATTCCAATTTTTGAACAAGTTTCTGGTGAATAATAAGCACCCCACCCCCTGGAGTGCTGGAAGAGAGGCACGAAGGAGAGTTGTGTTAGTAATCTGCGATGCATCATGTTCCTGTTTGACCGCGTATTAAGGCCATCAGCATCGGATTACAATATTGCCATTTCCCTGAAATAATCCAGAATCTCCCTACGGCACTGGTGTCTACTTTTAGCTGCAGCACTCGGCAAGCAAAAGAAAACATTTCCATCCGTGAATATACATAAGTGCTCCCCAAGATCCAATATACCATCAATCTCTCATAGGAAGGAGCTCCGTAGTCAAGGGCTGAACAGGGACACGCTTCCGATGAAACTTTTTTGTCGGTCGACAGGCATCCCTCGATCACATCTTTTTTTTTTCTTGCCCAAGTTGTGAAAGACAAACCTAGTTCTCAATGACGACTTTCCTGGCAGACGCTCCGTCCCTCTCAAACCCAGAGAACATCTTTCGTCTCTACTTCATCCCGCCCTCGTCAGAAAAGCGACGGCGGCCAAAGTCCTTCTCCTTTCGTACGAAGATGCGGTTGTCGTCGACTTCGGGCGCGACCGGGGAGGGCCAAGAGAAAGAAGTAGGTTCATCTGTCTGTATGTGATGCATTTTCATTTTAAATATACTTTTGGGTTCTTGTCCTGTATTCTTTGAGTTTTACATTTTGGTTCTTGTGTTCTATGATTTTGATTTTGACTGATTTATATTACTCTACTTGCAAACGTAAATATATATATTTTCAATATATTTGATGCGTATGTGTTTTTCTAACCAGTCACCATACTCTGCAAACAAATGTGTGTACATAGGTAAAGTGAGAATTTCACTATGACTTGTGCATCATCTATATCCTGTGGTTACCAGGAGATGGCGATGATAGTGAACATTTGGGTTGATGTTGGTGTACTGCTGATGGTGATGATGATGGTGGTAATGATGATGATGATGATGATGGTGGTAATGATGATGATGATGATGATGGTGGTAATGATGATGATGATGATGATGTTGATGATGATGATGAAGATGAAGATGATGGTGATGATGAAGATGATGGTAGTGATGATGATTAGTCGATGATGGTGACCTTCATGCATGCCTTGTCAGAGTTCATGTTAAGTTTGTGATAAACATTAAAAAAAATCTGGTCATAGCCATGCACATTGATATTACAAGTAATGCCACTAGTGCTAGTTGCATATGTAGCCAGGAGAAGATAATCGTTTCTTTTGCTGACTTTTCATTGTTGTCTGAAAGTGGTATGAAGGTGCAAAAGAGAGGAATAGGTTTAAATAGATTGCTGCTCCTTACCTTTCTGCTAAGATTACTAGAATTACGCAGTTGAAACAGACATCAGTGTCCATTGCACACTACTGTAAAAACTGGAAATTTTCGTGTTGTTGAAATTTTCATGCATTTTGCGCAACCAGAAACTAGCACGAAAATATAAGCATGTGAATATTTTTGCTTGCCATACGTTCCTGTGCGTGATGTCTTGATTCCGCGGAAATAAAAACACGCCAAACTCTTCTGACCCGGCCAACCGAGAAAAATTAGTCGCGCGAAAATGTCCACTTTTACAGTATAAGGAATCACAGGAAAATATGAGGAAAATATCAAGGCCCATCTCAACAATGGAAAGTGGTTTAAATCTTTCGTTTTAATTGATATTCACATCCAGGAATATCTAATTGATATATCCGAACATGCAAATCACCTGTCACCGTGGCTGGAATATACAGACAATTGTCTGTCATCTTCCATTTTTAGACACATTTTCCTGCCTTTTGCCTGCTTAATGATACCAAATTGTTGCCCTTTGCTACTGGTCAGTTCTGATTTATGCTTGTGCACGCAGACATGCACACACACATACACACAAACAGCCAGTGGCACATTGCTATCAGAGGTAGATCTTAACTTCCTGTGTGTATGTGTGTTTGTTATTGTCTATGGACTGCCGGGCTCATACTCTTTCACATACACCATCTAATGAGAAAGCCAGCTAATGCAATGTGTACTGTGCATAAGGCACTAAGCACATTTAAACACTATCGACAAGACCATCATTTTTTTTTCTCTTCTGATTTTTTCTTTGTATTTTACTTTTATTTTGGACAGGGAAAATAGACTTGAAGAGTCAAGAATTCTAATCCAAAAATTGATCTTATCAGAAATCAAATGAAAGGGTTGTTTTCCGAAAAAAAAAATTGGCAGTCATTTTTACCTTTGTCTTGTGCTCAGGAAATACATATAAAACAAGCCAAGAAACAAGCCTGTGTAAAGAGACTTGTTCTTCATGAGTGATGAGACAAATTGAACTTTATTTCAATTCAACTTAATGAAGATTTTATTTCAAAATTCATATAGATTATTTCAATTACATTAATTTCAAGAAATAGATGTAATTCCAAATGTATTCACATACATTTGAAAGTTTAAAAGAAAAATAAACAACTTCATAACCTATATTAAACTGTTTGAACAAAACACTTACTTGAAAAGAATGGATATACATCAATACAATGTACATCACAGAATTTTGAAGCAAAAGTGCTGCAGTGTTTCTTTGATCTTTGCATCTGAATGATGTTAATGACAGTGGTGAAGATTTGAAGATTTTTGTCATGTTTTTTCTCAAACACACACTCACCTATTTTATCTTATTTTGTTTGATACTCATAACAGTGAAACAAAGCCCTGTAAAATATTTCATGCTCTTCACTTCTCTTTTCATTCTTTTCTGATGTATTCTTCCTATCTTTCCTTCATGCCCATTTCATGTCTTTGCCTAGCAAGGATTTGATTAATTACTTCATTAGTTCAGAACAAATATCAACTATTTCTTTTGCACTGCTGTGCCATTAACTGCGTACTACACTGGCTATCTGCATAATTTTGTAAAATACTGTATTGCATTCAATAGAAGATGGGGGTTAAGTGTATTTCACCATATTTTAGCCTCTCCCTTCCCTAACTTCACCTTTATGGGTGAGAGAGAGAGAGAGGGGGGAGGGGAGGAGGGGGTAGAGGAAACTGTGATCAATCAACTGTTCTGTGATGCATTGTGAAACAACGTCTTTATAAACCATTTGCGGCACACATGCCGAAGCGATTGCCCTTCCTAGATAGATGACTGGGCCACCCTTAGCTACTGGAGCGCATCTTGAAGGTCGCCGCGGTAACAAGAGGGTGACCTTTTCAGGTGAAGAGTAATTGACAGATTTCGCGCATACACGCGCCAAGAAGGTGCGGCAACAGTGTATGCACTCCTTCATGCATTACAAACAGCTTGGAAGGGCCTCAGTGAAATACAACTCTGCATAAAGAGAGAGGAACAGACAGACAGACAGACAGACAGATAGACAGACAGACAGACAGACAAGAGAGTAAAGTAAGGGGGAGGAAATGAACAATTGAAGAGTCAGCCTCTGCCCACAGAAACTTACATAAGTACAAAATGTGCAAGAATTTGAGAATCTTGCTAAGGGATTAATAAAATGATGTGATAGAGGAGATGCAGCTAACAATGCATTGTTCATGTAAAATAATGCAATCATCACTAGCTGAAGATTACATCCCATGATTAAAAAATGATTGGAATCCAAACTAAAGTATTTACCCATATCCTCAAGCATCACAGGATGTTTCACATGTTTCATATAATCATAAAGCAGCAGTGTAATGTACAGTATCCTCCATGTGCTACTTGTGGGGATGGAAGTGTCTTTATGTAATATGAGCTTAATGCACTTTTGTACTGACAGTTTCAAAGTTTGTGTGTTTCCTTTGCAATCCTGAAAATTAGAATCCTTTCATAAGCTGGTATGTTGTAGAGGTAAGTAATTCAGATCTTTTCTCTGGAATCGGGAAACTTCTTCATTATGGAGCGTGAAACTATACTGTAGATTTCCACTAAATTTATTTGAACCTGAAAAAAATCTGTCATTATTGATGCAATAGGGGAGTGTATTCTCAAATGACTTTGGGGTAAGTTTGTTTGTTTGTTTGTTTGTTTTTATGCTCTAAGGTGTATAATTATCTGATTTCATCCATGCAAATTTTTTGATGTTTGCAAAAGGGATATACAACCTGAAATAACCAATATTGCTCCACCGTGTACAGCAGTAATAACATTAAAAGCAGGGTATGCAAGTCTGACATATTGTGTTATGGGATTCTGGAAAGCTTGCTGTGTATGGTGTAGGAGAGGCTGACCAAATCTATTCCGTGCAACAGATGAAGATTCCAACTATTTTTTGTGGTGTGAATGGGGTAGGTGCCCCATTGATATTTCAATACTCAGTGCTGTGGTGTGAATGGGGTAGGTGCCCCATTGATATTTCAATACTCAGTGCTGCTGGGCTGTTTTTACAGCTTGACACACAAGAGTGCTACTCAGGTTTAATCACTCTCTGGAGAGTCTTAGGAGATATGTGTGATTCGGAAGGTATGTGTGATTCAGGAGATGTTTATCGGAGGGTAGTTTCCATCTTGGCCACCATCTTAAAAATGCAATTTACATTGTGGGTCCTAGCTTTTCCACAGACAGATTGAAAATAAAGCACAAAAAAAAAATAAAGCAGAAGAAGGGAGGGAAAGTATCCCTTGCCCTCTCACCATTACATCCATTATTCTGCGTGTAAAATGTGTGCAGACAAGATTTAGATGAGAAAGAAAATGGCCACAAACACACACAGGTGACACTACCTAGATACTTGCGTGCCTTTTGCTATATTAAAGTTTACAATGATTGATCAGGCTGTGTGCCTTATGTCCATAACCTTTTCCGACCCCTAGCAGAGTTTTTTTTTTTTTTTTTTTTTAAATAAGTCCTCCCCCTGCACAACTTCCAAAATATGATGACATTTGTTGCACTGACATATAGGAGATAGAAATGAAATTAAGCTACTGCCTTTAAAAATAAGTATTTGTAACCAAAAGGTCTTTGAGTATTTTCAAAGAATATGATGTATGGCTGTAGGAGAGAGAAAAAAACAAACACAAAAGGCAAGTGAAGGAATATCAAAATGCTGAAATGCATGAACCATGGTAATTATTTGGGCAAATACTTAGAGATATGAAATTGAAATGTACATGTAGCTTGTATTTGTTCAACAAGGGCCTTTAATCAAATTATAATCATAAATATCATTATGGCTTTGTTATTTGTAGGTTCTTTGTGAGATGTAGGGAGAACAACATCATTAATGATAGATTAGGTTGAAATGGAATGACGCTCTGACTCGTGTACCATTTATTAATGAAGACCCGCGCTTGATAACCTAGGACTTCTAATACATCTTGATGCCAGATGCCCCTTAGCCATAGAATTGCATGCGCATGTTGGTGATCTACTTTGATTCATTTTGCTTCTTGCCTGATTAGTTCGTCATTAACGATGCAACCGTGTCTGCAGATTGTTATAAGAGGGGTTCCCATGTCTGGTGATATCACTGAATACCAGTCTGTGGTGGCAAAGAAAAAATTATGTATTTACATTGTATTTGCAAGACATTGAATTGCAGCTGATGAATAGGCTGTGTCTAATTGATGATGTATATTAGTGTGTCTGGGTGTTTCAACTGAATGCATTTTCCAAATTGAGTTTTGTTTGCCCATATCTTATAATCCCATATAAAACCAGTCACAAATGTTATATATACATGGACTTGTGGTTTGGTATGACAATATATAAAATTTGTTAAGAATTTTCACGTTTTCCTCTTCTTTCCTCAAAAATTTCATGCTAATTGGTGCTGGTAAACATGTTTGCTTCAGTGCGAAGTATTCAAAGGAAATGGCAAAATTTTGACATAGAGCAAGATTGACCAACAATCATATTAAGTTATTTGAAATGGGTGAAAGAAAGATGTAAGAGATTGCTAACAAGCCAGAAAAGTGTAGAAAGATATCGGCAAAAAGGAAGATGTTAGAGAGAGAAAGAGAGAGAGAGAGATACCACTGGAGAGCAGTGCGAACAATTACAATAAATGCATCCTGAGTAACAGAAAAGAGCTTGCATATTTCATTACCCTTGAATTTATTTAAGAAGATGAGAAACTACAAGTGTAATAGTAAACCAACAGTATACGAAGACTTGCCAAAATATAAACATATCCAATATATATAAAGCAGTAATGTCTAGTGAGATTTGGATATCAGAAAAGGGAAAAATTAAAGGGAGTCAAGATATTGTGGGGGAGGAATATCCATTTAATCACGCATGCATGATGATATATGATGGCGAGAGAAGAGGGCGAAAATTTTCTTCCACTCAAACGCTTCTCACACGTCGTATCCAATGTGTTCTTCATCCTGACATCAAAGCAGAATGATGACATTTCCTGTCAGGATGTTTACACAAAGTGAAGAAACGAACAAGAGTTTGAGTTGGAAGGAATAAAAAAAAAGACAGCATTTTCATTTTGAATGCAGTACTTGTCACGTCTTACAGGCAAGGTGGAAGCTAAGCACAATGTGAACAGGTGTAATCAAATTTATGGTGCCGTACCCTCTCATGGTTGGCACTTTGCTGTCAAAATATTTAGCCAAAGTGGAAAGCAAGGCGTACCGATCAGCTCTTTAGAATCTGCATTTAGGAAGAAAAACAAAACAACCATGACTACAACTACAGAAGCAGCTAAAAAGTGTGTTGTTTTAGTTTTGTTGTCCAATGAGTGATGACATGACTAAATCTTTTGATTTATTAGTCATGAGGCTTCTAAACAGATTTAAAGAAAAAAAACTTCTCAATAGCTAAAGGCACTTTGGGTGGAAATTAAGTCTTAGGGATCTGTCAGGAGGCAACACTCAATTTACCTGTTTATTATAGGAATCTCAAACAGACAGAAACCTACAAATTGTAAAACAATGACTCAACTCTAAATAGTCATGATTTGGTCATAGCATAACATAAAATACAATATTATCAATTATAAACTTTGAACTAGAAGTTGCTTTTGCTGATCAACAGAAATGCCAGGGTGCATGATTGATATCTTGTGTGTGTGTGTGTGTGTGTGTTTTAATTTCTGAAGAAATACTTAACTTTGATTTAATTTGTAAATTTGCAGACAAGACTGTATATAAACAGAGTTACATAGTTCCTGCTTTATTTCATTGGTGTATTTCTCTTATTCTGATATGCTGAGAATTCCTTATGCTGACATATATACATGTACATATACACATTTATTGTCTTCTTGTGTTCTCTTGATTGAAAAAGTTTTGACGTAGTAAGTGTAAAAAAATATAAAGTGGGCATGTCATTTTCTCACAGGCAAAAGGGTGCTTTTTATGAAAATAGAGTGATTGTTCTACACCCCCAAAGGCATCTGCAGTGCTGAGCAGGTGCACATTTCATTTGGACTGGGTGACAGAGGAATGTGTTTTAATCAACTGAATTAAGCGTCTCTGTTCCTGAGCTGTATTCATCAGGGGAAACCGGGCTTGGCACCTCATTAATTTCGATGCAGCCGCTGAAAGTGTTCTCGACGACAACTGATTAAAAGACATTGGAAGTTGACAGGGGCCTGACAGACGACTAGATTTATGGATATGTGCATCTGAAATATCACAACTGTAACCCTCTTCAAACCACCACCTTAAAATACCATTCAGATCCTGTGCAGTGTAGTTTACCTGTGATGGTGGCAGCGTACTGAATAAGTAAATGTGGTGAGAGGTAAGGATTGAAACCCTTAGGACTTAATTGAGCATTGCTTGCACTAAGCAAGAAAAAGGTAATAGAAAACACTTTTTGACCAGAATGAAAGTCAAAATTATTGTCACGAGTATTCTCCCTAAATTCATATCCTTCTTTCATTGCTCTAAAACATGTCCTGAGCTTAGAAGTTAGAATGAAAGTCAAAATTATGGTCACGAGTATTCCCCCTAAATTCATATCCTTCTTTCATTGATCTATATCCTGTCCTGAACTTAGAAGTTCATGGGGGAAAAAAAATCTATTTAATGACTTACCATTGATGAAAAACAAACGGTTCTTTACTAATATCATAACATGAAAAAATTGTTTGTTCTTATTTCTCAGGCAAATATGTGATTAAAAATGGAAGGATGGCATGAATTCATCAAAGCGTGTATTGCAAGAGCAGAAACTCAGCTCATAGGGTTCACTGTAAAACCCTTACCCAAAATATCTCTTTATTTAAGGATTATTCTGCAGCCTGCTTGCAAAGGAATTTGCCTTTTATCAGAGCTCAAGGGTATTGGCTCCATGTCATACATGCACAAGAACCAAACAAAGAAAAAATCCTGATTTACACCCGTTGCTTTATACCGAGTATGGTGTCTCCCACCATATTTGTTACATAGCCTGGTAAGTGAGAATTTGATGTAGAGCCTGCGCGTATGTAATGACAAACCAATTTGAACCCTAGAACATTCTGATGGGAGGGCCTCACAGAATCTTGTATGTTTTCAAGGCCAAGTAAAAAGAATGTGAAATAAATTTCAGGCAAATCAGCTGAGCAGTGTGACTTGAATTTACAAACTGCCTTCCTCCAGATGTGGGGAAAAATATACATATGAATGTATGTATAAAATCTTAATGAGTCATCAGACTTTTTGCCAAATATGGATTGATTCTTTTATAATTGTCTTCTTCAATTTTGTGGCATGTAGGCCTATATATTTTTGTTTTGTTTTCTGATATGTTTAGATATTTTGCTACAGATGGCAAGCTGTTGTGCCGTGTTTCATAAAGCTGCTCGTAAAGTTATGAACAACTTATGAGCGACTAGTGATCGGTTCTGATGTGCTATACTTATCAGAATTTCCATAATTCAGTACAAGAACTGATCACCAGTCACTCGAAGTCATTCGTAACTTTACAAACAGCTTTATGAAACACCCCCTTCACTCAATTCTTTTTCAGAGTACAGAATGAGAAATAGACGATGTGTTTTACTCTAAGCCAAAGATCATCACAATGATATTGTAATATTGGTTGAGGTCACAAACACAGAAGTGGGAATTTTACCTGTTGTTTCAGTTACATTGTTGGCACTAATCATGTTGCTATATTTCTTGCTGCTGGCAACTGTTCATCAAATATCTGTTACCACAATCAGTACCACTACCACTTACCATAGCACAATTGGTGACACTCCACTTTGGCTATCTCTATCTACTCACTCTGTATAATCACCAGTTAAACGGTAAACATTGTACTCTTTCTTTCTATCTTATATATTTCTCTCTTACATCTAACAATTACCACATGGTGTGGTATAAAGCATATTGTACTCTTTCTTTCTATCTTATATATTTCTCTTATATATCTTACAATTAGCACATTGTGTGGTATAAAGCATATTGAACTCTTTCTTCCTATTTCATATATTTCTCTCTTATATCTTGCAATTACCACAGGGTGTGGTATAAAGCATATTGCATGTATTTTTTCTCTTTCTTTTTCTCTTCTATCTCCCCCTTATATAAATCTTACAATTACCACATAGTATTCTAGGCATATAATATATATTCTCTGTCTTTTTCTGTCTTGTCTATCTTTCTCCACCCATTTCTTACAACTACCACATGCATGGTATGGTAATATATACATGCATTCTTTCTCCTTTATATTTGTCTCCTTTGTTTTCTCACTTACAATGTATATCTTACAATTATAGCATGGCATGATATGCAAATTATATGTATTCGCTCTCTCTCTCTGTCTCTGTATTGTCTATTTCCTCTCATTTTTACCACCACCACATGGAAGTCTAAGCATAATGCATGCATTCTCTCTCTTCTTTTTCTCTTTTGTTTCTTCCCGCTTGTCTCTTAAAATCCCCACACAGTACGTTAAGCATATTGTATGCAGTTTTTCTCTTTCTCTTTCTCCTCTATCTCTCCCCACCTATATGCTACAATTACCACATGGTATGGAAAGCATATCATAAACATATATTGTTTTCTCTTTTTTTTCCTGTGTTGTCTATATCTCTCCACTCATTTCTTACAACCACCACATGTGTATTGTAAGCATATTGCATGCATTCTCTCCCTTTTTTCCCCCTTCTATATCTTTCCCCTCATCTCTTAAAACCACCACGCAATATGTTAAGCATATTGTATGCATTCTTTTCCTCTTTCCCCCATATTTCTCCTTGCTCTTCCCTTGCAACCACCACATGGAATATGGTAAGCACATTGCTGAAAGCGATGAAGATTGGGATGGGGGGAGAGTGGAAGGGAGCAGTGTCGCAGTAAATTTTTCCGCCAGCTGTCGTCGGCAGTCGGGTTTTCGCCACAGCCTTGCTCGCCCGGCACACTGTGATATTTGGAGCGTCTGCCATGAGCCCTCATCGTTGCCTTCGCCCCCTCTATGTGAAGCCCAAGTGGATTATATCGTTGGGAGTTGGGGAAAGAAAGAGTGAGAGAGAGGGGGAGAGAGGGAGGGGGACAGGCATGAGTGGTAGAGAAAGGGGATAGCTGGTAGACAGCCTACCAGGCAATGTCAACGGAACGGTGTCTGGAATTTCTTCATCACGTACCCCAGAGAGACGTTCATGAGGTGGCAATTCCATATCTGGCAGTTATTATTATTTTCCGCATGTATGTTTATGCGTGTCCTGCGGGTGATGCTGCCTTTATCGAAAACATTGGCAAGTAGTATGCAAACTTTGAAAGACGTGTACAGGCCATTAGCCATGCGGATTACTTGTGTAAACATATGTGGTGCACGTTTGACTGGCAGACAAATATCAAGGGGATGTCTCGTGCCTTGGAGCTTTGTTTTTGCAGGGCCATGTGCAGTGACCTGTAAGGATGATAATATTTTTGAGCTGCAAACAATTTGAGAAATATATGCAGTGATTAGTGGTAATGGAAAACAGTGGCATTACATTTTAACAGTTTTAGAGGATTTGAAGTTGGATCCAGAATGAATAGATCTGTGTCTGTTCTATCACAAGGACCAGGAGCTGGGATGGTGTTGTGATCAATTGGCTAATTTTTGGCTCCGTTGTCATTCCAGAGGAAATTTTCTGTCAGGAACACCAAAGAACCCGTGTGTCGGGCAAGAGTGCTTTGCTTTGCATGTGAGCATACACGTTTTGCACATTAGGGCTTTCCTGCTTGGCAATCTATTTCTTGTCATCGAACATTTCTCCTTTTTTTTATGGGAGGATGGGGCCGATTGGAAGTCGTAGACACAATCTCCTTATCTTGCCCTCTTCCTTTTCAATCGTCTCAAAAGATGCGTCTTGGCGGATCTACACCCAGGCAAGCTCCATAACTCTAGTGCCAGGGAGCCTGGCCTAAAGGTTAGCCAATTCATGGATGACAGCAGAATTAAGTGTGTACTGGATATGGGTAACAGTGCTTCAGCTTCGATGATGTACTACGTGTATTTCTACGCAAGGGAGCTCTCCACATTGCACTCTAGAAGGTCACGCTATGAATAGGCCTTAACCTTTCTTGGGTGGGAACTACAACCAAGTGTGTATATCCCCCTGTGTACACTCGTAGACCACGCTGAGACAGAACCACAACACCAGGAGCTGAAGTGTTTGGACCGACCGTTCTATTTTGCCAGCCCTCTTTTAGTAATCCATGCTTCCTCTCTACACCGTTTTAAGAGTGCTTCATGCTGTGCTATGCCCTTGGACCATGGTTTAAAGTCTGAAAAGGCACTTGAAAAAAAAAGGGACAAAAAATCTGCTCACTCAAATCTCAGACAATCACCCAGAGACTCTCCACGCTTGAGTGCACACTGTCTATTCCCTTCTGAAATAGGGGTTTTAGACTGCATACGCCTGATTTTGAGGGATTTGAGAGTTTTAAGGGCTTCTTTCTTTTATTTCACATTCCCATTTTCTTTTCCTCAATGAATTCATTCTCTGTGTGAAGTTAGTCTTTCATTCATTGTCGCCATATTACAACGTCTTGTTCCGTCTCATGAGTGCAAAAGTCAACAGTCATAAACAGGCAATGGTGTGTCTACAGTGAGGGTGTGAAGTAGAATATTATCTGCTATGATATAGCAGTGCCCTTGTTTACTATACTACTCAGTCCGACTGGCAATAATCCCGCCTCTTAGTATCTCTAGTGAGTCACTGATGCGTGAAACAATCATTGGACCTCGCTGAAACTTTTCTTTTGGAAGGCAAGCGCTGGATTTCATTGGATGGGACAGTCTGGGACAGAACACTGGATATACCACATTTGTGCTGCACTCTTGTATGTTATTCCACTGGAAAACACTTCTGTATGTGTCATTGAGTGTATTCTACTAGTCTTCCGTGCATTGAGGACACAGTTGGATATGGTGTCAGGTGCTTGACATCGCAGGATTGTGTTTGGAATCCGTCTCAATCACCGTGGCCTGGGACTGTACGTGTCCTGTGCTTTGGTGTGTAACACAGCGATACTGTACAGTTGCATCATATTGTTTCTAGCGAGGAAAGGAAACTGTCTACATGGACATTAACAATTAAGGAGTAACTGCTACCAATTGTGCAACACTTTTGTCCTGAAAAGTTGTGTCTGATTTGACCCCCTGCCCCTCCCCCCTTGGATTGCAGTTAGGGATCATTGGCCTGTTGACCCCAGGGGAATCCAAACACGAGAAACCCAGTTCAGCCATTCTTGGGTGGAGTGTACCTGAGCAGCACTGCTGGCGTACACACTTTCCTCTGTCTGCCTATCATAGTCATGTGACCTACATTGGAAGAGTCAGGTGACCCACAATTTCACTGCCCACTGAACTTGTGTTTGTGAGCATAACTCCAGCTTGAAGTAGAGAGTTTGTGTTAGACCACAGGATGGGGGATCAAGGACAGTATGACTCTTATGGCTCCTTACCCAATTCATTTTCTGAAGATGGTGAAAAGGTAAGATTTGTTTTTTGTAGCAGATCCAACAGCTGGTAAAGTGGTCAAAGTTATCATTTTTTTCTTTTCCTGCCAAATTATTTGTAAAGAATGGTTCTTATACTAGCTACAGGCATGTGTGTGTACACTGTATGCCAGAATTGAATGTGAGAGATTATGGAGTATTGTTTTGTTTTGAGGAAATGAACGTATGCCAGTCTTATGTGTGTGTTTCAAGGCTACCAACATGTGTGCTGAAGAGATATGTGTGGAATGCTGTGTGTGTATGTGTGTTATGTACATGTATGTATGTAGCCAGCTGTAATCATGGTGTAAAACATTTGCCTGCAATTTTTTTTGTTACACTTCCACAAGATTACTCACAAATGCAACGACAATCAGCAACATACATGTACCAAAAAAAAAAAGACTATAAATTCTTTGAGATCTACCTGTACTTCAGTCAAATAGATTTTCTATCAAGTTGAATAATTTGAATATAAAATTACCAAAGGGTGATATCTGTTTTATGAAGCTGGTGTTGTGTAGTATGAGGACCCCCCCCCCCCCCCCCCCCCCCCCCCCCGTCACCACTTCTGTGCCCCACCTCCATTCTGGGCTCATGTATGGTGGTGAAGTTCAGCATTGCAAATTCTGCATGGATAGTAGGATACACACTTAACATGATATGTCATTCTGAAGTAGTTCACCTCATTCCAGATTGTTTAGAGGTATTCCTATAAAGATTGGTAGACCCTATTGGTAGTGGCAGATTGCATTTAAATGGATGAATGAGGAGAAAGAGAGAGAGAGAGAGAGACAAAGAGATAGATTGAGAAAAACAGTTTACAAGGAAGGATGTGCGGAAGAGAAGAAAAAAAAAAGGAAGAGTTCAAGGAAAATATATAGTTTGTGATTTTAAAGGGACTGTAATGGAAAGAGACCATGTATTGCATGTGAAGTTCTGCAAGATGTTCCAGAATTTCATAATGCTTCAGAAAACACGCCCATGACAGGCCTGTGCAAGTAGAAGGTACTGTAAAACATGATATATTCGCGGCATGCAATTTTTGCAAATTGCCACCAGCATTCAGTGCATATAGTGTAGACAAGAACTTTCATGTGCATTTTAACATTTGCGAAATTAAAATGCATGTGAACACTCCTCGCTTTACAGTAGACTATCAAGTGGTTGAGCTTCTTTCAGACAACCTCCTCGTCTTCATGTATAAAATGTTGTAATATAATATGCTTCAATGCACAGATTTGCTATAATGGACATATTTCTATTCTAGCTAGTAGTGGTTTTCAACTATAACACAGTGGGCAGCAAATAAAGGTTGGAATAATCAAAGAACCATAATTTTACTGATTGGTTCCTTTTTATGGGGGAAGTTGTAGGCCCGTAGCGATATTTGTGAAGGCAACTCTTGGAGAAAGCTGATACATCATAGATCAATTCTGTAATTTATTCAGACTTTATGCATACTTTTTTTCCACAAAAGTTGCCCTTAACAACCATAAAGCTTACTGGAGGCTTGCCGTACCTAGCAAAAACTGAGTGAATTCCTGCATATGGAAATTAATGGGAGGGAGCAGATGAATTAGATGCTTTGTTACTTGGCTTTAGGAAGAGAAACATCAATAAATTGTAATGAATTACAGAAACGCAGTCTCTTCAGTTGGAATTGGCATCACTTTGTCTCCTTGCAACCAATGATTGGCATGGTTGATTTCTACCAAACATCCAAAGTGCATCAACCGGCATCAGTACCTACCACTATGGACTTTTCATTGCCGGACACAATATCTCACCACGTGGTGATATAAGCAGTGAAATAAACCATGCGATACGACAGTCCAGAGAGTGAGAGAGAGATGTTAGCGGAAATCCTGGACACAATTTGTCCTCCCAGAGGATTCTACAATTTTTGTAGATTGAATTACGTGAAGGAGATGTGAATCGGTGCGCTAAATTAATAGCCAACTCCACACCGCCCCACGAAGCAGGGAAGTGGCCTGCACTGCAGCGTGATTGCACATTCTGCGGGTACCAAAACAAAATATGTCATATGATATTTTTTTGTCCTACTGTAATGAAAAAACATGAGAAGGTGCAGGTGGATTCTTCATTACCAATTCAGCCATACCCTCGGAGCTTTGCTCTGTTCACCAACCATGTTATTACTTGTGATATTCACAATGAATTTCTCAGGATATGACTGTGTGATAATATATTTTGAGATCATTGCCAACGTGAATTTTTTAAACACCTGCACAATGAGTTATATGAAGTGTAGTTGTTTTTAGAAGCTCAGTGAAACTGCAAGTTTCTTACAATTCTGTCAGCTACAGCAACTATAAAGAAGAAAAGGTCATTATAAAACTAATATATGTTTATGTTTTTCACCATTTTATTTGACCTCCATTCAATACAGATGCCAATTAAACTAACTAGTCATGTGTGTCATAAATAGTCCTCATCATTTTCATGGTCAGGATCAGTGGTATAGAAATGGAGGTACAATAGTTAGGACACCATAGATTGTACGTACTTTTATAAGCGCAATTTTTGTGACACCTCTACTTCCCTGATAACCAGCATTATTAAACGTTAGATAAAAGATAGCATTGCCTTCAGAGGGATTGCGTAGCTGCATTGTGAAGTTAGTGAGTTTTGTGTGTCACGTACTGTATAGTGGTACTGTAGTCAATACAATGGACAAATATATGTGTAGTGTTTACTTCAGTCATACTGGTACATAAAGTATCAAGTGTTTGAATAGTACAAGCTCTGTAGCAGTGTCTGATATGTAGGGCCTACATGTCTATCAGGTTTCAGAGACAAGCAATCTCTTTCAGTCTTTATCTCTCTAGCTGGATCAGTTAATCAAAGGTAACCTTCTTGGACAATTTAATCATCTTGATTTTCTTAAATATTCCCCCCCCCCCCTCCCAGAGTCTTTACATATTTGCTACAGTTAACACTGGCAAGAGCTTAGGATGTCATTCTAAAGTGTGTTGAGTGAAACTTCCATGTCAGATTGTTTGCTGTGTGTAGTACACTGTTTGTACAGCACCTTTATCCCATATTCACCCCTAGATCTATTAAAGTCTTTCACAGTACCATTCATACCAGCTTTTCTGACGTGGTCTGAGCAAATAACCATAAAATGAAACCCCCTTGGTGGTGTTTGAGTACTTTATCTGGCAGACAAATATTTACTGTACATGATTCAGTTTTGGTATGAAGACACGAAATAACCAAGTATCTCTCAAGCAAAGGAGACAGTGATCTGACTTAGAGCCTTGCTAATGCTATATCCCATTTGATAGCACCACCCCCTTTATAATGGGTATCTCTTACCAATAGGGGCTTCTCATACACTGAGCTATTCACATAGCCTTTCATTTTTTCATTCATTTCATTCACATACAGTGCTGAAACACGTCAGCTAAAGGCTCTTGTTTAGCCCAAACACTGTTTTATTTATTGAATCCCTCATTTAGTACCAAACCCATCAGTTTGATTTGGCAACTCTAGGCAATACTGGAAAAAAAGTGTTTCCATCTTTTCTCTTTCTCTCTCTCTCTCTCTCTCTCTCTCTCTCTCTCTCTCTCTCTGTTTGTGTCCTTAGATCCAATGCATTAGTGCAGCTTTTGTATTTGTAATGCACTGATTGTAATGCTAGCCTAGACACGGATTAAATCACTATAATCCACAGAATGTCAATCTTTATTTTGAAAAGAAAAAAAAATGTATAATGCTAAGAATGCTAATCTCTTGAGGTGGATTTGATCTAAGGTAGATCTAATGGTTTTCATGAAGAAAAGAAACCAAATTTGTTACACTGGTTTAACATGGGAAATGTACAGGCAGCAAAGTCATTTTTCCTGAAGATATTTACCCAGGACATTACAGTAAATCTCTACGACTCAACCTTCTGTTCAGTAAAGCAGTAATTGCCAGTTTTGTGTTTAGATGGCTAACTCTTACTCAGCAGAACTTGCTGGCTTATTGTGATGAAGGCTTCACCTCAATATCTCCCATATCTATGTCATCCGTGTTAGGTTTTGCACTTAAAACTGTGTCTAGAATCTCCATCCTGCCAACGATAAGTGATGGGGAAGACACCAGATACAATAGTATGCTACATTTTGTTTTGGTAGACACTTGTCGAAAGTGTTAAGTGAATGTTTGATTGAGATAGTACCTCTCCTTTCCATGCATACAGGTGCACTTTCACACAAGCACACCATGTATCAAGCACCGCAAAAGCTATTGAAAGCAGCAAAATGTTGTTTTACTAGTATTGTGGAATCTTGAATCATAAGATGTTTGGTTGTAAAAGTGAGGATATCGCCGTGGCGCTCTCACCAATGCTTTTTTAAAGAATATTTTCTTGTAAGATGTTTTGTGTGTTTGTGCTAAATTTGTGAGAATTACAGTGGTTATGATATCTTAGTTTGCCTCAATACAATGGATACTATTTAAAATCATGATTAACAAGCAGTTTTTGTGATACATACAATTTAAATTGTTTTAGTATATAGTTCCTTTGTATTAACCATGTGACCTCAGTCAGGCTTCTAAATGCCTCATACATAATGGAGGAGGGTATCTTTTTTAAAAAGAGAGAATCTTCAGAGAAAAGACTTTGCTCTGATAACAAACTCTTAGAGATTGAGAGATGCTTTTATCTCGGAGCAGACTTTGGAAACTATAAAATCAGTTTGTATTTGCTTGCTGTCTGCAGTGCTTGTACAGACATTTTGATCAGAATACACTTCGAGACACTATTAATTTGAAGTCTCAAGGGACTTAAGTAAACAGCATATATGTCTGTCAAGGTCCTGAATGACAATAGACTTTTTCTTTAATTTATTCTACACTTTTTCCTTTCTTCCTTTGTTTTCATTTGGTACTCACCTACTGTATAACAGAATTTCCCATACCGCTTTCATGTGTTCCAAGAGTCATTCACTATCTGTGATGTAACACATAATCAAAGTGAAGGACAAGGTTCACAAATTTGTTATCTTATAGGATTGATGGATTTAATTCTTTATCAGCAAACACATGACTGTCTTCATTATTTTCTGTGATGCATCAGTCATTGACAATACACAAACTTCACAATGCCTCCCTCAAAAAAGAAACAACAACAGCAAAAAACAAACAAACAACAAAACATATTTAAACAATAGAGATTTCGTCCTGCCATTTACGTCTCTTTCTTGTAGCAGTGTGGTTATTATGTGACCTTCGGTACCAAAGAATTCTAATAGCTTAGTGATTTGTAAATCGTGTCTTGGTATCTATTTGCAGTGAATCTTAGGAAATTTAAAGGAATTTATAATGCAAGTATACATGTAAGTAGGGCATGCACCTGTGGTCTTGGAAGCATTTTCCTTACAAAGTTGTGAGATTTGGTTGGTAATGATAACACCTGTCTGTCAATGTGGGAACAAGACCTGGATGTAATGCAACGCTAAAGTTACCACTGAAATGAGACATATGGGAATAAAGTTTGCTGTAGATCCCAGGAGTGACTGAAGAAATACATGACTAGATTTAAGTACACTTAAGCATGATTGTTACTCTGACATGAATTAATTCAACCATGTTGTCTTGTGAAGTGGAGAGAACAAAATGTTAACCCTCAGGGTGCACTTGACAATTCAAAGTTAACTGGATGTATGCCTGTGATTTTGGTCATGCATGTTGCGTTAATATGATTTGAATGCACTATGTTATTGATCCATGAAAACAAAAGAATGCATGTCATTATGTACAGCGTGTATATCTCAGCCCTAGTGAATCTTGATAGGACTTTATGTCAATGAGATCATTTTCATGAGCAGACTGTAAAACATACCCAGTGGACTGTTTCTCGTCCGCGATGTTCATTAGACAAGTAATGATGACTATTAGCAAATAACTCTCATCCAAAGCATGTCCTCATGTGCTAGGGTACAGCGATGAAACCGTGATTAATTTTCGCTGTGTGGTGGTGCATGATGGGAAGTCTCGTGGGCGCAATTTTGTACCAGAAGGTTAGCCATGATGAGAGCGGGTTTTTAACATCCTGGCCGTGCACTACAAGCTCATTGGAGCATGGAAAGTAGGACATACCATGGAGGGAACAGCGAGAACGGAATCGCTAATCAAGTTACTGGTCACTGTATCAAAATTAGATCAAATATTTATACCAGACTGTATGCCAGATATATGTGCCATATCCTGGCCCGTGGCATTACTTTGACCTTTATCCTTACTGCCCTTTTCACATACGTGATAGAAAATGTTGTGCCCACATTGAGTGGCTGATGCATCTATAGAATACAATGTAGCACCAGGAAACCGCAAAGTACAAGTTTGTACATGTATGTTATTTACAAAGCATAATGTCATTATATGTGAATGCAGAGGATATGCCTAGGAGTAGTGACGACTGAAGAATGCACACGTCTTTCCTCGCACAAATGCATTTCATTGGTTTATGTCTGGGTTGTTGTTGATAAAACAGGCATTCTCTTGTTAATAAATGATACAAATTAGACTGAACAGTTTTTAGTGGGTTTAGTTCAAGTTCTTGAGGATCCGAGGGATGATACATACCAAAGAACATGTCAGTTTAATTTCTAAATGGATATCTTACTCTGTGGATCAAGCTTCTTCATACTTCAGAGCAAATCTATAAATATATTAAAAAAATAGAAACAAAATCAGGAAACAGAAAAGTTGTTCTATAGTAAAAGAGAAATGATATTGAATGAACAAACATTAGCAAATAGGGTGCAGTGTTTACATGTCCATTGTATGTGTTTTTGTGTGTGTGCGTATGTCGAGTACAGCTTAGAATATCAGTAAATAATACCCTTACAGTGCACTGTTCAGGTAAACACAGATGAGCACTTATATAACAGAAGCAGCATTCCAATTAAGTGGGTAGGTACGTTACACAACACACACCCTGTGTACTTACTTCATCGAGTATGTGTACACTACAAATCACTTCACGTATAGTGCATTACTGATCTATGATGCATGATCTGAGCTGCCGTAATCATCCATCATGGCAAACTATACAGACAAATGTTGAATTTGACAAGGTCAAACAGTCACAAACAATGCACACATACCATTTAAGCACGAATATTGTTATGTTTAGAGCAATTGCATTTTTTAGCATGTTGCTTTTCAAGAATTTGGCAGACCTCATAGAATATTGGTAGTGTGTACCGGTATGTCAATATATTTGTCTTTATCTACACTTCACTAATACATGACATGCTGCATGGATGGTGTCTTTGCTATCAAACAATTTTGAAAAGAGAAACAAAGTTTGAAAACATTCAATTTATTAGTTCATTTCCTAAAAAACCCTCTCTGGGGCTCTCAAGGTCCTGTTTACCTTTGGGAGTGGTGATTTAAAAAAAAAAATGTTCAAGATATCACATTTGACGCATATGCGTAGGTCAGTTGTATCACAAAACATCCTATCATATCAAAATTTTGCAATAAAGCTGAAAATATATGGAAATATCACTATTTTTCTTAATAAACCATAACTGTAGACAGTTTAGTCTGGAAACATTTTTATCATAACTATTGTTCACATTTTGTATATTTAACAATACGTAACATGAATCATACTGATTTAAACATTTTACAGTGGTTGTTTCTATCCCTAACTCACATTTTAGAACTATTTTGAAGCACTATATGCTGGGTTTTTGTTTCATCTGCAAATGGTAAATTATGTCTTTAAGAGCTGAACATTCAGGATGTCATAATCAGGGAGGCCATAGTTGCAGCCCGCTGCCTCTGCACTGCTCCCGTACCCCGACACAATCTTGGTAAATGTCAGTCTATTGATTAGGCGTATGCCTCAAGACAACATGAGTTGATTTTTTTCTTCTTCTTCTTCTCGGAGGAGCTGGGGCAAAGAACTTGCAGCCCATGCCATAGGCAAGGCTTTTGCCTCAAAGTCGTCGTCACTGACCGTAGCAGCTGCTAATTCCCTGCAGTCGAGCCTATCTTCACTCTCCCTATCCACTCTTTCTTTCTCTTTGTGTCATAATGTTGATTTCTCATCTCTTACTTCTACCTTCAGGTCTAGTATTTGTTGTTGTTTTCTATTTGCTGTACCTGGTATGGCTGATCATATGTTTCTATCATATAATGCAGTACATCAAGTGTTATCTGCAATCTGATTCAGTTCTCACTCTGTCAAGAGATGATAATTATGTTTAGGATTTGTATCAGTCTAGTTGTCTTATTTATGTAAAATATGATTCTTCTTTTGCTCTTTCTTTTTCTTCATCTCTCTCCCTCTATTTCTCTTTTTTTCATCCTGTTCAGTCTAATTGTCTTTGCATGGGGACATACATTTTGTTTCAACTATGCACAATACATTATGTGCTATATAAGCATTGTTAATTATTGTCATTGTTTGCAAATGAAGCATTGATAATTGATATGAATGATCCAAATGTCAGATCTTATGTGAAAGTGAGTGCAGAAATATGGATGAACAATCCCCCAAACTCCATACATTTCACTGATTGGCGTGTGTCAGAGAAATATACATACACACAGTACAATGACATTTATGATACTATATTTTCATGCACATGTGTTTTATCCCTTTTTTACATACCTTTTTTTTAAAAAAATCTATGATTTTGACAGGTGATTAATCATTTCTGTATCTACTATGCATGTCTCATATAGGAGGGAGTTTTGTTTGCTGAAAAATATGATATCATGTGCATCTTTCATCCATCCCTGACTCCCCTACGCCTGGCCAAATACTCGGGTTTCCTCCGGTGGTAGGTAGCGGTATACCCCGCCCCGTCTCCTTGCTCCCAGGTCTTAAACATGTCTGTGGTTTCATGTTGCATTAATCATTGCACGGTGTCACATTAACCGCCCGTGTCATGAATGCATGCACAGCATCTGATGATATCAACGCCCAAATGAGCCCTGACTGCCGTGTTTGACAGGTCTATTTAGTGGCGCTATCGCCACCAGGCCCGCCGACTTAACCCCATCCCTAATTCAGAGATGCGTGCTACCCTGTCCTCTTCTTCCATCTCAGTCCCCTCTTTCTTTCTTTCTCCCATTCTCCCTTTGTATTTCCTCCTTCCATTTTCTCAGAAATAATAATTGATGGTTTAAGAACATTACCACTCAGAAGTCCTTTCCAAGGTCAATATTGAAAGATGATAGTTGTAGAGGTTCAGTTAACCCATTGAGGACGAGTCCTGAGTATACACGGGCAGGGGTCTATGGGAAATGCGTGTTGTAGCAAAATCAGTCCGTCCTCAACGGATTAATGTATATGTGTATGTGTGTGTGTGTGTTTGCTGAAGTAGCTAAAACTTGTTAGGAGTGTAAAGGAGTTAGTACTAGTGGATGCCGTACAGCACTTCAATTTTTATTCCATCGTTATATCTTCATTCGAATACAAGAAGAGAAGATCCTTGGAGTTGTTTATGTTTTGCAGCATTTATACAGAACTCTCATGAGAATGCAAAAATGAGAATGATGATACCTTCTGCGGGGGGGAAAAACCCAAGCAGGGAGAATGCTTGCCCTTGTGTGCACTTTGCATCAATCATTTACAGTGTTGAAGCTGATGTGGAAGGTATAGAGAGAAAAGCAAAAGCTCCACCGGAGGCAAATCCTCCTAGACAGTGCATCGGTTTGCACACGAGTGCTGTTACCACTTACCAGCCTCACATAAATTTCATCACGCATGTTGAATGCACCCCATCTATCAAAGCGTTACAGAAATGTATTTCTCCATACGTGCTTCTTGTAAGGTAGCCTCTGCATACCCAAGTAATCGAGGATCGACGCTCTGCCAACATTCTACTTCAGGATTCTTCTGTAATGATCTCTGTCTTGTCCATCTCACATAGCTGCCACAAGATAGTTCCCCCTTCATCTTTATTATAGTTAACCAGTCTACCAGACTTCAACATCCATGCCCCCCCTCCCCCCACCCCCCACCACCACTCTTCTTCCTTACATAGATTTTATAGGTCATGGATTGGCACCTGATTCGAAAAGCGGTTTCGCACATGGTTTGGCGATAGGTTTTTGTTGGCGATAATATCCATTTTCCCCAGGCTGGTTAAGGGGACAGATCAGTAGCGATGGTTTGCAGTCAAAAAGTCATCATCTATCATGATCAGTGACTTCTTGTATCTACAGTGCACCATTACCCAGTGGGTATATTTTGTGATTATAATTGTCTTTAGCCCTGAAAAAAAAAAAAAAACCAATAAAGCGGATACTATCATTATTTTTGTGGGTTTCATCTTCTCACCCTGCCTAATTTTAAACCAAATAAGATCTGTATCAGTTTGATAATCGATTGCATTCAAATTTTGATTATTATCAAATTTGCACATGGGAGATATAAACTACATCCTTCTGTCCTTTTTTTTTTCTTTTTATCTGTGGCATTAGTAATCTAAACTAAGAAAACTATCATCTAAAGATTTCATATCTACTTTAGACACCTCACACACACACACACACACCACACACTCACACACAACACACCACACACACACAACACACACACACACAAACACAACACACCACACACACACCGATGTAAACTTCTGTGTAACCGTTAAGTTCAGTGTTATACTATCAGTGAAAAGGAAAGTGTTCACACTGGTAGAAATGTTGACTTGAATACATCTTCATATCATAAAGTGTGTGCAAATAGAAATTATTCCATGAAAGCACTGAAAAAAAAATCAATTTTCCAATCTGTTGGATCAATAACTGTCATACACAACTCCTGATTAACTGAACAAATTGGCTCAGCCAACAAACATACAAACAAACACACAAAGGTCTTTATTGATGATCCATCTACAAGTTTGTATTGCAGGTTTCATGCAAGATATGAAAGTCAGCCTTAAGAGCTCTTAAAGCTAAACCAAATGTCTCCAGATATAATGTTTATCTGTTTGTTTCTATGGTTTCTAGGCAGGGTTTTTGTTATCATGATGATGAAATTGGTGTTCTTCTGTGCCAAAAAAAAAAAAGATCATAATAAAACAAACAAAACCAATAAAGGGAGATGAATCTTGTTCAAGCTTATTTTGTTGTCTTTTCGGTTGTATTGCTCATATGACTTTTTACTATTTTTCTCCTCCTGTACTTTTGTGAGACTTATGTGCATGTAAGCGCTAGAATGATAACATGTTTTCATGGTCATGTTTTGGACAGGAGATACATTTGGCAGATATCAAAGCAAATCAGGGGAATATTATCCTTGCTGCTTACTGATCGCCGAAACAGATGTTGGCATTTTTCCTGATTGATTGTCTCATTTAATGCCGTCAACTCTGGTGTGTCACATTTGGGTTGGGTACTGGGGCTCTATCATAGGTTGACATGAAACACATGTGTATGAACTTGCACAAAACATGGACACAGATACACACATACGCATCATAAAATGTAGCCTGTAAGTCTTGTTTTGTTTTGTTCGTTTGTTTTTTAAGGAACATTCTAAAGGTAAGGTTATGCTTGGCCATATGGAGCAAACGCAAATATTCCTTATCATACACCAATTAAGTCTTCAAATCTGAAGCATGCGATTGTCAGTGATTGAAGATAGGTTCATGCAGTCACTGTTGCATGTAGTCTACAGCTATATCTCCTTTTTGTAGAAAGAATGAAAATACAAGCGAGTGTCTGTTTACACCTATTATGACGTATCCTGAATGTCTGATACCTTTTTGCCATGATTCATTTATCATACCCATCGTCAAGTGTTTATACTTCGCTAATATCGCTGTTATCCTTTATTATGTTTACTGTATTCATAGACTACACATTCTCCTCAGTAGTTGTGATATTAATATACTGCATGAGAATTTATGTTGTATATCCAATATGATGGAATTAGCATTATTTTAGTAAGATTACTACACACCCATAAATATATCTTTTTTGTTCATCTGTCTCTCAGTGGTCACATATTGGAATGCCACGTAGGTCAGTGGAGCTTGTTCGCAGTCCGCAGTAATTTACTCCACGCCCCCTTCAAACCTGGCCCACACTCGCAGACATTGTTAACACAATGTATGAAGCTTTACCCCAGAGTCTAAAGAATGAGACCTGCTCATGTCAGTGAGCATCTGCTCTTCTGAAATTATCTCATTTGACGTTGCAGTCTAGAAGCTACCACATGCCCGTTTTGCTACAGGTCAATTAGACTGAATGCTCTTCTGATCCTATGTTGTTTACATAAATCCTCTGATATCAAACATAATTTGCATGTCTGAAAGCATCTTGTGTGGATTCTTGCTGGATTTGCCCTTAAAGGAAGCCAGAGTAAGGGGGGGGGGGGGGGTGGTTGGTTTGGATGATAGATTTGATTTGTCAACTTGCTGCAAATGTCAAAGCCATTTGGTGGCCACCTGCTGCTCCCTGTGTGTAACGAGGAATTCATGTCCCTGGCAACCAAACATCCAATAATGAAACACTCGACAGAGATGGCACAAACCTCGTAATTCAAGGGATTTTATGTCCAAGCAGACGACTCCACACACTAATGAACCCATGGTGGGAAGTAGCACACACATTGTAAGGCATGCACAACCTGAGTGCAAGTGGCATATTATGATAAGGGAAGTGCACAGGGGTGGTATACCCACTTGAGAAATACAGAACCTTAATTGAAAAAAAAAAAGAAGCTAACCGCAATACCCTTCATATCTCAAAGAAATTAAACAAAAATTTGTAGACGAAAAAAAAAGAAAAAAGAAAGAAATGCATCTCAAGAAGTAATTTATTCTGTAGCTGGAAATTTGCATATTTTGTGTATGTTCCAACGTGACAGCATTTTCTTTTTCTAAATTGCCTGATGCACAAGCCAGTGACACTGAGTTGAGCTCTAGTTTGCTGTTTTGTTCACTATACAGGATAGTTTGGGTGGCCTACAGAGGGCGCTTTATTTTTTTGTAATATGTCTTTTTTCTTATCTATTTTTGTGTGTTTCTGTTTGTGTGTGTGTGTGTGTGTGTGTGTGTGTGTGTATGTGTGTGTGTGTGTGTGTGTGTGTGTGTGTTGGAGAGGGGGTGTCCCGGTGAGGAATGGGGATGGAGTGGTCCATGAAACAGTACCCCACTTGAAATCAGTTGAGGATGTACTTTGGCATGTCATGTGTGAGGCATACTCATTAAGATTGTGGTTTTTCATCTCTTTGGATTATAATGAACAGAAATCTGTGGCGATTGATGGCCAAATATTTGTTCCCATTTTAAATAGATAGTGGCTGAAATTGATCAAGTGAAAAGAATGGCACCAGCTTGACAACTATCTCCTCCTTTTGACAGACAGAGTATAAAAAAAGGGAGATGTTAATTATCAAAAGCTGAACTTCATCTCGACATGTTCTTTTTTGGCTTGTATAGCATTTGTTGAGTGTATCAATGTCTTATAAGCACTTCCTTCTTTTTAAAATATTTTGGCTTTAATATGGTGTTTTAATTGCATACATGTCTACTCCTAATTTGTTCAATTTAATTTACCTTATGCTTGACTTCAGTGACTCATCCTTGCAGTTTTAAGCTGTCTATGTGAAAATCAATAAGTTGGTTTTGTTTTACTTTCTGTTTGCAGGTTGTTGTTGTTGTTGTTTGATGGAAAGGGGGGGGGGGGTTACATCAGACTGTAAATTTCAATGAGGGGAAATTGTTTCAGGACCAATGCGGGCGGAATCCAGCAAATATTTCATTACGGCTGGCAACGACTGACGACAGTTCTCACCTTGGGAACACAAAGGCTTACTTGAACTCGTACTGGAGTGTATAAAGTCTGATATCAATCAAAGGGATACAGCCAAATGTTGTTTACCATCACCGTGATGTATGGCTGTCATGTATAAGGTATTGTAGTTACGGAGCTGCCAATTTGGATGCTTTAACACATGGAGGATGATGATTGCTTGTTATTCATCAAAAATTAGGAAAATAGATTTTAGAATAAATATGTTTCTTCAAGAACTTGATTTTGCAAAGTAGTGCATAGTATTCTCTAAAAAAAAAAATCGAGTGAAAATATTCACTCTCGAAGGAGTAAATACAAAAAAAGAGTGAATTTAGAGTGAAATTGGAGTGAATTTTGAGTGAAAATGTTCATTTTCACTCTATTTTGAGTGACCTCAGGGATCACTCCAAAATCTTCGAGTGATCCCTGAGATCACTCCAAAACGAGTGAAAATAAACATTTTCACTCAAAATTCACTCCAATTTCACTCTAAATTCACTCTTTTTTGTATTCACTCCTTCAAGAGTGAATATTTTCACTCGATTTTTTTTTTAGAGAGTATGGGATTTTCTTTCAAATCTTTAAGCAAAATGGGGTATGTGTGTTCTGTATCATTTGCCTTCAGAAAATATGTTCTCTTCTTCATACTTTTCCCTGTTCCATTGTGTTTCTGATTTGGAGAATGTCGCGGCCGTGTGACTATTATAAGAAGGCAATTTTTGTATAGTAGGTGACTGTAAATTATACAAGTTTCAATTGTCAAAGAAAGGGCTGGTTATGTGCTGAACAAATATGTATCTCTTTTAAGTATAGAATCCAGCTCTGAATGAGGGTGGAGTTTATCTGAATAGCTTGGGTACGCCTAGTTGGCCCCACTCGCATTATTCATGATTGCTATCGCAAATGCAGGGGCTTAAGTGCACCCGCCGTGGTAATAACTTTCTGGGGTCAAGATTTCCAGCACAGTCTGAAATGCCAAAGAATAGATATTCTCTTCCCTCATTTCTTCAGGTTCTATCTTATATTTTTAGAGTTCAATAGAGACTAATATTTTGATTCGTGAATGAAAATTGCTGAGGCGAATAGTTTGCATAATGAGCATGAATCCAATAAAAGAATTCATGTTCACAAAAATAGAATTACCAGCACTCCCCATAGACATGGACTTAAAATACACAAATATTTATGATTGGAAAGTTGACAATAACCGACACGGACGGCCATATGGCTTCTGAAATTAATTTGATAGGCTGTCACCAAGTGAAAATGGATTGCGTCCTTACTGGTTGATAACCTCTTGTGTGTGATATTATTTACAATCTCACCCCCCCCCCCCCCATTTCCTTTTCTGAAGATGCAGGGCAGTGACATCATAAATTGCCCTTTGTCTTTCTGAGTATTGTTACTTTTCCTACAATGCCATTATGCCATACATTGCCAGTCTTGTCATAAGCAAGGACTATTTGCAGCAAATTTGGCTGAGGTGTCCGTGTGGGACACACAGGTACTTATGGGGCAATGAGGATTTCCATTTCAGTAGGGCGCCCTCTTTCGGCTGGATTTAGGACATTGAAGGCATTTGTGTTCCTAGCATTTTTTCAAGAGAGGATACTTAGCAAGTGATTCCAGGACTACTGTATAGAGATAGGTTTTACTGTTGAATATGATTTCAAAGTTGAAGATCTTTTTGAGTGTCATGCTTTTAAACAACATTAGTAGCAGCAAAAATAGATATATATGTGTATGTATGTGTGTGTATGTGTGGTGTTTAATACCACACACACACACACAGGCACTGGTTATATTGTATATACATATATATTTTTTTTTGATTATTCAAATTAGTGTAGGCTTATAAAATAACATTTCATTGAACATTCCAATGGCACAGTTTGGATAGAGAATGATTTTGTGTATATAGTGAGTGACATTTGATATGGTACCAAAAAAGAGGAAATGCATTATTAATTTATACGAAATTGCAGGAATGTTTATTTCATATTCCATCATTTTTTAGATGTATTGTTTAATGAAAATGATTTATGGCTATCAATAATATACATGGTCATTAGTATGGGTAACACAAGCTATTTTCTACCCTTGGTGTGAACACAAAAGGGATAGAATTAGTGGGAATACATGTACAAATAATGTAAAACATGTAGGGCCTAAACTTGCAAGCTGAAGGTACAAACATTTTTTCCTCGGCTTCACTGGAGTCCAACTCATGGCCGACTCAATTGCAGTACCGAATAATGTTTGACATGCGCCCTCTACAGTTGATGTCAGCCCAGTGCTATCTGAGCACTGAATGTCAAGTTATGCAGACTGCCAACCCAGCTGTGCCTTCCCAGTATACACCTACATGTACTCCAGTGTGTACCTTGCATATGGGTCTCTAATATCTGTAGACAGTGGTGCCCATGCAAGATAAGTGCATGCTATTCACACACATGCACATACACATACATACTTACACACAGAAGCATGCATATTAGCACTTTCTTTGCTCTACCTTGTGTATAATGCCAGTGTGTATTCAAGCAACCTGGGAAAGGGCATCCATAATGTATGGCCAGGTGTAGCAAATCACATCGCTGTGCATATGAGTGCACTCATACATGTTTCATACACAAATATCTCTTACAATTGGGTTGTTGTGTGATATCTTTTTACATGGTTTTGGCATATTATATGCCAGGTTTTAAGGGAGGCGGTTGGCAGAGGAAAAATGCAAGCATGCTAAAAAATGCACAAGGAAAGAGAGAGAGAGAAAAAAAGAAAAACATTTACATGTTTATTCAAGCCCTCTTGAGTATACACACACATACACATAATATGTATGTGTATGCATACTATATTACAGCCACACACACACACAAACACACACACATTGTATGAAAGGGTATGTGGAATTGAAGTGATGTGGCTGGTAGTGTTTCACGTTGGTATTCAACAAGATGTTGATGGGTAAGAAAATAGTAAGAAAAATGGTTGCTGTCACTTGTGAGTAGAAAGGAGGATGACAATAATAACATCAGTTATATCCAATTAGGATGATGACAGGTGAATATAATCACTGAATTAGTAATAACCATTGCATCACAGCAGAAAGAATTATGATTATAATGTTGACAGTGATCATAATGAATGAATGAATGATGATGATGATGATGATGATGATGATGATGGTGATAATAGTGATGATAGTGTTTATAAATATGATAATGACAAAGATTATGATAAAAAGGATTATAATGGTGAAATAATGGAAATGTTGATGATGATAATGATAATGATGATAGTGATGAAGAAGACAATAATAATGATGAACATACACATAAAAATGATGATGTTGGTAGAGATGGCGATGATATTGGTAATGGTGGTAACAGGTAGGATGATGATGAGTAAACTGATAATGATGATGGTGACATTATTAGATATGATAGCAGCTGAAGTCTTTAGTGATGATAACAGTTGTCCCAGTCCTGATGGAGATGATGATATGGTTGTAACTTTAACCCATGGAGGATGGACTGATTCTCCTACAACAGACATTTCCCATAGACACTTGCCTTAGTATACTCTGGACTCGTCAATGGGTTAATGGTGATTATCATGATGGCAGTATGATGATAAGGATACTGATATGGTGGTAGGAATAATAATTATGTTGGCAGTGATAATTAAGGTATGCCTGTGCTGTTTTTGGATGATGTTTCAGCAAACTGATGCCAAGGATGAGATGCACCTTTAATTATTTAGGTCATGAGTAATTTGGTCTCTCTACTAAATTAACACTGCATGCTAACATCATTGGGGGTTCCCTAATGGTATGAAGTCTTTTGTTCTGCACTCGATGAATTTCTTTGGCATGGTGAGATAAATAGCGGTAGGCTGCAATAACAACTTCTGAGGAAAATGATAGGAACATAATGGATAATTTAGTCATGTGGATCATGAGCTTTGGACTGTAGGGACACAACTGATGAATTCCTTTCGTTTTGTATTATCAGATAGAAGGATCAGTATGGGTATCCTATTTTGTGGTGATAGAAGGGTTATAGAGTGTAATCAATTGTATTTAGATTGATCAATATAAAACCAATTGAATATATCTTAGCCCATTCCATACTGAATTCTGAAATCCCCATAGATTTAATACATAGACCCACCATGTTCCCATATGGAATGGATTGATATAATTGTTTCTTTGCAGTATATTACTCTGCAGGCATAGGCCTATCACAGGGGAGGAATAGAATATATTGAATATATTTATAGTACAAGTGTGTGAGGAATAATGCACAGGTAACCATGTAGCCTGCAAACACACTGCGTGACACTGGTTTGTTACTGTGTATGTCACCATCAGCAGTAGATCATAGCCTTAGCAATTTACCCCGGTTCTCTTGACATCATTCATTCAAGTGGCTGGACTGGAAGACTAGGATGCATAGTTCGAATGACATCGTAGGCTCTTCCATGACCTTTTAATGTCGTGTCACAGTGCTCATGAGATGGGATGCATATCATATGGGAGGGGCTAGCTATCCGTGGAATGGAGTGCCGCCATACGAGATGTCTATAGGACACAGGAAAAAAGCTCCAGGGGAGATGGTATTTAGGTGCTCAGTGTCTTTACTTTGGTTACTAAGCACACCACCCCTTTCTCAGCCTAGTACATCTGGTATCTACACACACATTGATGTACTCCTCAGTGATACTGCGCACATTCAAACAATCACATGTACAAAAACACATAGATGCTCACACAAATGCACACACACACATCAACAACACACAACACGCACATACACAACACATAACATAGAATATACACATACAAATGCACACATTCAGGTTCATGGACAGACTTGTACCCTAAGCATGTAATGTATATC
Source organism: Diadema antillarum (assembly GCF_040938485.1). Classification (NCBI taxonomy): domain Eukaryota; kingdom Metazoa; phylum Echinodermata; class Echinoidea; order Diadematoida; family Diadematidae; genus Diadema; species Diadema antillarum. The sequence continues at coordinate 55,380 of NW_027272307.1, read as the reverse complement.
TTGTCACAACTCAATGCATTGTACAAGGATTAGCTCTGAATTACACATCCTCTTTTTTTGCTTGCTCGAGGTTTTTACATCTGCCCAAATGGGAATAAAGGTTAAACAAAATTTCAAGGCAATGGCTTTTAACATATCATTTTGTTTGATTGACATGTACAGCTCCCTAATTGTACTTCAGTTTTTCACTTGCTATACTTCAACCGCTGTCAAATGAAAAGAAATTCCTTGTTTTGATATTTACTTCATGCAAAAATTACCAAGGTAATCCACTATGTTTTAATCATGATAATTCACCTGCAGCCACTGCTTTATAATCACTATGTTTGTCAGTACAAGAACCCCTAATAGTAAGACTTGGACAGATACACACTGCCATCTAGGCATATTTGCTACTCAAATTGAATTATATTATTAATTTCCAAAGTATAAATGTAAATGATAACAGAACAAAAGGTGATCGTGTGTATTTTCTGCAGCCCTTATTTATTATCATGCCCCTTCAACCTTAAACACTTCACTTCTATAGCCTAGTATTCTTTCATCAATGGCATTTTCAAGTTAAATGTGTGATAGCTATAGACAGCATTCCCCCGTTGTGTAATTCCTGCGTCATTTCCAATCTATCGACCCACTTCCCGCTGTATTGATTCGTCCCATATGTTGTTTTAAGCGCTGCTTTAACGTCCCTCCTGCACGAAGGCAGATGCATGTTTTATCCACCGCTGGAGCCAGCACGGAGCGCATCCCATGTTTTTACTGGGTCAAACATGCCGATCCCTTCCCCGACACGACTCGTGCCCGAATGGCTGATGTGATATTTGCATTTATTAGATTAATTTGCATTTAATTGTCAACTTTATAGCACTCCTTGCTGAGCAATTTGCATCATTGCGGCAGTCGTGTTTTGACTTGGAGATAACTTGTCAGGCTCGATATTCGAATAGCTTCTCAGCATGAGTTCCTTTGTTGTGATGATGTGGAGTTTCATTCCCATTCATTTGGTGTCTGCAAGAAATATCAGTTTAATCTTCCTTTCTTGTTTTCTTGTTTTATATTTGCTAGCATACTTACATTGTGTAATCTATATGCAACCCCTCCTTGATGGGTGAAAAAGGGCAATACTCAACGAAAAAAAAGAGAGTAAAATTGAGGGTACAAGAGAGGGATGGGAAGAAGATATAAAAGTGATTAAAAAATTTCCAATAAAAATTGATAAGATTTACTTTGTCTGAAGTTCTGAAGACTGTTTGATTCTGTTCACATGTTTGATTGAACATTTCTGGGCTTCTTCTTATAAAACATTTTTGTGATATATGATGAAGTTACTTGAACTACCGCAATAAATCTACCATTATTTTAAATACCAGTACTACCCACTTTGCTGCTATGCTTTCCTCCTAGCCTTATGCTGGCATGTTGCTTGTATGTTGTTTTTTTCTCTGTCTATCGCTCACATAAACACTGTTTTTTGTGAGAAAAAAATGGACTTCTATCAGAAAAAGTTTTCAGCTACAAATGGATATCCATCCAAGGCTATTAAAAATTGTGTAATTTTCTAATGCAAAGTTTATGGGGAAGGGGCGGGAAGAGGAAAGAGAGAGAGAGTTTTATCATACCCATGCAGTAAACATTCCATGCCCCATCCATGTACTTTTGATTGATCGTGCTTCAAAAAATGTTTTTTTAATGTTTGTACAAAACACACCTCCTGACAACCTTGGTGGCTACTATGTATTTGTATAGAAAAATGTCCATGAGAGAAATGGATATGAATATTTTAATAGCCATCTGCCACATTTCCGGATCAGCTATCATTCAGAAATTGTTACTGGATGTGCAAGAGATCTTCTTCAAAATAAAACAAGCACAAAAATTAACTTTTGAAGCATTTTGCTCTCTCCCAGCAGCATTTTACTTTTATATACAGTATTGAAGCAAATTTAAGCTGCACGCCAAACACATGCACACTCTCTCTCTCTCTCTTCACAAACATACACCCACACATACACAAACAAAAAATGAAGAACAAAAATGAATAAACCAGACAATAATTTCAGGATACAGAAGTAGTATGTCAGCTTCACTTGTGCATCTAAAACTTCTTAGGTCTCTTTTGACAAAAAAAAAAGATTTACAAATGTGGAGAAAATTGTTATGTTTTTATATTTTTCACTGCACATATGAACACGTTCAAATTCTATGCATTTTTTTTTATACTGAAAGGTTGTTTTTAACAACTAGAAAGCTTGCCTGGGGCTTGTCTGACATAGCAACAACTAATGTATGTAGGGTGGATTCCAAGTATTGAAGTTTATTCATCATACACAGGTTAACAGAAAAGCTTAATTGTTACTAGTACCCCAGGAAGGAAACATGAATCTGCCTACATGTACAATTTAGTCAATCAGTCTATTAATGTTAGACCATTTTCCTTATCATGCGGTTAATACCAGAATCTGCCATGGATGGATGTTTTTATTTATACACCCTTCTTTGTATTTTGCAAATTATGACTTCTCCATTTACTGTATTTGGGGGACACTTTGTTGTTGTTCAGCCACACATTGTTAAAGATGGGTTAGTTCAGTCATAAAAATCATTGTGTGACATAAAAACATTTTCTGGCAAGGATATCCAGGGTTAGAGTAATGAATTCTGTGACCTCTCTGCCAGCCTTGGGCAAGCGTCTTTGTTGTGAAGTTAGTGTTGATGTGAGTTGAAGTGTCTGGTGCTGAGACTAAGATGATATGAGTTATGATTGAGGACAAGCATCAACGGTTGTAAAAGATCATTGTGTGTGTGTGGGGGGGGGGGGGGGAGGGATATTTGTATTTCCCAGTTTGCAAGGGCATACACTAGCTTATTTACCCATTGAGGACGAGTCCGAGTATACTCTGGCAGGTGTCTATGGGAAATGCGTGTTGTAACAAAATCAGCCCATTCTCAATGGGTTAAGAAGGGGTTTTCCTGACAGACTTAAGACTACTTGTGGCTTTAAATCCATTCTCTTGATATCCTCCAGTAAAGAAGTAGAGCATTGTACTCATAATCATTTCCCTTTTGATCTCAAGGCATATAATATGAAGGTCCCATCATATTCTGCCAATATAATATAAAGAATACAATCTAAAAAGATAAAGGAAGGGACAACAGACCATGAAGTCTCTTATTCTTGAATACTGTATAAACAAGATGAAAGAGAATCAGCAGGTTATACCATGATACCTTTTTGAGTGCACCTGTAATGATGTTCCATTTCTTAAGATTTAACCTTTTCAGTGTCATGGAGCTTGGACAGTGCATAGAATGCTGTAAGGTTTTCTGTGCCAATCAATTCGCCCTCAACCTCAGAGCACACAAATGGTGTAATGTGATTCATTCTCTAGTTGTCTTTATTGATTATTGCAGGCATGTTATACCACTCCCCCTCCCCCTTTTTTTTTAATTTGTGTTTTGTGGTAGCAGGTTACCCACTCTCAACTTTGGAAGTATAGCATCATTGCACCTCTGGTAGTGCTCAAAGTCCTGTATGGGGCCGAGTGTGATTCCATCCGGCAGGTCTTCAAGAATCCATTGAATATTCATTATCCCCCCCCCCCCCCCCCCCCCTGCAATGTAGATGAAGGGAAAGTCATGGACCCCTATTTTCCCATGAAGGTGGCAGGGAAGCTCGGCACACAGTGGTTTAATAATGCACGCTAGTCTTCATGTAAAATTCACCATGCCTTTGCCAGAGTACCGGTGTCATAAGATAGAAAGAGGTTCAGGGAGAAGAGAGGGAGAGAGTGTGAGGGGCACCATTACTACATGTAGAATAAGATGAAACAGTGAGGAAATAATGTTAACCCATTGAGGGCGAGTCCCGAGTTAACTCGGGCAGGTGTATGGGAAATGCATGGTATAGCAAAATCAAGAGTGTTCTGAACGGGTTAAAGTCTGCCATGAAAATTATGAAGGGTAAAAGTGTCAGTACCATGTTGGAGAAGAGGGTTTTTTTCCATATTGGCTATTTCTATTATTTCATTCAACAAAAGGTTTGACCTTTAATGGATTATTTGTGACCTTAGGACGGATTATAGCTCCAGTGTATTTTTCACAGGCATCAAGCTCTTGCAATTTTTTTTTTCTTAAATTGTTTAGTTATATATTTTATTTTGTTTAGTTTATCATTTTAGTTATTTATTAAGCTTTGGAGTACAGTATCTAAGATGCAGGCATACATTTGATTATCCCCCCCCCCCCCCACCAACACCACCACTTTCCCCAGGCTGCAGGAAATATCTTTAACCCATTGAGGACGATTTGATTTTGCTACAACACGCATTTCCCATAGACACCTGCCCGAGTATACTCAGGACCCGTCCTCAATGGGTCAATATGCAACTACCACAAGAAAATAGACATTAAACGCTGTCAAATGATTTCCTGTCTCGTCTATTGTCTTGCCTTCCTGCTCTTTGAGATGATGTTTAATTCACGAACTTAGGAAAGAGTTTGCTGAAAAATGGAACGTCTGCCATAGAAAATGACGAGTTTGCCAGAGGCAGAAAAAGCAGCTGCCCTTTCAAGGTTTAGTGAGAGAAGATAGCAGAAGTCTACGGCATAAGCCATCATCGCGTGTGGAGATTTTTGGTCTCGGTGCTTTGTCAAAAGATTTACACAGCTTTATGTGAGGAGAGAAGAAAGGGCACGAAGGATGTACACTATGTTGTTGTAGTAGTTGTTGAGCACATGTCCCTTGTTATAAAGTGAACAGAAATCTTTGCTGGGATTTGGGTCAGGTTTACTTCTTTTTACAGATAAGTGTAATCCATGGCATTGAAGTTACAAAACAACCATGAAAACTAGAATGATTTCCATTCCCTATACGCATGGATTGTGCTTGTTGTTGTTTTTTTCTTCTCAAAGTCAAGTGCAGGTTTTCATTTTTGTGTGTGATTTGCTTAGTACTTTAAGGCAATGTATTATCAGGAGCTGAACAGCCCATACCATGCACAGATACATAAGGATATTTGTGCAAAACTACAGTAGAAAAATCCAAAATAATATTTGCTATTTGATAAGGAGCCATGCTTTGGAGTACTGTTCAGTGATCATGAACAGAATTTGGCATTCAACTTCATCCGTCTGCAAAAAGAATTTAAATGGTGGTGGTACTCTGTTGTCTAAAGATTGCTAGAGGCACTAGTAGGAAAGAATGAATTTAGGGGGAAAAGGAGAGAGAGAGAAACGCAAATAAAGGAATATATTGTTATTGTGTGTTGATGTATCACGATATCCATGATCTAGAATTTGCTCAAAAGATGTTTACAAGAAGGGGGTGAGTAGGTTTCCTGTACTGCACCCTTGTACACATGCCCCTTATTTTATTCAGCATGTGTATGTCAAGTTGTGTTGATGCTATTTTTCACACACTTACATGTATATGCTGTATTTAAAGAACTTGCTTGAATGTAGTAAATAGTGTTTATTGGGTTGTGAGAGAGAATTTGGACTGTTCACTCTGAGATGCGTGCCAAGGAGTTTGATCTTTGCTGGGGTACCGGTCCCAAAGCACCGTGGGAATTCAGTGTACCACCATCTACAGTAGAGGAGGAGGAAAAGGAAGGGGCACCGGTTGTTGTTGTAAGAAAGACCCTTTTTATTGATATCATGTTCTTTTCAGATTACCCGTATGCGTACAACATATTTTGTGTTTCTCAACAATTGGTCAATGATCCACACGTGTACACGATTTACACATATGTGACTGGCGACAACGGTTTCAGGCAAAAGTCGGGCATTTTGAAAATTCATTTTCTCACTGAATCACATTGCCCATTTCCTAAGCTTTGCATTGATATAAAACACTTGCATTCTTCGGCACCATAAGTGGACATGGAAAGGGAAATAAAATGCACTTTTTAAGTTGTCAGCCTGACAAAATTGCGAGAAAACGGGCTTTGAAGATTCACCTCTTTCTCAAAGACAATGTCCGAGCGGTGAGGCGAGGTGAGAATCACTCATCCGTACGATGGTGCCTATCGATGTTAAGCTCCGCCTCTAGCAACCACATCGCCTTCTGATTGGCTCACTGAGAGAGTCAAATTTCCCGGGCACCCTTCCTAGCAGCTCAGCGTATGGAGCCAAAAAACAATGCGATTCGCTCGGGTTCGTTTTACCATCACGTCTTTCAAGATGGCGGGTACGATAATTGCACGTATGGTGTACATGTGTATGGTGCACATATTACGCAATGGCACCAACACGCCATGACCATGTGCATGTAACAGGAGCGGGTGGCGAATCCAACATTTACAAATCGCGTTTTCATTGTTGTTGATTTGACTTTATCATTGCCGACCCTTTTGAAGGCAGATAATGACAGTGCTGGCAAAGTTCACGCTTCCTGTTTGTTTTGCTTTTACACCGTTGCCTTGTTTGGTGATGTTAATTATATTAAAACAAACAAACACGACTCGTTAATTTCGTGCGATCTTGATGTGTAGTACTTGAATATAACTGGTTTCATATGACCTCTCCTTTCCTCTCATCTACCTTCCCTTGAGTCAGTCTGCTGTCATAATTTTTACTACATGTATAAGTAGACTATTGTTGTTGTTTTTTTCTTTTCACACGATTGTGTCGTGCTACCACGTACATGATATTTGTTTCACTTCCGTTGTCGAACATTGCGGTAGAATAGTTTGGATAGAAAGCCAAATGAAGAGCACGCACTACAGCGTATAAACCACTATAGCAAGAACAATGGAGCATGTAATCACATGCACGCGTGGACAAAGCATTCCCCAAACGCTGCAACTGGTGTCTCCGAAAGCCGAATTATGTAAATGTGCGCGACGCACCAGCCAATCGCATGCGAGACCTTGCGCTGTAGCAACGCTGGGGATATTGGCGCGGCGTTCGAAAGAAGCTCGAAACTGACGAGTGCGATCCAACATAGGGTACTTAAAATTCCATTTTCGATAGGAAAAACGTAGTCTTATGCTACGAAATTTAGTGTAGATGTAGAAAACATACCAAAGATTCGATTTCTGCAAAAACCCCAAATCGACAAAAATAATGGTAAAGATCTTTGTACCCCGCCTAGGAGGAAATTTGCTATTGCGACTTTTGCCTGAAACCGTTGTCGCGGGTCACATATGATGTTGACGGTATTATAGATCAACACAAGGCAACATGCATTTGCATTGCATAGGTTCTTTAATCCAGGTGTATAGCTCAAGTGAGTATGGTGCCTCGAGTAATGATCAAATTTTTATTTGCGATCCTCTAAAGAGCAGAGAGCTGTAAAACACTGGCTGGCCACTTTGGCTACATAGCCTCATATTATCATACATCATGCATACTGACTTAAGGCTCTGCTCTGTTACCATGACAGTGTGCTCAGTGATGATGGCAGAGTTGTACTATTACACTAGATACAACATATATATCAATTAAAGATCATTTCAAATTATGCTCAAGTTCCAAGTTTTTAAATTGGTACAGTCAGCTCTAAATTGCATCTTGAATCATTTGAATATTAAATTGAACTTACGTAAACGCCTTGTGCACATAACAGCTTACACATGTCTATAATTATGCTAAAGGTGTGAATGCAAAGCATACTTCACTTTTAAAAAAATAATTTTTTGTATACCTGTTTGTAATCTATTGTTTGTGAAAGTATCTTTGGTAATGAAATATACAAGCAAGTTAGAAATATCAAATTATTTTATACCATTTCTCTCACTAGAATAAATCTGCACTAGGCACGAGTGCAGTGTCAGTCTCCCAAATACCCAACAAAACAAAGAGAAGCTTTTGCCCTCAATCATGACTTAACTAGTACCTATCCAAATCCTCCTACATTACCACATGCATCAAAACTACATCGTAGATATCATTCCAAGGTCTTGTTGTTTTGTGTGAGGTTTTGTTTTCTTTTCAGAGAAGACGAAAGTGAATGGTAAAGGTGAAATGGGTTCAGTTTCTGATATTGATCATGCTCCACCCCCCCCCCCCATCCCGCTGTACCATGCAATAAGTTCTAGATGAGCCATGTTCTGTCAGTACAGGGACCGTCATGTGACAAGTCAGGCATCAGTTTTCACAGAGTGCGAGCTAGCGGAAAATGCAATCCTGTTTGTGCAACATATCTGGTGGCAAGTCTGGCATGAAGAGCCCATTTATATATCTCTTGCATTTCTGCCCCATCCATGTTATCCGCAGTGCTTTGGTGGTTACAAAGTCTGGGTTACGTTTCATCCCTTAAGAAAAGGTCAGGGGTACATGCAAAGAGCTGAAGGAGAAAAAGAAATGTCAAAAAGTGCATGCTACATTACATCTTCTTCTTATTTGCATTCTACCTTGTCATGTCATACTATAATCTAAACTCTGTCTGTTTGTCTCTGTTTGTTAGTAGTCAATCAGTTTCCCCCAAAGTACAACTAAAAATCCGCCATCGGCTTTATTTATTTTATACCAAAATGTAAAATGTTCTACATGCCTGCAAAACTATTTGCAGTTTCAAAAAAGCTCTTAGGTAGGGCAGAGAATATTAAGAAAAGGTCACATTTCTTCGTGTATGTCATTTTCTTCTTCTGATCGAGTTTGTACCAAATGCCACCCCGTTTGTTATTGCGGACAGACCGTCCAATTCCCCATTTTTCTGTTTTCCTCTGAAGGTTCCAGGGTCCAACTGAAATCGGGGCAATAATGTCTGTTGACATGTGCCAGCCGTGGAAGAAATATGAAATATGTTTTTGGGACAGGCAATAAACCGCCTTTCGTATGCCCAGAAATCCTCGCTGTCAGTCTTTATTTTCTGCAATGGACACACACTTCGGTCTAGAATCCTTGCCCCATGTTTTCAGCTGTCTCTCTAATAAACCACAAGATTGAGATGGTCCTGATCTTGAAAAGAAATCATTTTTCATTTACTTCCTTTTGTAGATTGCCTCTGTGCCTATATACTTTTATATGACATACCTTCAATCTGTCACTTTATACAAACTGGAGAAATTTGTTAGGAGCATTTTTATTAACCCTTCGTGTTCCAAGGCACATAGGACTAATTTGGCTTGCTTTTTCTCAACATTTGGATATTGTTCAAATTAATATACTCCTCCAAGCATGACAAAGTTTTAAGTTAGCCAGTGCATTCAGGTATAACAATGCGCCTCAGTCCCACAAGAAGATCATGGTGATACAGCAGAGATTAAGGGGATTAGTTAATCTGTAGGCATCTTTTAGACATCTATGCCAAATGTTGAACGAATCATGGTAAAGATTATGCTTCAAAAAGAAGATATTACAAAGCAACAGTGTTAGCATTGTGTAATCTGTACACATCATATTCTCATATCAGTTATTCAACTTTTTGTTGTATTTTGTTCTTTTCCTCTGCTATCGTCTTTTAATTTCCAATACTATTTTTTTTCATTTCTCTTCCTGTTTCAACTACAAGAGTCCTTCCTTCATTTTCTCCACATTCCTCTTTGAATTGCTCCCCTGTCGCTGCTATTTTCTCCTCGCACTTGTCCCCTTATTTGAAGAAGTGTAATGCTCCTTCTTGCACCCCCCCCCCCCCCCTTAAAAAAGAAGTTTGTCAATTCAGACTTTATTGCTCATCTATGGGTAATTTCATTCCTCTAAATATACTGCAAGAAGACATTGTTGTTGTTTTTTTATTCATCATCATACAGTGAATGTACCCAGCATGTTGTGTCACGCTTGAGCTATTGACACTTAGTTGTCAAATGTGTCACCGTGGAACGCGGTATGAAACTACACCTCCACGGACGCATTGCACCGCAATGAATAACAAATTGGAAATGCTGCGCTAGTGTGATGAATTCGCAGCGTGTGAAGACCGGTGGCGTAGCTGTAACATCTGGAATGCCACATTTTGACACTGATGTGCCCAGACATAGTTCACTCCAAGAAAAGTTCACAGCTCTGCTGTTATTTTGGGAGGGAGGTGGGCGGGGCTCATTTAGGGGATGGGACGTGTCTCTTTCACATTCCATCTCCACAAACACTGTCCCAAATCAGCATCAGAAATTGGATTTGGCCAAAGGAAACTCTGTATTTTGTTGTTGCAGATTGATTTGAGTTACAAGAAACATCAATCTCTATTATTTTTTTTTTTTGCATCATGTTTGAAATGATTGATGTGTCCATGAATGTTTGGACTCATTTTAGTGTTGTAATGTTATTTCTACTACAAAGTACAAATAAAGTTACTTAGGAGATACAGGGACACACAATGACACACAAGCGATGCAGTTTCAGAGGAGGCTTTATTGCAAATACACATCTGCCCACACAGTTTGTGTGGTAGTCTTATTGCACAGACTGCTTTCCCAGATCATTTTTATAATCCATAACAGGTTTCATACAACCTGTATATATGACGTGTTAAAATGACTGAAAGATCACACAGGTTTGTTCATGCTGTTTTACAATTGCTGTAACTAAGCCTGTACTAGCATATACATGTTAGTTTTCAAAACACTTTTTTAATTGAGTGAATTAAGCAAATCGGTGGTCTCGTTCAAGCCAATGGCATCCAGAATAGTGTAACAAAAACATGTATTCTGATATCCTTATCTCCTCAGGTATCTAGGCTCTATTATTCCATTACAAAATGCGATCTTTATGCCCAAGTTGTGACAAGCATAATTTCAAGCTGTATGGCTATATATGGTGGATGCATTATTCGTCTCTATCCTAGATCACTCTCACTAATAGTGAATAGAACCAGAAATATTCTATCAAAGAGCAGTAATATTCTTTCCCTTCTTTCATTCATATGTCAGCTTCATTATCAGTTGCTCTTGGTCTTGTGTTGCATGGCATCGCCATGGTAACGGTGCTCAATTACATCTTGTCCATCAATGTGCTATTGTCCTCCTGGAGCGAATTCGTCTCCGTCCTTTAGCTGAGATGTCTCAATTCTAATTGGTCACTCCAAGCTGCTGGCCAAAACTGACCTTTTGGATACCACAGTCCAAGATGATGCATATCAATTACGTGAATGAAGTTGGTAGATTGCAGAGAAAATGTGAAAAAAAAATGCATTGATATCTTGCTAACACAAATAGTCATGTGAAAGTCAATTGAGTGGAATGTATACAAAGACTTGGTTAGAAAGTCCCTTTGTAAAAGAAATAGATAAAATAAATAAAATCTGTTAATTCTTTATGTTTTTGAGGTTTTAGTTTTTTGTTTATTTTTTGTCACTCTGCATGGGGAAGAATTTCCTTGTGATTTAATAGAAAAATAGTTTTAAAGAGTCATTAAAACTGATACCAATTTGCATCTAAACATAAAGAATGCTCAATGTCTTAGACCTTTTCCAAGTGTGATTAGGGGCAAATGGAATATGTCACACATTGCAGAATAGTTTGAATTATCATGGTGCAAAAAGAGGAAAAGAAAAAGCACTGACTTGACTTATAGCAAACTGCTCATTAAAGACAAAAGGTGTCTGTGTGATTAAGGCAGGAGGAGGGGAAAACGTGTAATATCGCATCACTCGTCAATCTCCAAAATCTCCCTTTTTTCCCCTTTTCTCCCCTCCCCCGTTACCTGACGTTTCTGTCTACTTCTCCATAATCTTCCCTCGCAATCAGCGCAACGATCTGATTCATTTATCTACGGGAGCAACGGTTCCTGCCTCCACTGCGAGACAGAGAGCAAGAGAGAGAGAGAGAGAAAGATAGTTGAAGGAGGTCATGTGAGGTAGAAACGACTTTAGCTCATCACACGGGAAGACATCTCTGAGATGGCGACTGCACGGAGGTTTTGTGTCTCTTCTTACAGTTGAGGTGTGCTCACAGATAGAGGAGGAGGAGGAGAGAGTATGACCGATCTCATCCTCCCCCCTTTTCTCCTCCACCCCACCCCCATCTCATTTTCCCCTTTTTTCCCTTCTTCCTTGGATGCGGGAAGCTCCATGCTGTCACTACCATCACTCTTAACTCAGAAGGCATCTCGCTGATGTTTCTGTTTGGTCATCTCGATTTCTGGAGGTGGTGAGCTTTGCATGTTTGCATCACGGCACCTCGGAGGAGAGGGGGGAAATTGGCTCTGTGGACGGAACCAAAGTTTGCCCGTTGGATCTGTCTTGTTTTGTTTTGTGGTCAAGGATTGGATCATTTTGAAATGAGGTCCTTTCACAAGTTTATCATGGAAAAATTGAAAGATGTGCATGGAGGTCCGATGAGCCACGGTGTCATGTTTGGATAAAGGTTATCTTGTTGATTGATCTTTCTTTGTGAGGGGAAAGTGTGGACATGCTGATACCATGCTTGGCAGAAATCACCTCTACCAGAAGATGTGGAAGGGATTTTTTTGTGATGTGAAAATTTCTTCCTGTGCCTGGACGTCAATTTTTTTTTTTCTGTTTTGTAGAGGGAGTAATCAAGATATCGTTTATTTGGTTTATTTCATATCTTTTTATGCTTTTATTTTAGTAATCATGGGCATTTTATGATATTCCCATCTTGTCACTTGATTTTTTAGTCTAAAGGGAGACTTATATGTATCTATGTATATCTATTCAATTATTTTATGTATTTAGTTACTTGTTTATTTTTTTATTTATTTATTTTTTTTAGTTAGCATGCACATCATTGAACACTAATATAAAAGGACATCTAGTCAGGGCTTAATTTTCATTTGTGACCAATGTGTAAGTTGTGGTTTCTAGGATGTTCTTGGGTCATGATATTCTCACTTTACCATGAGAAAGTCTAAAATTACACTATACTGAGGCTACTTTAGATGGTTAGAGACATTTATGTGGCATCTTCAGAGATACAGTGTACAATGGAGAATGTTTGTCCCCCCCCCCAAAAAAAAAAAAGTGCAAAAAAACACCCCCCAAAAAATTTATTTGCCAACTCTTGAGTAATTTCAAGTCCCTCTAGAGGCATATTGGGAGAATTCCATCATGCCATTACTGAAATGATGTTTTCAGCTTTATTATGCCTCAGAGAGCATGCACTCAAGATATCATTACTTCTCTGCAATGATGAATGCAATAATCGCAATTGTGTGACGTAAACATCCTTTTTAAATCACACAGCGTCAACACAGGATTGAAAAAACAACCACTTGAGCAAACCAAGTACTGTAGAAGTTACATGGGTATACATACATAATGTGGCTAGGATGACAAGACCTTTGTGTCTCAAAATTGATGGAAATCACTTTTTTGGATTTATTATTGAAGATGATTAGATATGTGATGTCCTGTCCAAATCCTAGCTGTCTTACCGCAAATATGAAACTGGCATGGCATCATGATGTCAAAGAAAAGGTGATCCCATTTGTTGTAGTGCTTTAGGTGCCATGTTTGTTTGCTCTTCTGAAAATTTGACATTTTAAAGATGATGAGGTTTTGTCGCCCAAATAATGATAAGTTGTAGACCAGGGCAAAATTGACTATTGATTTGACAGTTGTGCTGGATTAGGTCTTGTTTTGCATGCCGTTATTCTACTTTTGGATTGGAATAAGGAGAAAGAATGCAAATGCACATTTAAAGTGAGTGGAAAGGAGTAGGTAAGCACACAAGGATAAACAACAGAATGTAGTGGGATGGGTCAGTATGAGGTTAGCCATACACACTGAATGTATGCAATAAGTAGTGGCTATTAGGTTTTATTTGCTTCTTTAGCAATATTCAAAACTGATTAAAAGTGCCAATGAAATTCAGTAGCGCATCTAATATGTATGTGATAAGAACTACATGTAGATTTTGTGAAGAGCGAAAAAAAAAAGGATACATTTTTATGATATTTTCACTTTACAATCAACTCGACAAATTGAGAAAATTGAGGATTTGACTCATTAGTATTGGTAGAATGAATTGGAAAAAAAAAACTGGTAAAATGAACTGTTAATGGCTAAAAATGTGTAAGAATGCGCATTACAATATTTTTTTTTACAATGAAGTATGTGTTATGTGTAGTCACCACAATGGGAATGCGGCCACAGAAAGCAGAGATATTGTACACATGCGGCCATTCCTTTGAAAGTTTTGATATTGGCCTGTGTGCCATTTAATGTGGCATCCTGTCTGTCTGTCTGTATGTATGTATGTATATCTGTCTGTCTGTATGTATGTATGTCTGTCTGTATGTATATATGTATGTCTGCTGACATGGACCTCCATGTATTCCATGATATGAGTTTGACCCTGTGTCTCGCTGCCCTTTACTACAGTCCCTCAGTCTCTCACAGCACCTCACACAGGGGGGGGGGGGGGGGGGGGGAGGAACCGACCCCCTGCTGTCGCCCCCTACTGGGAGCAATATTGGCGATATCACTGTGACTTGGCTTAAGTCTTCCTTGGGAGAAATCCTCCTCTCACTATGTTACCGCCTTATTGGTTAGAATCAAACAGAGACAGGTGCTACAACATGAAAATATGAAATATGAAATTTAAAAAGTGTATGTATATGTTCCTTCAAATGCCAAACATATGTTGTCTTATAATCTTACATGAAATACATGAGCAGTTGTGGTGAAATCCAATGAGTAGGAGAATAGTCACATTAAATTGTGTATTAGTCATAATTTTTTGTGCCAACAAGAAGACCACAAGAATAGATGGTGCTGTTAATCTGTGGTATTAGAAATATTTGCGCTCATTAAACACAGTCAAAGGCGAAAGAACATCATGCGTTCGGGAAATTGTGGTGGTAGAAGTGTATTAGTGTATTGGAGGATGCTAGGTCTCATCATAGCTAGTCACTTACAAGTTCTTGTCTAGCTCTGTAGACTGAGAGCTGTATGGTACTTTTCTCACAGCTGTACTTACTACCATTTGACTAACCCTGATATAATGAAAGTGAAGCCTTTTGATGTAAATGTAAGTGTTAAGAGTGCAAAACTTACGTTTTGTAGATATACAATACTGTACTTTTCATTTTTTTTAATAGATGAATTTGCCAGAAATTTCATATGCTGTTACGTGTGTGCATCTAAAACAATGGCAAACATATAATTTTTAGCCATGAAATGCACTAATATTTCATTAAGCATTTCTTGCAAAACAACATCAAAAATGTAGTACAAAATGCATTTAATTAGTTGGAGTAGGTTCAAGGGAATAGGCATTTTTCCCCTATCATAGACTTTCCATCAGGTGTCTGTATTGAAGGTTATATCTCACAGTGCACATTTTACATATACTTTTGCTCCCTTGAACATTAATTTTTGTTGAAGAATTCTACAGTTGGGTTTTCTTGTTTTTAATTCTACATTCCACACTTTTATTATCCATCGAAAGTTATAATTATTCAACATCTGTATTTAGGCAAACGTGAACACACCAAGTTTTATTCTAAATATTTACTTTGTGCTTTAATATTCTTTTTGTCCTGGTTCTTTATGCCTTTAACAATCCTGAAAGTAATGAGAAGAAATTCATGCCCTGGGAATAATGAAAGTAATGAAAATAAAGAGGTTGAAAGTGTATCCCAAGGTCATCCATCAATTATTGCTGACTTTTATGGTCGGATAGGATATACCGTCTCCAAGGGGGAATACCTTATGGCAGACACATCTTGAAGCAAGAAAGATGTGTGATGAGGTCAAATAAAGAAACCCATCTCGCATTTCTCGCATCTTGCGTCCATTTACGGCTGATGGCTCCATCGTCAGCTTTGATGCTGCATTATTTTCTTCCATGTTTGCTTTGTTTGTAGAATCGTTCCAATGCACCATTAACTCTAGTACACCCATTTGAAAGTCATTCCAATATCAATAATTCTATCCACTCGGAGCATGAAAGCCATAAACCGTTTTGCTGCAGGGTGGTGGTGATGGGGGGGGGGGGGGGATGGGCTTTAAAGTGAACTCAATCATATTTTCATGTTTGACTTGTTTCTCCCTTATACCACAAGTGTGAAGCTCTTTTGTATTCATGTATGCGAGGTGAATAGATTTGTTAACAATCTTTGAAGAAGAGGAGAAAGAAATGCATTTTATGTCGACCAATTCTTTCTTATGGTGATATATGGCATCATTTCCATATGAATTAAACATTGTAAGCCGGTCGTCAGAGTGGAAGGGGGTTTAGAAAGGTCAGTGCTCAAGTTTTATCATACCGTTTCAAGTCCTGAAATCACATGCAGCGTGATTCAAGGAGAACAGCAGAGTGAATCTTTCTGCTGTAATGTGGATGCCACAGGATATTGGCAGAAATCATGTGCTGGTTGCAGATGCTGCACAATGGCTGTTGAGTTGAACGCCATGTACCCTCAACCGCTCAGGCAGCCTGCGACGTCCTGCATGCAAAATATTTTTCATCACGCCAAATATTCTTTCCAAGTCCTCAGAATACTTGATATATGAAACTCTTCCTACTGAATTTCAATTGATTGACAGGAATCTACAGGGACCTCTTGAAAACAACACAGCACTTTGTCTGCATTCGTGCTGGCAGGTGCCATTTTGAACATGAGTGGAATACTAAATCAATAGATGGGGGGCGGGGGGGGGGTGATTCTCTACATTTTCAGAATTACTTTTCTCACTATGAAAATGCGTAATCATGGCAGTGGCAAGTTATGATGTAGATAGAGTTATTGATGGGATGCTTTAGACAGCAGAGACTGTGCAGTGTTTAAAGAGTGCTATTGCTGCATGCAGGTTTTGTTAATTCTTTATGTGCCATGTTCACACGTCCAACTCAGTCGATGGTGTGCCAACTTGGCATATTCTGCTCAAACCCACAAACCCACCCAAACCGATCGATAAATCGCCAGTTGCCGCAGTACAATTAAAGTTTTTCTCGCGCTTCCGTTCGTCTCACATATAGCTTGCATTTTATGTGGTGACTGACTATCAAGCGGTGTTCCCTAATAGATTTGCGTGTAAATTCTAAGTTTCTGTCACTGCTTTGTATTCAAAAGCTATGCCTTTACAGTGATGTAGCTACTGGTAATTTCAAAGAAAAACAGTCATCGATTGTCATACAATTTTCATCAAAGCAAAGCTTGGTATTTTCTCTACAACTTTGCTCACTTCATGTCCAGCTTTAATAGAAATCTATATAGTAGTTACATTAATTAGAAAACAATGCTTTCTCAAAGTATGACTGCGTTGGTGTCTCGGAATAATGTAGCACACAGAGGGTTTCCACCGTGGCACATGAAGAGTTAAGGTTGGTGTTCCAGTGCAGGGCAGCGAGACACATATTCATCTAGGAGCTTTCATCTACATGTGCTTTTCTCATGCGTCATGGCAACAAGTCAGTAGGTGACAGTTCTTGTGCAAGTGATGACCTTAAACAGTAATCACTGGCAGAATGGTCAGAAGAGTCAAGATATGTGGCTCAGGATTGGAATTGAGAGATTTTCATAACAGATTCACATTCTCTGTCATGATCTCATTTGCACGCATACATTTAAGTTATTTTGACATTGAAATGAATTGACTGGAATAAGAAAGTTCACTTCACACTCTCTCTGATCATAGCAACACAAATTCAAGATCATCCAGCTTCCTTTTTTAATTCTTTAATTGCTGATATTAGTTTGCATTCTAAGGAGACACACTAAAAACAGGTCTTCATTTCTTGGCATGCAAAACACCAGTATGTCTGTTCACACTGAAGATTACATTCTTTTCACCCAAAAATGTTGGGTGTACCTGAATTTTTATTCTTAAAAGCAATACACTTGGCAGTGATAGTAGCATTGCTTTCAAGTACTCAAAAAGTGATAAATGAGAGACATCTCGGGGCTATACCTCTCATCCTCCTCCCAGTGGAGGAGACAAACTCCTAAAGATGAAGCCGACTGAGACGGGACACCGGTCCTACTCACGTGTGACGAGATATGACCTTGCACTCCACTTCACAGATTGAGTTATGCTGTTGCTACCAATTTTCTGATTAACTTATGAATTAAAGATACACAGGCAATTTTTTTTTTCTCTCTTTTGAATGGCACCACCCTGGACAATTCCTCATAAAAAAATTAACCTCTTATCTATTCATGCTTTTAGTGGGTGATTTCGATGTATATACATATATATACATAAATATTTAATATCAGCATGCCTACAGTGAATATGATGGGTATATATATATATATGTGTATATATATGTATATTTCTCTTTTTTTTAAATGTCGGTAGATGTAAAAGATTGGTGATAGAAACCACACCCTTATACCTAATAAGGAATGATTGATATCACAAGATATTGCTGTAGCAGTGGTGCTTGCCATTTCATCAGTGCTCGGTATTTCTGCAAATCACACTCCAATTCCTTTTTTGCAAGCTTTGATCCTCCTCCAATTTTTTTGTCGACAGTGGACAGGATTTTCCAAAGGTGTCTGTACAGATTGAGCCAAGCTTTGTGAGGAGCTGACGTCGGATTTGTATTTTATTTGTGTGTGTGTGTGTGTGTGTGTGTGTGTAAATTTATTCCATGTTGTTCTTAATGCCAGATTGTGGCACTGATGTGTTTACACTCTCTATGTTTCAGTTGTTTTGGTTTAAAGTTAACTCTGACATGTTGTCATAAAAATAAAACAGTGAGGGAAAGGGGGGGGGGGGGGACCGTGATGCTGATGCCTGTTTGCGGACCGTGCTTCAGTCCGGCTGTTGCAGGGAGTGTTTGACGGCATGTTTGCCATGTCGCAATCGGCAGGCAGCCCCAACGAAGGCCTTAAGGTATTTAATCTGCTGCATAGTCTTGTCCTTTAATGAGATTCTGTGACGGCCTCAAAAAGCTAGCGGGAAGGCGCAATCACCCGGATCGGACGGCCACTTCCCTCCGGGAGAGAGAGAATCGTAAAGCGGAATTTCTTAAAGAGGTGTTTTAAGCGTGCTGCATGTCCACACTACCCAATGTGTCTTAATCCCCAGGTCTTTCTTGGCTGGTTTGAGTTTGTGCAACATGGAACGACACATTGTTCGTCAGTGATGTGAGGCCGGGCAACGTATAATTGTTTCTCTGTCACCGAAGGATGAGGGTCTCCGTGTGTGTTAATTACTGCAAGCATGATCACATCAAAGTATCCGAATGACCCGGCCAACTTGATTAAACGAGATTTATACTGATCTAAACGCTATTTAGAATTTGCCATTGCTCCAATGCGTCTCCACATATATCTGGAAGAGAATTACATATTGAGATTGTGATAATTGGAACAATAGGTCGTCGCATTCATCCTCAGGATAACAATAATCGCTCCGAAGACGTATCGGTATGGACGGCATCGGAAAAATTGTAAGTCTGTGCATAGGGGCATTTCGGGGTTTCATCCGCCATTTAAAATATCCACAGGTGGGAGGGGAGATTGAAGTATGTAGAAGAAGAATATTTTGACTCTTTCCTGAAAGAGGGGTTAAGGTAGTATATTATGATAAACTGAATTGGTAAATGCAGCTATATGTATAGCTTGTTTTTTTATATTTCTCCCCATTCTTTTTGATAAGGTATATTCTGAAGTTGTCAGTAACAGTCTTCAAAGGAAAATTATTTTGAATTTTCTTCAAAAGAATAAAGCCATTTATACAATTGATTAACCTTGATGCCCTGTCTTCAGAAACCTGTTGGATTGGTGTAGCTTGAATCGTTTCCACTTGACATCAATCATTTTCTTGACATGAGTTATCGATCCTTGATTAGTTTAGATACAAATGAGGTTATCTACGGCATTCTTTCCGATGTGCTACAACTTCACATCTACCTCTGATAAGAAAAAAAGTATTTAGATACTGTGACCGCTTCTTCCTTAAAACTTTTATTCTTTACATTCCTCCCTAGTTAGAGGAATGAATGACAATGTAGGGTCATTCGTATGATGATTTTCATATTTTTTTTTTTTTATGCAGTAGATATGTAGGACTTCTTACCATTGGAATAAAAAAACATTTATTGTGTTATTGATATGCTACACAGATCATGATAAGTAGTTTGGTGATAGTAAGATTGCTTGTTTTTGCATTGTCATAAAATTGGTTTGTTATGAACTTCTTAATCACTTCCTTGTGTCTACACAGGCAGAGAGGCTTCAGAAACAGCCAAAAGTGAGAAATGCAACCACATTGCTGTTGTTGTTTTTTTTTTTTTTACATATATTTGATTAATTTGCACCAGAAACCACAAAAGGTTGAATGGGTCTAATACCTGTATTCATGGAAATATGTTTTTGGTAACAAGAAAAATAAGATGAATATAACTGAAAAAAAAAGTCAGCAATAGCTTTGATACTTTCAGATAACAATGTACAGAAAAGTGTGGTAATGAAGATAGTATTGTGATAATCCTGTGGTAGTGGTTATCACACTGTTATGGAAGACTTTTATGAGCGCAAAATTGAGACCAAATTATGTGCTTTAAATTCATACCCTTCATTTAAAAAGAAAGAAAATATCTATGACATGATTACAAAAGTTGGATTGTCGTGTGATCTCAGTTGGTTTGGAACATCTGATGTGAATGACTTGAATATCGATTCAAAGATGACAGTCTCTATTATTATGGAACCATACTTTTACAACTCCAAAATTTAACCTGTTGACTTTTTATGGGTTTCCGGATGTGAGATTGCATTGGTTATATTGTACCTCAAATCAGGATGACATTCAGCTGGAGTGTAAGTGTCACATTTGCATGAAAAATCATTGTATGTGTCCTTGCTGCCTTCCATATAAACTGCTATATGAATGTATTATGCTAAAATCCAAGAAGGGCATTTCACATGAAGAGCTTGGTGGTTGCTGTTTGATGTAAATGAAAAGTGCTACCTATAGCACTCTTGATGTGTGTTTAATCAGTAGCAAGCTTTAGATCTGCAACACACACACTAAAGTTGATGCAGCCTCCTGGGTTGGACAATGGAAACTCTGTAGTTTTTTTTTTTTTTTTGCCTGTTTACCATCATTGTAGCATTTGTACTGCAGACTTAAAGCTTGCTAATATCATGAAATTGTGTGACTTAGAGGTGGCTGTAAAGCAAGAATAACTGAAAGTGTAGTGTGTGCATAAAAATAACTCCCTTGCCCCCTCCACCTCCCCACCCCCTCTCCCACAAAAAAAAAAAAAAAACTGTGCTAGCATACTTTAAGTATAAAGGGAAGTTGTGAAAAGAAAATGTTGGAGGAAGTTTGATCAGAAGTCTACTGTTATTTTTCTTTTGTACACAACTATGTAGAATAGCATGAATGGACATTTCAAAAGACCTGCACAGCACAGGTATGGATGAATAGTCACATGCCAACCATCGTGAAATTATTCTCTTCTGGTGCCAGCAATTTTAAATTGTCCTAGGGCTGTTACTTTGACTTTATAGTAGTCAATAGACTGATGTGAAGTGGGTTTTTTTTCTCCCTTGGTCATAACATGAATAAAATATGACAAAAATTGTAGCACTGTGACTTAAAGCACTTTCATCCTTAACCCATTGAGGACGGACTGATTTTGCTGCAACACGCATTTCCCATAGACACCTGACCGAGTATACTCCGGACTCATCGTCAATGGGTTAAATTGTCTTCCAAGAAACTGATTTGAAATCCCATGGAATAAAGAGGAGATTTATAACCTCATGAGGCCATATTCATTGAGGGCTTCTTCCTTAGGGAAGTTTATGATGCTGCATTCTTCTCCTTTTTTCTACTGCTTTTTTTTTGAGGAACAGATGCAAAGAAAAGAATCCAGTTTAATCCTTGTATAGGTCAATGGAGCAACCTTTCATGGTAAATTGCCGTTAGTTAGAGAGATGCCATTACTCCTGTGAATCCTTCAGTCTTTGGCCACTGCCATCTTCACGTCACTGCCTAGGAAAAAAAAAAATTGATTTTCACACTTTGCTCAAAGAAAACATTTCTTCCCAGACGTGCCAGTAGTTTATCAAATATTTGCCTCCTCCTCAAATCAGATATTTACTGTACCCACCTCAGGGGACAATGGGGAATTAGGTTGATGCATTTTTATTTCTCAAACTTCTCCATCCATATGTAATGTGTGACTTTTATTACTAAGAAAGTTTTCCCGGGAGGGGAAGGAGAGGCATGCCATATCATGTGTAAGTAAGTCCTCACCAAATGGGCGGGTGTCAGAAAAACAGATCCTGAGAGAGAAAGTGGGGAGTGCTTGCTATCTTTTGTGTTGCTATAGTAACGATTCCAGACATTTTACATGGCAGAGACATCAACCCTCCCTCCTTGACCCCTCCCCTTTCTCTTGATATAGTCTAGACTCCTGTTTGTCTATGCGCTGCATTCAGTCAGTGGAAACTTTTGACTAGAAGATCGATCGAGTCTGGCAAAAGTTGCTTGTTTGTTTTTTCATCTTTGAGATATAGCAATGAGCATGGGATGGGTGTGGGGGGGGGGAGGGGGTGGGCAGAGTGGATTGGGATTGAAGATATCAGGATGGGGGGGGGGGGTATGCTTGGAGGCATCAGTCCATATGTTCAGCCGCACTTTTTAAAACTTCAGCTGAGTCTGAGGACCGAGCCAGTCCAAATAGGCAGGACCAAGTCTTCTATTCAGGTTGGTGCCGATGTATTGTACATTAATAGATAATGAAGAATAGGAAGAGGAGGTGATGAAAGGCCCTACTTACAGTTCCAATTAACTCCCAGTCAGCAAGCCTCCTCATGTTCCAATAGAAAAGCTACTTCCCATCTCGTTTTGGATGGATGGCTGTGCTATTTACGGTACAAACAAGAGCCCCGTTTCCCTCTGCAAATGGTCTCTGTCTGGACCGTAACGGCATCGAGGCGAAGCTGCCAGTGTTTGCTGTGCAAGCAGGCGACTCGCCTCCTCCGACCGTCGATACATTATTGTGGATTTAGTGACTCCCCAGTGGGTATTGATTACTCATTTTCAGGAAAATATAATTTCTTGCACATATTTGCAGTTTTGAAACTGCAGACCAGGTATTAGTTTTGTTATGGCCCTGGCAATGTGCAAGGATTAACAAGCTTTGCCGACTCTGACAACCAATCATGTTCCCATGAAATGTTCAAGAAGTGTGACAGCCAAATAAAATGTTTTTTTAACCTGCATTATCATTGAGATTACATAAAGCACGACATAGCCCTATGACAGAAGAATTGTACACTTATTTCATCTCCAGCACAGCTTTCATAATCACCTCTTCATTAGAATGCATTCTTTATGAACAGAATATCTATTCTACATTCTTCATGATTTTATGTTCTATATCATTTGATTGAAGTAGGTCAATTGATAAGAATATCAGAGTGCTAGAAGGAAACAGGAATCTTTGTTTGCTGTTTCATTTTTTATGTGAAGTTTGAAGAATGATATCTATACATTTGTGCTGTTTGTCTATCCTTATTAAGATTTATATGATGCTTGAATTATTTGCCAACGGAAAAGCCGTAAAACCACACATATGATTCATCTTTATGGCCCCTGCACAAACACACACGCACACACACACACACACACACACACACACACACACACACACACACACTCAGAAAGAGTAAGGAATTAAAACAAAAAGAATGTAAACAGCCATGAAGTCATATTCAGCTTTGTAGAATATAATCACTTCAGAGTCATAGCAAGCCGTTTGTCTGCTGTCGCAGACAGGATTGACGTCGTCACCGCGGGAGCAGGAGACGGCGTCACTGATGGGGAGTCGGTGATGACTGCAATATGATAAATGATGTGTACTCACCACGGCAGTGAAGTCATCAATATATTTAGGGTAACGGAATGGCTGATGTTTGGAAGAGAGTATCTACGGAAGTGATATCATGATCGCAGTGGTAAAGTAACATAGACTGTCTAATGACTCATTAAGTCATGAATGTAAAAAGAATTTAGCTACCCATTAACTTGATAAGATAAAGCTGTAGAAGCATTTGTCAACACTGTTTCAAAATGAAGAGATGACAGTCCATTGGTGTAGTAAACCACAATCTCTCAGTAATTATCAAATCATTTCAATCAAATCAAATCAAAAAATATAGCTGCATGCCTCGAGTGATGGAAGGAAACTTCAGAAAGTATTCATCTTCAAAATATCAAGATTAGGACATGGCAATCCCACCATTAAAGGTCATCTATGTACATCTAGCATTCTTGCCGAAGTATTGAACGAGACAAGAGCTTATTAGTGTTAGTATCATAATTCATTTGATGACTGACACACTGAATAGTATTCACTTTGACGTGTATGATCAAATTTGGCAAAGATGACCGCAGTGATGTCATTTGTGGTAATTGTCGTCAGATGATTGAAGTGATTATTATTCCTTTGTTGGTGATAATCATAAGGTCATGCATCATTTGGACAAAGAGGAGCTAATGGTTATGAACATTATGATGGTGGTAGTGGTCAATGCTGATGATAACTCTGGTGTTGATATTGGAGGTAATGATAGTGATAATTAGTGATGTCAGTGTTGAAGATGATGATGATGGTGATGATGGTGATGGTGGTGGTGATGGTGGTGATGGTGATGATGGTGGTGATGGTGGTGGTGGCATTGATGATGTCATAATGACGATCAAGAGACTGATGATTACAACTACAAGGACAAAGACAACCATTGACTACAATTGGTGTATCTGAAAACAATCAAGAACAGAGATATCAAAGATGTATGATAGTTTTTAGTTTGAAAATATAGTTTCTTTTCCTTGATATAGAGAGTGGGAAAAAACCCCACCCTGAACTGTATACATGACAATCCAGGCCTATGTGTTATCAGATGGAACTTCAGCTTCTCCCTAAATGCTTCATAACTAATCTTCCTAGTGCTTAACTGAGGCATGAGATGTGGAGCGGAAATTGTGATGATTAAAAGGTAGTGTTAATTGCGGTACAAACAATGAAGGCCATGAACCTCTAGCTCCATCAAGATATTAAGCAGACACCCTTTGTCGTCGCTGTTAATGAGAAAGAAAAAAAAAGCTAGCTGAGTGAGTGTATTAGATGGTGTATACAGGGCCATGGCATTGCATTAGGTTCATCGCTAGAAGTTATGCATTGATATGTATTGCAGGGCTCATTAGTGCAACGTTTGTTCACTGTAATCCAATTAAAATAAAAGCCCCTCCTCCATCCCCCCCCCCCCCCGCCATTGCTATTTCATCTCCTCCTAATACAAACCACTAGATCTACGACCCTATCCCGTTTACACTTTGCATTGAGGTATTAGAGAGACCAATATTGCGTAGAGTAATCGAACAATACAGATGGAGAAGAGAGTGGAAAGAGTAATAGGGGGGAACAGAGCGTTCGTAGAAGCGTGCCAACAAGCGATTGATTGGTTTTCTGTGGTGCCATCAGGTGCAATATATCGACAACTAGACAGAGAGCTACCGTTGCTCCCGGGACCTCCAGGGAAGCTTGTTTGGTTCCGCTGCTGACTGTTGGTGACAGCTTCAATGGTCAGCTTTGGACAGTGGGAGAATCATTACAGACATTAAAGTGATGTCTCAAATCATGGGCAGTGTTTGGGCCAGGAGAAGGGTCCAGCAAGGAGGAATTACTCCAGGAATAAATTAAACCGGAAGTTTCAGCCTCCAATGGAAGTCAAAGTGGATCTCAAGATAGAGATGGAAAGAGAAAGGGGGAAGGAGTAATGGAGAAACATTTGATTGTCATTGAGTGGAGATGATTACTTGTTTGTTGTTGTTTTCTATAATTCAAGACTTGGAACTCGCATGGACTCGGATTGTCACAAGGGAGCAGAGTGAAAAAGTTGGCAGTAGCCGGAAGACATGGCTGAATTTTTCATGTTTGAACTGAGTAGGGTGACTGGGAAAGATAATTGCATGGTAGGGAGGAGTGTGAAGATCAGAATAGAATAGCGGTGTTTGTCTGGACCGGCCCAGGGTAGGGCTGATCTTTGAGAACCTTCCTCTTTCTATGCATGAGATATGAATGATGATATACTGGGATCCTCCCATATGCGTCAAGGCAACACTTTATAGCCCAGTAACTGCCAGGCATGTGGAAATTAAGTAGGATTAAAAATGCTGTGCCAATATACAGTGCAACGAAGGATGGCGCTGCCATTTTCCGCCAGTTGTCCACTTTGAAGATTGTTCAATAGCGTGATTGAATCGACTTCTATAGAGGTGTCCCTGTCACTTCAGTCTTCTTTTTATTCCTTGGCATACTTTTTTATGCGCCGCTGGTAGCTCCGAGACCCGCTGAAATGTATGCCATTCAGATGCTTCGTCTGCTCATTTGGATCTACGATACTTTTGTCTTCTGTCATCTGTAGCAGGAATTCACTTTGATAGTGCCTTTGTCAGGACATAAGCACAGTGATGGTATGATATCATTGGTTACTTGATTAGTGAAATTCTTGCCTTTTGTGACGGAATCTGCAAAATCATCAAAGAAGGAAGACGAAAAGAAAGCCAAAGACATGGAATGTTTGAAACCTGACAGGAAGGACTCAGACTTTAAGCTCTCTTCACATTGGAAGATTGTGACTAAATCTACTGTTAATGAACAAAAATATTGAGTGGTCAGAATTTGAGCTGTCATAAAGAGGGAAAGCCAGTATAAAGGATATATGAATAGAAGTCTTCTCCATTCGCAGTCCCTGGTACTACATTTTTATTGCATTTTTGCAATCAATATTTTGATTGGATGCATTCTTTCACGCTGGACAAAAGGGCTACTTGTCAAATAAACTCATTTCCAGCAAGTCTGCCTTGCTATTCGAGGTTCCTGCTACCATGAATTCTGTGTGTATTGCACCAATTTTCATTGAATGCCACACAGGCGACAGTTGGAATAAGAGCGGTGTGACCCCCTTCCGTGGAGGAGGAGGATGTGTAGGAGTGGACGGCTACTAACGTCTACCACCAAAGCCCAGAGACGGACTCTGAGGGGAATTTTTCCCTCTCTCTTACTTACACATCTACTGTGTCCCATTTTTTGTTGCATCAAAGTGGATAGATAGAACAGCTGCAAGATGCTTAGTGGAGCGGTAACCGCGGGCAAGCCGGGCAAGTCGCCCAGCAAGAGTACTGGCAAGAAGGTGACGATAAACACACCAGCCAATCAGCAGGGCAACAAACTTGGTGGCCCGACGATGATCGAGCTAGAGGTATGGTCACCGGCCCACTAATCAAAGAGGGCACGAAAGGTTGGGAGGTGCAGTGTTGAAGGATAGGTGATATGATACATATGGGTTAATAAGATAACAGGTGCCCAAATTAAGAGGAAGATTACCTGCCAAAACTTGTCATCTTGACGATGAGCTGTATGAATATGCAGGTTGTGCCTTTGGCATTTCTAATACGGAAGAAAAGAAACACAGGGTAAGAATCTCTTACAGGTAGGATTGTGAGCTAAAATTTGCCACAGTTGATAACTCTGATGGTAGATATACTGACTTGTAATTTGAGGGGGCTCTAATGTTGGTGGAGTTTATTGTTTATCTTATTCTGTTTATCGTCTGCAGAGTTGTTGTGGTCAGGTTGTTGGTGTCACTGTCTCTAAGTACTTGTGTAGTCTCTGCTTTTCTTTATTTCTAACCCTCGTTAGGTGAAGTTTCCAAATTTAGACAATGCTTCTTGACATTTTTCACGCCTTTTCTGTTCTGTGACATTAAGAGTTTTTTTTTTTCCTGATTCCCTCATTCTTTTCAGTGACTTTCAAGCAGCTTTTCTTTGATAGTGCTTAGTTTCTTTCTAACCAGTATTCTTGTAAACTGAATAAATGACCAATGGCATAGAAGATTTAGCATGAGTTTTAGGAATCAAAAGCACCTAAATCTGTGAATAAAGTGAGCTAAGCCTGAAAAATGTCAAGAGAAAATCTTTCATTTGTACTACTTATGTGATTGTTTATGGCATCATTGATTTAGTATTCATTTAACATTTTGTGTGTAATGGGTTGTGTATGACAACAACAGTGCACAGATGTATCTATTTCATGATAAAGATGACAAATACTACTAAGTATTCTACTTCTATATACCACTTAAGAATCATTCAAGACAGCTACATTTACAGTGTTATTCCTCTCATGCTAATGCAACCCCCCCCCAAAAAAAAAGAAACACCACAACCATTGATGTCCATGAATGGGACTATAGAGTAAAGTGATGGAGAATGCTGTACTAGCCCAATATGCCCACAGTAGATTTGAAGAAATAATCCCATAATGTTTCGCCAATTTTGCTCAAATGCTTTCTTCAGTAGGAGAAATCTTCCTTGAGTGTATGATTGGACAATTGCATTCAGCTATCTCGCTGCCTCTTCAAGGTAAAATCCCTTTCAATGGGCCAGGGCAGTAAATTATGGGGACCATAGAATGCAGGACTCTTCCTTGGTATTAAACATTATGCAGCTCCTTTTTCCCTTATCTATTTTGAGATCTTCCTCCGCGCCTGCCTTGGTCTGTGAGGAGCAGTCAGTCTAAATTATGCGATAAGACCTGAACTGTTTCCTGACATCAAGCAAGCCCTTGAGACCACATAAAAAGACAAATTTGTTGGAGCTTACGATGTCTCATGGAACCAAATTGCAGTGGCGCACTTTAACGACCGTCGGATGACCACATTATGTTCCAGACATGCCGACTCAAACAACGTTGTTTGTCTCGCACTTGTCCTCGTAGATATTCCCGAAGGATGAGCATTTGTACTATTAGTCGTCCGTACAGGGTATGAGAGAGATGACAGTATATGCACATAATTATACTCCATCAATTTACTTGGTGATCCTTAGAGGAATGATGGCTGCCATTTTCTTGCCAATTTGACCAACTTTGCTCATTTTTTGAGACTGCCATTATGGTATTAATCTTCACAACGGTGACATGAGACATGTTCAACAGTTGTGTGATGCACAGTAAGTCTGCTCTTTGGTTAATGGTGCTTTCTGAGCACATCAGCAAAATCTGGTATATTACCTTGAGTAAGGCAATCCATCAGTGGAAATGAATCAAGATTTTGTAGAGAAAGATATTTCATGCTTTTTAAAACCACCCAAAAACTGAGACATCACTTAAAGGCACTGTTCAGCAGTATTTCTAGTTATCAAAATGTCAGCTGCATGGTCCAATGGGATACCGGCATATCTGGATGTTTGTAAATATAAAGCTATGAAATATAGAGGTTTAAAGTACTGTAAATACAGGTACTCAAAAAAAGTTAGAATCTGTGATTTCCTAAGTTAACCTTATATTCCTGATATCTCCCAAGATATTTTCTGAAATTGTATTAATAGATTTAGTGAACGTTTTTGTTTTAGCATGGTTAATATTTGAATCACAGAGTTTCACTATAAAATGGACCAAGCACCAGTTTTTAAGATGTTAAAGTAAGTCCACCATCAGAAAGAGCAAAATAAAACCTTTCCATTAAGATTACCTCAGTTGTAACATTTTGTCGCAAGGAATATTCTTGAAGTTATGAATCCCATAATGGTATCCCATAATGTGACAATTGTGAATAAGTTTTTAAATTGTCACAAGCAAGTATGGAATTGGAAGTTTTAGACAATTTTTGGCTCCATCAGAGTATGTACTGGTGGTGAAGTGAACAAAAGGCATGATGTGAGTTTACAATGTATCAAGATGTGCTTTGTCAAGGGACAGCTTTCGCTCTGCAGGAAATTGGCAAACATGGCAGTATACAGGTGCTGGTAAAAAATGCTTGCCATAAGGCGTAGAAATCAATAATGGCTCCTCTATGCTTGATGCCGAATAGAGCCTAATGAATGCCGAAATTATGTCAATATTTTCCAGGGCCGAGCCAATCTTGGCTAATGGAATATCATTAGAGCTGCAATATCAGTGGTGTCGTGTAGTAAACATGCCATGAGGCTGGTACGTGGAAAAAAGTGTGTTGGATTACCAGTCTCACTTTATTATCACTTAGCTCTTCCTTTCTTGTTTTTACCTTGAGGCCACTCTACACTGCTTATTGGGCTAATACAATAAGTGCCCAGTCAGGAAGGGCATTTTGTGTGGACTGCGTTTTGAAAGATCGGAAAACGTAAACAGAGCTTGTCATCGAATAGGAGTTTCATCTTGAAAGGATGGTCAAATAATGAGATCGGCAGAAAAGTCCCCGTGGATTATTTGGACGATGTTCTTGAGATTTATGATAATTATTGTAGGTTGTTTACTCAAAGATTACTAGTATGAGAAAAATATGATATCATATGTGTTTGTTTTCCCGTCCTCCTCGGAGAGTTTGAAAGGACCTTAGTTCTCCGAAATCAGTTCCTGACAACTGGCAGAAGTGATTTTACGTCTGCTAGGGGTGACAACGACATTAACGTCATATCTTAGAGTAAGGAAACACCCCCAAGGTATTCATCATCCTTCGATTGTCACCTCCTTCCTCACCCTTTCTCTCCAGGGTTTAGGGTCACGAGGTTTGATAGCCAGGCACAAAGTCACTTGTCTTAAAGATGTTATTCCACTCCCATGTTCAAGTTTCCTTAAACAGAAAGAGTAAAGATCAAAGTATAAAATGATAGAATGCTCATTGAATTTGGACGTTTAGAAGCAAAGTCAATAGATTTTAATACAGTTTCACAAGATTTCACAAATGATTGATGGAAATATGACCACATTATGCAAATAGATATGGAGATGATTACATTACTTGTATGTATACATACAGGGCTCAATACTAACATTTTTTTTTTTTTTCTGGTGGCCTATTTGGGCCAATAACATCTTTAAATTTCAAATTATGGTGGTCTCTGAAAAGACAAAATCAATTCACCTGAAATAAAAGTAATATTACAATCCACTTCAAATCCAAGTTGCCCAATTGGGCCACCAAAAGATTTTTTTTTGAAAATTGGTGGCCCAACATTGATTTTCAGTGCCCATTGGCCAGTGGGCCACTGCTAATTATGAGCCCTATATATACACTGTATGTGTATTTATATACACATGCATATATTAAACATGCAAAGAGAGAGAGAGAGAAGAATACTTTTCACTATATAGCCCTGCTGACCCTCAGTGCCCTAATGCCTGCCTTTAAGGTGAGTGAAAGGCATGCATGGAGGGTGAATATAGCACCACTATCATCACAGCCCCCTAGGGGAGGACATTGATACCGTCTTTGATCTGGTAGATACCCCGCTCAGCCCCCCTTTAATGCTCTTCCAGACATTTTGGGTTGCTCCACTGGGCTCCGTTTGTAATGAGGAATACTGAATACTTTATATCCTCTGATAGAATGATTAATCCTCCTCCTACTTCCCCAACCTCAAAAGGGCACAGTATTCATTTCCACAGTCGAGTGACAGACAGGACCAGTTCTTGTGTCAGTAGTGACAAGGGAGAATATGATTATGCTTTTCCAACTATCAAGAATTTAATTCTCTCAAGACATTACTCATGATCAAATACAGAACTCTGTGAGAACGTTTATTTTTTACTTTTTCTGCCACAGATGAGGTCTGAAAGTGATATTGCTCGATTAACTTCATTCTATATTAGTTCGTAAAGGCCAACATTTGAGATCAATTTGTATCTACTCAAGACCCAAAACATCATCAAATTGCCATTTTATCAGCAGCAGCAGCAGCAACAGCAAAATAAAATACAACCATGATCTGTGTTGTCACAGATCCACTTACCTGTTTAATGCAGGAAAAAGGATTTCAAAAGCCCATTGTAGATTTTGCCTGTAAACATGATGAGTGGATGACAAAAAAGTTACAGAGAGGAGATGCAGTTCATTGTATAGATGGGTTGCCATGGTTACCCAACATCATCAATTACTGCTCCACTTCTCAGTTGTGCACACCCGTAATATGAGAAGAGGAGTCACAAGGAATGAAAAGACTGAAGTGTAGTTTACCTCTTGATGTGTACTCTCACTTTGCTTCCAATTTAATTGTAAGACACAATTTGATTGTGAGGTGTTGTGTGGGGAAGCTTCAATGTTTTATTCACAGGACATTGATTAACCCGTTGAAGACTAGTCACAGGTGTACTCAGGCAGGTGTCTATAGAAAACACATGATGGCGCAAAATCACATCGTCCTCAAGGGGTTATGGTACGCGTAGGTTTATTTTAAGCAGCTGGGTTGGTCATCTCATTACTTACTGTGCAAGGGCTGCTTTTTCTAATGGCCGGGTATGTTTGGCCCCAATCTACAATTCTTGGTTTTTGTGATGGTTATTTTGTTTTGCCTGCAATCTACTCATTATCCCTTCTTGGCACAATATCAGTATCCCTTTATATCCGCAGTGCATCCAATCCAGTTAGGAAGCTGTTTTTTTCTGATAGATCCATTAGATGTTATCATGTGTAGAACAAACTCTAGCAGAAATAGGTCAGCTTATCAAAATGTAAAAGCTTACTAAAATGAGGGAGGCAGTTTTGAAAGGGTAACTTGACTTAAGCAGGCAGTTGCCTTGATGGTTTTATCATGTCTTTAATGATGTTTTTGACATCATTTTGCCCTACACCTCCTATTCTTGGCTTTTCCTTCTTAAGTTTCATACTTTTCCTACTTTCATTCTAATTTTGTTGTCTAGTCAATTTGCCAGCAGCTAGTGTGCAGCATTCTAATGAGGTGTTTAGTGACCTATTTTCCTGTAGATCATTTTACATTGGTCGGTGAGGCAAACAGAGAGAGAGAGAGGAAGAGAGATAGTGAGAAAAAAAGAGAAATATATAGAGAAAGGGAGGGTCATGTAATAATACACAAAAGATCACTAGGAAAATTTCATGGAAAATGTATGACAGTTTGAAGCAGAGATAAACCAGTGCATTATTGTTTGTGTGTGAGTATGTGTGTGGGGGTTTTGTGTGTGTAAGGGGGTGTATGTATGTGTGTATGTATGTAATGTCTGTTTGTCAGTGCTCTCCTGTACTTCTCAAGAGTTCAAAGTCCTCCTTCTGGAGTGGTTTCATATCTACGGAAGACGGCGGAGAGGACGAAGTTCACGAATCATCGCCGCTACCTTCCATCTTCATTCACCATGTTTGGCCACAATTTAAAGTCCGCTCAAGTACACCTTTGAACATACCCGTTTCGGCGGAGCACCGACAGAAATTCTCCAGGGCATTTTCTTAGATGTCGCCTTGACCCCATACCCAGCTGATTTTATCATCACTTTTGTTTACAAAAACTTCACCGGTGTCACCATAGCTTATCGGCAAATAAAGACAAAAATTTCCAGGGACTCATTTTCTTTGCAGATGCTTGTCATAACGAGATTGGATGTAGGAATAAGTCCAGTTCTCCTTCCCTTTAGATGTGTGAAAAACAAAAAAAAAAGAACACCACAAGCTTTCTACTTGTAGTCAACATTGTCTGTAGTCATCCATAAAAGTTTTGATTTGTGACGGTAGTTAAAGTCTTATGAATGTCCTCTCACCGTATATGTGCGGAGGGGTAGCAGGAATAATAGTCTTCCTTCCAGCAGTAGATGAAATAATGTAGGTGTGGTTCTGTGTGTACAGAAAGTGGAATTTTGACATAATGGGCCAAGATAAATCATTGTGAAAACATGTCTTATACATGTGTACTTCCCATACTGAAGTTAGACTTTGAAATTTGGTTCGGGCATAGTTGGATGAAGGTATCCCAATCTTTAGGAATTAACAGATGTCAAATTAGTGTCTTTTTCTCAAAATTTCCTTCATTTGCCATATCTCTAGCTCTGATGGGACTTCATTTGAGCTCCCCATAATGACATGTCACAGAAAAATTCAGGGGCTAGCTAACTAGCTAGTGCAGCTGTGTGACATGAGCTTACAGTATACTGTATAGAAAACCCTGGCGCCTAGTTTCTTATGAAATATTAATTGCCATGAGTTGTGAGACACTCTGACTGAATTCCATATTTATGGTGCTAGCATCCTTACAAGCCCCTAGACCGAGAATGGTTCCTGTCCACACTCTGTTCATTCGGCGCTCCGGATGTGCCTGGAATTTATTATCCAGACTACCACTGGTGTCTCCACATACAATGGCTGAAAATTCCATAAATGTTTGACATGTGCCGGTACTCCTATACTAGTGTTGACACCTCATTATCTTTACAAGCCTTAATTTCTCACCCCTCTACCAGCTGTTTATGTCCATGCACCATGTTTATCAATATCCTGTCTGCTACAGTTGTTTAACAAAAGGAAACATGTTTAAACAATAACATGTTCTGTACAATGTGTGCATATTTACTCTTTGTCTTGTGTAAACCAGCTCATTTCATACAAGATTTTGAAACTCATACAGGTTTTATACGTAACCTATTAGGTTCCTGGGGGCATGAGGGAAAATTGATATTAGGGAAGCTTGTGCTAGTCATGAGACTTGTTTAACCCGTATAACAAGGGATTATCGAGTCTGATACAGTGTTATCATTCAATAGTTCAGTGGCTTCCTCGTTGTATTTGAATACTATCAGACACATCAGTCATAGTGATGATCTCTTCAACTACCAAGTATTAGAAAGCAAATTGTGTTTAAATTCTATTCTGTTTGGGAGAAAGAGTAGAAACATTGCCATGTAATGAGTATACACTTTAACGTTCATAACACAAGTATTTTGTCATAACAGTATTTAACCTATAGATGTGATGATGGCTCTAAGTAGCGAGTATACTGCAAGCTGTTTAGTTTTACTGTTATTGCCAGTAGTCTCAGAAATTCATAACATTGATTTCTTTTATGTATGTGTGTGTGTGTGTGTGTGTGTGTGTGTGTGGGTGTGTATGGGTGTGGGAGTTTTTGTTTGTTTGTTAGTTTGTTTTTAGTGTGTGCTTGCATGTGCTTGAAATGCTGGAGTAGGTATAGACTGTTTGTGTGAGAGAAAGCTTAGGATGATAATGTAAGATGGAAATGGTGACTAACCAAGGTAGGTCAGACTGGATTACGACCTTTGTGCTTGCTTTGCATAAGTCCGTAGTTACATGCAACTTTCTGAGTTAAAGTTTATCTTTCACCTGTACTCATGGTAGCAGCGATGAGAGTGATTGAAAAATGAGTTTGAACAATGATAGTGACCATGGTGATGAGGATGATAGTCATGATGAAATTATGATATCGATGGTGTGTAGTATGTCAAGTCTGTGTGAATGTTGATTTTAACCTCAAACAAAGCATCATGTTGTGTATATGAAGAGTTTCTTCGCAAAAACCGACAAGTCCATATTTGCCAAATGGATATATATGCGATTAAAGGTCCAGAAAAATAAAGAAAATAATAAGAAAATTTTGGCTTCTTTTGACCATAACTTCAAAAATGTACCTTTATATGTAGTGAACGATATATCATTTAAAAGGTATTATTTTGTACTTTATGACAGAGACCATACTTCAAAATCTTTAAAACTGGACTTATCGGTTTTTGCGAACAAACTCTTCATATTCTTGAATTGTTGTAGTTTTTTGTTATGCCTGCATGCTCACAGAAAACAATCCTGTGTGCTATGTATTGGTGTCAATTATTTTCTTTAACCTTATTTTATTGAATCTGTGTGTATTTTTGTTTAGTGAGTTATGCACCCTTGAATTAGCATAAATACATCAAGCCAAGCCTTTGCGTTTTGTGCGGAATTGTGTAGTAATGGGTGAAACTTAAATGTGCCTTGATGCTTTGAAGACATCCTTCCACCAGAAGAATATAGAATGATTTTGAATCTTTGATGAGACACAACAAACTATTTCATTTCACTGTAATTAGCACTTTGAATTGTTCTATATCATATTGTTTGTGGATGTGCCTGTGCCTGTGAGTATGTCAAATGTGTACCATTATGTATTCATAGCAAGAGTATACATGAAGTGATGCTTGCATAGTTTACTGCTGTGTTGATGTTTTCATCTTTATTCATTTTGTTCCTATCACCTTTCAGTTTCAATTTTATCCTTCATTGCTTTATTAGATCTGCAGAAACACTACTGATTGCACTGCCAGCATATATAATGTCTCTCCACTATTGTGTTCATTGTATTCTGTGTTGTGTTGCATGCTGCTCAGGTGGCCTATACAGATTTCTGTCTTCCATATTTCATAAACAACTTTTTTCTGTTTTGTGCGATGTGAAGTCGTTATTTTCTCTTTATGTAAATATTATGCAAATGTACTCTGCGATGTTTTGTTTCAATGATATCCAAGTGCTAAATGTCAGATTCATCCATTATTTAGCATTGCTTTAAGGCTTCCCACTGCCTCAGTACTTAGCATAATCAAAGTGGGTATTTTGTGGAAAATAATATATTCAGTTTGTAGTGTAACCAAGTTTGAAGTCTGTAGTGCCCCCCCCCCCCCCCCCCCGACGTAATCGAGAAAGTGGCTCAAATTGAACCAGACTGCTGGCCATGGGTTTGAATAAAACCAAGACATATTGTGAGGAGTAATCTCTGTAAAATGGATTCCAAGACATTCTTAAAAGTAGAATGTGCAAAACTTGCAGAGAAAAAGGTTAAGCACCACGCAAAGAGGGTTTGCATAATACCCCTCGCCATGAATGGTAATATTCACCTTGATGAATGAATATGAGGATCAACATCCAAGTCCAGACCAGAAAATACTTGATGTTCATGTAATCTTGTTGAGCAGAGTAAACCTCACAAAATAGGATTGACCTTAAACAGCTTCCAATGTAGTTCACTTGATTTCCATGTAGCACTGCTTGCATACAAAATCAATATCTGCAACATCTTTGCTTTAGTTATCTTTTTTTTTTGATGAAACAAATTCCAATTTAGTTCACTTAAAGGCATAATATACCATTTGCAGATGAAACCCAAACCCAGCTTAAGTGCTTGAAAATAGTTCTAAAATGTGAGTGAGGGATAGAAACAACCAATGTGAAAATTTGAACTAGTATAATCTATGTTAAGTATTGTTAAATATACAAAATGTGAACAATAGTTATAATATAAAAAAAAATTCCATACTACACCATCTACAGTTAGGGTTTATTGAGAAAAATACAGATACAATGTATATCCTTATATTTCAGGCTTTATCGCAAAAATGTTGTACGATAGGATGTTTTGTGGTGCAACAGACCTACACGTATGCATTAAATGTCATATCTTGATTTCTTTCTTAAATGACTGCTCCCAAAGGTAAACAGGACCTTTAATCATGAGCAGTATCTTTGTTATTTTCCTGTTTTTGAATATTATTCTATTTCAATTTTCCTTTCAATGAACAGGAACTGGTGGGAGGGACAGCAGAAAAGCGCAACTGGCGAGGTATCATCATATCTCTCCTGGTCATTCTCCTCATCTGCTCCCTGATCGTCGTAGCTATCATCGTTGCCACACCGGGTAAGACTGACGTCCAAGTCAGCATTTAGATGTTGTTGACTTCAACTTCCAAAAAAATTGTGCTTCTCTGTGCTCCTAGTATATTTGGAGATGCAGAATATGTAATCTCGTATATCAGATGTACATTTAAAAGCCTCATAAGAAAATACCCGTACTAATGAATATAAGAAAGGTGTATTTATGTCATTTAGCAGCTTGTTTATTTCATGGAAATCAATCTTTATTTTATGAAAATCATATGTCTCATCACCACCTCACTTTCTTTTTTCTATCCTATATTTAGGTTCAGTGGTCGTCATAGATGTATATATAATTTTAATGTGTCATTTCAAAAACTTTATCTCTTACAATTGTTTATTATCTTTGTTCATATGTCTATTTCCCCTTTAGGAAATGATATATGAAATATGTATCGAGACCATTCTACCAGCAAAAACAGACAAACAAAAAATATATATACAAAATATACAAACTCAAGTACTGGTATACAAGTTTTATTAAAAGATATTTGCATTGATTACTGTCCTTGGAATAAAGTTTTACTTGTTGCACAATCGTAAGTTATTCAATGAAAACCTTTGCAATTTGACTTTGATCTTTTTAAGAGATCTTGGTTTTATAGATCAATTTTCTATCACAGTTTCTATGTCAAATTTAATTGTCATTTCTAGGTATAACCAAACTAAGATGGGACAATAAATCCTGTAGCATTACAACTTGTTTTGTTTAAATGTCATGATGACACTATCATCTTAAAAATTTGAAGAAAATGTATAGCTGTAAAGATTTCAGAAACATGACTATATGTGGTATCATTGGCCACTGGCCACTG
The DNA here is from genome assembly GCF_040938485.1 of Diadema antillarum. NCBI lineage: Eukaryota > Metazoa > Echinodermata > Echinoidea > Diadematoida > Diadematidae > Diadema > Diadema antillarum. The sequence goes on along the minus strand of NW_027272307.1, from coordinate 17,302 downwards.
TAACCTTGTCACCGGTCAGTTAAACTTCATAGCTGGTCAGTCAAACATTGTCACCAGTGGGCTTTCAGACTGAGGATTATTGATGACATGGAAATAGATTCAGCAGCATTTGGTTTCATCTGCCAAACTACTCCACAGTCGAGGGGCACAGCTCTAACAACTGTAAGGTTTTTTTTTTTTTTTTTTTTGGGGGGGGGGGGAAGAGGTGATCAAAATTCAGAAGTTGCTGTGTGGCAGTAAATGACACCCCTCTTAGATCAGAAAGTGATCCATTCTTTATGCAAAATGCACTCGTCTTTGCAAGAGGAGATGGCATTGTCCTCGAGGCCTGACGAAGGACAAATATTTACAACATGGCTGCCAATCAGCTAATTGCCTGGGGCAATGCAATGGAGAAATGTTTGTATCTCTGTGGAGCCTAGTCGTATACATTCATCTCAATTTTTATCTATCTGCTACCATCTATTTACATAAGCCACCATCTGTAAGGGGTGAGTGGCAATTAAAATATGACAATTTCTTGGCAGACTTTCCATACTGGAGGGCGAAGAGTCTTCGTTATTTGCAGAGTGACTGACAGATATATGTGAAATGTTTAACAAGGTGGTTCAGTTTTGGTGAAGACATCTTCAGTCATGATTGCTTGTTTGTTTGTCGATAAAAATAATGAATTCTTTGAAAACCATACTTATTGCAATGTTAGATATATTGCATAGGTTGCCACAGTGCATTTAATGTCCAATTCCTGTTTACATGACCACTGTACGTACTATTATAAGGACCACTAAATTTAGAGAGGATAAATGGATTCCATAGATCAATACTCATTTCTACTTTATTCATGAGGAGAAAATACTCGCTTTATTGATGTTTATACATGTATTTGCATTTTGACCTATCATATTCCACCACAGTGTATCATGCACGAGTAATTGTACTTTTTCATTGTACTTACTGGGTGTGTGTACTTTCATTACCGTCGCACTCAGTGTTCTGGAAAATTGAATTATTTACTTTTGATATCCGCCATATGCCTAAAATTGTTGCAATGCACTTTCATTTCTGTCTAATTCATTATTTTTTGTTTAAGTCATTATCCAGTAGTAGTCCCTATAACATTCTTAGATTGGCAACAGAGCAAAATAGCATTTCTAATGTTTCTGATGCACCCTAACCAAAGGGGGGGGGGTCGTGGAATAATGTGCATCCAAAACAAATAGAGAAGGACGGTGTTTCTACTCGCCTGTGATAAATTTGTGGAGTCATTTCTGTGTACAGTTCCCCGACAACGGTAAGCTCGCAAGAAAATCAATCACTATGACAAGAGCGGAGAGGTTCGGTCCACATCATTTTTCCGACCGAAATGAAATGCCAGCATGACCAGCTCTCGAATAGGGACATCGATCAAGGCAGTGGTCGTCGATTGATCCCATTTATTGCATACAGAGATGATTAATGAGACAACGCATTTTTCTCCGTGCCGTCAGGATCCAACCGACAAACACTTTTCCACCATTTCGGCACTGAATAGCCGCCGTTTGATATATTATGGCGGAGAAGAGGCAGGGTGTTCAAAGGTCAGGATTATACTCTGATAGTTCTACTTCAAATATCATACAAAATGATAACAAGTTTAGATCTTAATAGGTTGCCTGCTACACATGAAGCTTTAAGAAAATGAAGGAGCTGCACCATACATTTTTTAATGTTTTGTCATATACCTTAACATGCAAGGCATCATTGAATTATGATGGAGATGGGCAGAAATATTATTGGCTTGGATTACAGGCATGTATTGTTTCAAAAACTCTTTTGGGGTTTATGCTGATGCTGTAAAGCTTTTATGCATGCTTCCTCAATAAGGGTTACTGACAGTGAAACAATAGGAGGTACACCAGTCCTGCATTCATTATGAACTGAGCTGGGAATCAATAGGTTATTAATTGAAATGATAATTGAAATGATAATTGAAATAAATCATTAAATTCCATTAATTGGATAAGTTTTTATTGAATTATAAATTTATATTTAGAATCATCAAAGCATGAGATTCATCTGTTTGTCATTTACAAGCAATTAAGGTGTTAAAATCATAATTTTAGCAGCAGCAAATTACTTAATGAACTTGTCAGAAAAGACATCTTGAGGTTTCTTCAAATTAACCCGTTCCGCACGGGAACCTGGTGACCTGCATGTTAAGTCTATGGGTATTTCAGAATTCAGTATGGAATGGGTTAAACTATGAGGACATCAGAAGAGTTGTAAGTCTCATTTGCGCAAGACAAAGGAGCTGTTGATTTGGTTCAAATACTTTTCAACTCTGACCTACACACGTTTGTCAAAGAGTGCATATTCATAAAAGATTTATTTAATACTTTGATGCCAAAAGTGGATGAGAAGGATGGCTGTCAAATGATCAAGCTGGTAGCTTTTAAGGTGGGTGTGTTTTTTTGTCTTTGGCAGTGTAATGATCAGAAACTATTTTAAATACTGTATACGCCATATATTTCGCGAGTCTAAATTTTCGTGAATCCAGAATTCCCGACGATTTCGCGAGTGGTTAAATTCGTGATTGTGGAGTGCTGTACTGAACAGAGATAATGTACATGTGTACGTCACATCCACATTGTGATCAGTCAATATTTTTGCGTGTCTTTAATTTCACGAATAGCACCTAACTCGCAAAATTCGCGAAAATAAAAACCTCGCGAAATATTCGGCATATACAGTACTTGATTGCAAAATGAGTTAACTCCATTCTTATCATTTTGAGATATTTGTAATTAAACCTACTAAAAACCAATGAAAATAATAAACTATGGGATATTTTTTATCATAACTTGAAGAATAATTAATTGTTTTGCAACAAGTGATATATCACTGGAAAGGTTTTATTTTGCTCTATTTGACGATGGACGTAATTTATAATGTTTAAAGATGGCACTTAAACTGATAAAAATTCAATCAAATTCATGATTTCTTCAACCCTCTACAGGATGTGCATTTCAACATTAGATACATCGCAAAGGGAATATCATTCAAAGAAAATCATTTTGAGTTTATTGGTCCTCTCTACAGCAGCATTCCCTTTTCTCCACGTGTCTCCATCGTAATAACCCAGTTTGATATTTGAGGCAGATGATGTATGAACATCTAGATGTCCCCTTTTGCACTATTTCTGCGAACATGTTGATATATATATGGCGCGTTACTCAAGAGAATCAAATTGACCTAACTCTGCCTTATGGTAAGGCAGGTGCTTTGCTGCCAGGCTAGAAATAACTAGATTTTGGGAAATGTCAATTTAATTATCATGACGATGGCAGGAATATATACATATATTTTAGAAGATATATCACGCAAATGGCCTACCTTTGAAATGACCCAATTTATACAAATTGAGTTGATGGTTTTGAGGCTTGCCAGGGTGTTTGTGTGTATATCTGTTTGTACATAAAGTATGTTTGTAAGTCCGTCTGATATCCCGGTGTGTGACTTCCCGTCTTGGATAATTTAGTGGATGTCTTGCATAGGCAGTTTGTAATGACAACACTCTGGCCTTCAATTTCCATCATTTGGAATTGATCTAGAATGCTTGGAACCAGTATAATGCAAGCATTTAGAATTTGACATTGTTCTTTTGCTCTCCATAAATGATGCCACCCTCGCAGTATCACCAAAAGACATGACAGACACACATTTTTTTTCTCCCCAATATCAATATTGTTTCCCATTCTTCAACAACATCATACTGCAAGATTCTTCACAGAAGTGGAGATGCTTCCCACTATATGAGACACAAAAGATTCAGAATGGAATAATGTGGGACTTGACATAGCAGTTACACCCTCGGTGTCAAAAGACTGGTGGCTGCTCTTGACTCTAAAAGGGGGAAGAATGGAGGGCATTGCTTGAGCCTATCACTTTAACCCTCTCTGTGCCAGGAACTGTGGACAGTGTGTACAATGCTATAGGGTTTTCTGTGTCAGTCAGCACTCACAGCACACAGAGGTTTAAATGAGGCAGAGTGGAGGGTAATGCATGAACCTGTCACTAAGTCCTCGTGTAAAGGAAGAGTTGGTTTCTCTCTCTGCCATTAGACCGACTGCATCCGTCTTGAGTGTGCCATGTGGTAGTTGATCTGGGCAGCGCTCTGAGATAATATTCTGTAATCAATCTCGGGTTGTCCCACTTGCTCATTCGTTCACTATGACACCCAGGCTTCCAGAGCTGTTTGCAGGCTGCTGTACGTGTGTGAATGGGACCATCCACATGTCAAAATCTGCAACCAATATCGTGGTTGTCTTCAAAATATGCAGTGCAGATACACTTAACTTCCATGTTGGAAGATCACACTGGGTCGTGTTAACCAATCAAATCACCAAACGACAATTCTGAGATTTAGTCTGTGTCTTTCTATCATGTTTATTTTTCATTGTTTGTGTTTTGTAATAGTAATAAAAAATGCTTTTTGATTTAAGCGCCCTGTTGTTTCTACATAATTATCTGTTTCAGTTACTAAATTATCAAAAGGCTCTCAATTGCTTAATTTGTTATTAATCCTTAATTTGGCTACTCATTTTAGAAGACTGGTATTCCAGGTCTTCTCTCAAATGTACAAATTTTTGATAAATTTTTCTCTGCTTTGTACAGGTTTAATTAATTCAGCCAGTTCCAAAAGATAAGAGATATGGAGTAAAATTCAGGAGAGTCAGTTTACAATGATAAGAAGATAAAATCTGCTGCAAAATATCCCAGGATTTCATTAATTAGATGTTTTCTGTGGCAGAAATTTCTGAAGGCAGCTTTATACAATGACCAAGGGCTGAAGCTTTAGTTTATGACTATTGACCAATTCGGGTTCGTTGAGGGCAGCAGACATTTCATGGCACTGGGCGCAGCCATAGTGGGTGTCTGAGCCGACCCCCCCCCCCCCCCCCCCCCCGCTCTCCCCCACCCCGGGCAACATGTTTATCACGCACTTGTAACAAAGGTTCGCGCACAAAGCAAGCATTCGGGCACTCAGTACGAGACGCCCATTGGCTAAAGCAGTTTTTCATTCTGCGCGCGTGCTAATGTAGGGAGAGGGGTGGGGAGTGGGAAGGGGGTCGGCTGAGACACCTCGTTAATGGCGCTGCCCATGCCAAAAATACACATAGCGCGTCACAGAATCAGTCAATACCGTGTATAAGATTATGGTTCTGATTAAAAACCAGTGGAATAGGAATGAGATTTGATGTAATGTAGAACTCCAGGTATACCCCATAGACAATAGAAATGTGTATTTTGACAAACATGAGCATATTTGTTTCACTTTGTTTTTTAGTGTGTGTGTGTGTGTTTTAGTCTTCAAGTTTTGTTCTGTGAGGAATATGACACACTGGTTGAAATGACAAAGGTTGAGTTTTCTTGCAATAAATGATTCAGCAGTTTACTCAGCAATGTGGAGTCTTACATCATATTGGAATGTCCGTATTCAATATCCGTGATACTTTTAGATGACAGTTATATTATAAGAATGCATTTGTTTCCAATCAAGAATTCAAATGTAATAATTTAACATGTCTTTCTCCTTTCACATCATAACTGTCATTTAAGATACTTCATGCATTATGGAAAAGTGATATGAGTGTCAGCATCACTTAGATGATTTTTAGATGGTCAAAATTTTGTTTATGCCTAGACAGTTATTATCTATTTATTGAATGTTATTATACCATAATCATGCTTAGCCAATGACATGTAAAGTAATACACTGCTTTATTTGTGATCATGAAATCTAACCATGTAGCAGCAATTAGATTAGAACCAGTACAAGGAAGATGTTTAGTTGCTTATATGCAATGATATTCATTTGTTCATTGCTTGCGCCTTTTATTTTCATGTCCAATGCTGCCCTCTAATTGAAAATTTGTGTTTTATAAACTACACTTGCAAACCTTTTTCTTTGTATTTATTCTCAGTTACAGCATTTTGTGCCACCCTAACATCCCCCCCCCCCCCCGAAAGAAAAAAGAATAATATGTAAATGCCTGATTGATGAAAAAACCATCAAGTGCATGCTTCGGGGAAATCCTAAGTACTTCGAATCTTGTTGAGCACATAATGGGAAAGCTTTACGATGTGGGAAAGTAAGCATTGTCATAAAATGGTAATTGAGGATCCTAGAGTTTTGCACAAAGTTCACGCTTTTAACTTTTTATTTTTCTCCTCTTGCATTAAGTTCTATGTCAATCTAGCTTTTTCAATGAATTTTATTTGCAGTTTGATGTGTTTTACAGGAATGTATAGATGAGCAATTGTTTAAAAAAAAGACTACTGTGAACGCATGTGAAAAATCAGTCGGTAAAGATGGTCCATACTCTGAACAGACTTTATGACAATGAATGTTTGCTTTTTTTCAGTTGATAGTAGACAAAAATTTGCTGATTGATTAGTCCATTTATTCTACTGAATTACTCATTTCGAATCAAAATAGCTTTTCTCTAGTAATGAGGAAAATTAGATTATAAATTCATTAGATGTGTGATAGCTTAGTTAGATATGAAATAAAATGCTTTTGCTCCATTCTAGTGTTTGTTATTATTGTTCCTTGCATCCTCCTTTCCCCATGCTTATGTTCAGATATATATAAATTGTCTGCTTGCAGATCGTTCAGCCAAACAAATGGATTTCGTTGAAACTATATCTCCGCTTCCATGGTGTATCACAACATGCTTATCTGTATATTACTCAACAGAATGATATGGAACCGGGTCTTAACTCCTTTTTTTTTACTCCTTGACCATTTCTCATTTCTTTCACCCCGCTACGTGACATTCCATGATGTTATATTGCTGATTCCCGTCCCTGTTACATCATGTCTCGCTCACACACATATGTGGAAGTAAGTATGGCAAGCCACTTGAGCAAGAGTTGAAGCATTCAATAACTAACATCAATAATGATTTTTAATTTCATTCTCACATGCTTTATTCACCACTGCACATATTGCACTTTAAAAGAAATATCAACTTGTAAGCCACAGCCAATAATCACAATTCATTATTTTCTGTAACATTCTAATTCTTGTCAGTTTTCTTCTTGCATCAAAATTCATGTGTCTATTGTAATGTTGCCTTATTTCTAAACTCGTTCTTGACTGCAAAGTGATAACATTGTAATTTTGTAGCAGCATTGTATTTTCACCTAGGAAACCTAATGTTTATATGTAAACAAACTCTGTGTATCTGTTGCTAGATGTAGCCAAACATCGGAGTAATGATTCTCGCTGTTTTTTAATGCAATGCAGCATCAGGCATATTTTTCAATTCATTTTAATTCAATTCCTTTATAACCATATCGTCGAACACAAAAGCCCTCTCTCTTTGAACGTGGCTGTGATGAGCAATGGCCACGTTTGGCCAGGTACTAATCGCCGAGGCAGCAAACAGTGAGATAAATGAATGCAAATGAGGAGTCAATAGATTCTCTAGCAGTTTGTAGGCATCGGGCTGTCCAATCAATTATGCAAATTGCAAGGAGTATTGGAATATGGTATTGATCTTTTTTCCCTAGAGTGGCTTTCAATGATCTCAAAGAACAAAAACAGCTACAAGAAATAATTGTGCCTCCTGATACTCTAGTATTTTTTTTTTCTAAGGGGGATGGGGCAATGATAAAATTCGATCAAGGAAATTTCTTTGTTCAACACATCCAGAGCAGGATGATGGAAAATGATTGTCTGTTATTTGAATTTTTTTCTTAAAAAAAAAAAAAAAACAAACAAATGAACAAAACAGAACATCTAGTGATACATTTATTTGATGAGAATTCAGGGATGCGTACTTAACATTTTTTTGGTAACTTGATGGATTCAATGTAGATCAAGGAAATATGTCCTGAAATACTAATTTGTACTGTGAATGCCTCACTTAATCTGTATATGAAGTATCTAAAACTCAATATAGTGCAGAGCAGGGACTTTTATGTTAGTAAATTTCTGTAAACTCACACAGTTTCAAAAAGAAAAGTAAATTTCAGGGCATGCTGCTTTTAAAACCTGCACATTTGCTCTCCCCTAACATACTGATGTCTTTTCGTTATCTGTCTAATTTTCCTTAATTCCTTCCTGTCAAATTCACTTTCTCTTTGTTATTTCCCTATTTGTCTATATCTCCATTGAATTTATCCTTTCCTTTGCATCGTTTTCTTTCTGATTTTATGTTTGAATGTGGTATTTGCTTCTTTCTTTTCAATTTTGTTTGCCATCTTGTCCCACTGATGCATTTAAAATAACAAATCTTTAATATTCAGTCGTGGTTTTCCTGTTTTGCAGTTTACTAACATTGAATTTATCACCGGTGCAGTAAGTTGAGAGACTGATATACAAAAAAAAAAATTACTAGATACATGTATGTGCAGTTTTTCATGCACTTTGGTTTTCAGAAATTGTCCATTTGGTGAAGGAAAGGAATACAGCTGTCTGGTTACAACTGCGAGAAAATCAATCAATTATAAAATTGTCATAAATGCAACTACCAACCCTGATGAATATTCCTTTCCTTGTACGCTTTGAAGTGATGCATTTTATTACATCATCTGTTGAGAAATGATTGGACATTCGTGACACTTTTCACTGCCGTCATCAGATTGTTGTTATTCTCAGCCGACAATTCCCTCTTAAGAAATAAGAAACTCATTCATAATAACTCCAAAAAGAGAGTTATCAAAGCAGTTATGAATTACCCATGCTCTGTGAAGGATAGGTTTGAGTGCAGAAAATTATATGTTTGTATGTTTTATCAGGATTAGTAGATGTCCAGATGTGTGTTATAGATTTAGGTTATTGTAGGCAGGTTTTCAAATAGTTCACTTTCCTGATGTTCCTCTCTCTTTTGTTTGTATGTGCACAAAAATTGACAGTCCTTATACCCTATTTGTTTTTCCTGAGTAGCATGTCAAATCTATGATGAGTACCGTTATATATCTTGATGTCATGCATACTAAACATATCCATTTAAGTACAAGAGTGCAGAAATATGACAAATGACATTATTTGGTAATTATTGAAAATTCAATTCCAATTTCTTCCCTGATCTTTGTAATTTGTCAGTGTCAAATTTCCTTTAATATGAAATGAAATATAAATTTTTGATATGTTGGAATTACATGTACATTGGCCCAAGAACCAAATTTAATGATCCCCGAATATTCAAGAAACAAGAAATAAAGAGTTTGACCACTGTGTCAATTGTTGCATGTACAACTGTAGATACATAATCATGAATTATACTTACAATGTTGTATAAAGTCCAGTGAATAGGACAGTCACATTGATTTGTTGCCTATCAATTTTCATAGCCTATTTGGTTAAGAGAAGATTGAAATTCAGATGATAAAAAGGCAGTGTATCCTTTAAAGTAAGGCTTGACATCATTATATCTGCCAGTGTGTGATCAAACATAGCACTGAGATAACCATGCACGTCTTCTCCTACACAGTATCTGTTTTCATATATAGAATGTATGATGTATAGTAACAGAGATGAAAAAGAAATATCTCTGTGAAGCATACTGTATGATATCTACTCCATTTATGTGATCTTATATGCCTTTTGTTTGATTAGAGCTTTCAAAATAATATCCTTATTGATATAAGACACTGTCTCACAAAACCAATAAAAAAGAAAATGGCCAAATGTTGATTTATGTTTTTAGTTGAGGGCAGATTCTAAATTAGCAGAAGCTAAGCCTTAAAATGTGTAACTCAATACAAATGGAATTTCCTAACTCATCAAAATAATGGAAATAAAGTGTACCCTCTGGAGAAGTGTTTGTGGAAAAAAAGAGGCTTTGGATTTTTGGGTCTACTCAAGTGCTTAATCTCACCCAGCGGTGCTCTGTATAATGAATGGGGCCAAAAATAGGATGTAAATCTCTATAGCAACTGCTATATAGGGATTAATTCTGGCTTTTAATTAAATTGCATCATCATTTCAAAAGTTATCAGAGTTGAAAGTGAAGAGTGTTTGAAAAAAAAGAAAAGAAATGAAAGGGACCTCCCAGACTTGCCCAATCACATGCACTTTTGTAGAAAAAGTTCTTCTCGAGAAACTAAAAAAAAAAAAGAAAAACCTTTCACATTCCTGTAGTGATCATTACCCATAGAAGTAAATAGAATAATTGCTTTTTCACAAAATATAGCAGAGTAAAATTTGAGTAGGTTGATCCATTTCCCCCATTTTGTGTTCTCATGTAGAATCAGGTTGTGCCATGTTTGGCTGGTTTTGTGATGCACAGTGACATATGTGCCACTGATGTTACCCCTTAAGAAATAATATGTTTAGGCACTTATACTGTTTATTTTGTCCCCATATATGCAAAGTGGTAACTTTCATCATTGCTTTACTTATTGACCTGCTGGCATTGGCCATTAGGAAAACAGTAGACAATAGAACTGAAGAATAAAAAGACGGGTATACGTTAGTGCTACTGAAATATCTTCTAGTGTCTAGTTGAGTCAAGGGACAGCACTTGATAGCTTTTTTATGTGTATAAAACAAATTCACTGCTCGGTGCAAAATTGCCTCAGGGATTCTTGGTAGTAAATCGAAAGTGCCTTTAATACCAGCTATACATCAAGCATCGCCAATATTACGACTCACAACGTTGTGGCCTTTATTACATGTTGTCATGACGACACGGCTTCACCCACTCGGTGAGAGCTGCCTCTTCACGGTCGTAAAGGAGTCCTTACCCTTGGGTCAAATTTAAAATGTACATGTGCTGTCGAGTCGAGTCCATTTTAACATAATCAGCAGTGCTTTGCCGCCCTCTAGAGTCTGGGGTCTAACGTGGATTTTCAAACTCTATCCTATCCCCAGGTGCAGAGGAACATGTGTTTGAAAAGTTCACCTTCGATGACATCTTCGACGAACAGTACAAGCCACAGTATTTCGATGCTGTGTGGTTCTCAGGTAGATTACCGTGGTCATTTTATTTGCATACTTGTTCTCATAATACTCGACCCTGTCCCGCTGAACAATCCTAATTTCTGTAAAGCAGCTGATTCTAAGATTTTAAGAATTGCTCAGTGAAATCCATCAGAAGATTAGGACTATAATTATGACTTTCTTATAATTCTACAAGACATCATATAGTAGAATCTGTGTGCTTTTTTGACTGTCATGTTTGTTTTGTGAGTTGATCGATCAAGATCGCATGGAGTGTGTGGAACAAGCCGTAAATTTAGTGCTGGGCCATTCTCATCAGCTAAAGAAAATTCATCCAGTGACTTGAAAGTAGGCTACAGCATGTCAGATGTAATGAAAATGAGTTCTGTAAATAATGATTCTGAGTGCAAATGGGAAAAGAAGTGACAAAATAATCAACTTAATGAACAGAAACAGCATATCAAGGATGGTTTGTGCAATTTGGATAATTTTTTGGAGTAATTATTGGGAATATGAGCAAGATTATCTGAAATTCAAATTTCAATTATTCTGTATCCCTGATTGTTGAACATGTGTCATCTTTCATCATATCACTTTGGCATTGTCAGCATTATTGCTGTATCATAAAAAACAAATACTCATGAAACAGAGGAAACTTTTTTTATTTTTTGTATTTTTCTAAGGACCCTATTCAAAAGATATCTTTAGGTAAATGTTTTCATTTGCCTCTCTGGAGCTCAGGAAGAAAAACAAATTTAATAAATTCAATTCAAATATTCAAGAACAATAGCATAATGACATTACATTTTCCCGTACACTTATCTCTTGTGAGGGACTGATGATAGTAAACCCATAGCTGACGGAGATTACTACAGTGCACATTGCTGAATCCAGTGGTATCCGTGATTGATGACTTCCCAAAGATTCAGTCAGGTGTAACTTTTAGTGTTGCCGTGCAATTTGTAGAGATTGTTTCTGTGGCCTGCTGTTTTTGCAATTATTCAGGAGCAAATTTCTCTCGCAGCGTGGTGCCCTTTTCGACAGTAATCATTTTGAGTAGCAGAGGAGCAGTGCCGATGCTGTTAATCCTGCTCTTAGCAAAATGTCATCACGTTCTATAGGTTAATGAATGATGTGGAGCATTTGGGATGCTGCTTTGAATGACTCAGAATCTGTAGACAGTTCCAGAGGCATATTAGCTCAGAGATGTATGGATATTTCCTTACGATGTGACGTTAATTTGTCACAGACCATAAATCCTCAAATGTAGCAGGAAAAAAAAAATCTGAGTGGCGATGCAAGGAGAAATTGCATTGTACCTGTATTTTGATACACAGACAAAAAAAAAGCATTTTGTGTAAAGAGAATTACCGCAATTTAACTTCCAAAGTAGGCATGGTTGAGCAGGTAACAGTCTCCACGATGTATTTCTCATGTCTGCAGAAAATGAGTACATTATGCGGGACTCCACCAACAATATTGTCGCTGTCGATATCTCCGGCAACAAGTCAAGCATCCTCATCACGAACAGGACGATGGTAAACACCCTCATTTCTTCCCACTCTTTGATCGCATGCCCATTACCAACTTGGCCTAAAGTGGTTGTGTTAGGGCATAAACAGGGCCCCATTTCCTTTAAAAAAAAAATGATATGATAGCAACTCTTGCTGGAATGGCAATTGTCATAGTAACGACAAGAAGCCAGCTTCCTGATTTGCTGTTGCTATGGGAAGTTGCCATTCCAGCAAGAGTTGCTATCCTAACATCTTTTATGAAATGGGACCCTGGAGTGAGTTTTTTCATCATAGAATGACAGATTCAGTCAAAATGGGTTTGTCTAGATGGTGCAAACATGACTTGTAACCAAATGAAAATGTTCAACATATGTCAGTTTTAGGCATGATGAGAACACCTTGTCTAAACTTTAACTCACCGTTTTGAATGTTTACATAAGAAACAGGAACTATGTTTTTGATACATAACAACAGCAAAATGATACCCTTCATCAATTATCATAAGGATCACATCTGAAGGCTTGTAGCTACACTACTAGATTGTTTGCTCAGAATATTAGAGTAGTAAAGCATCGTTGTATTTAGGTTTGTTTTAGACAGACTGGATTCCTAATTTGACACATTTGGTATGTCAATTTTTGATATATATGATATATCTTTCTCTAATTTTGTCTTTCTACATTAACATCTTGTCAGAGTATCTGTGACGCTAAGGTCTGAAGGTAGACAGAAATTACTCTACTTGAATGGGATATGTGTTTTCATTGGTATCTATTTGCATATATTTGTTTTGTTCATTTCATTGCCAATATGTCACAATTCTTATGTAGCAATATTCAGATCTGAGAGATATATCCTCTTCATTTGAAAGAATCTCTTGAATTGGGCAATGTTTAATGTATTCAAAGCATTCCTTGTGTCACAAATAGTAATTGCCTGTATTTTGTATTATCTCTGAAACATATGAATGAGATATATAAATGGAATATATGAGTGAAATATATAAATGAAATATATGACTGAAAGATATAATTATACCATTATTGAGGTGTGAATTTTCTTCAATTTGTCTCCCTCTGCAAATGAAATTTTTAAGATCGCAACTGCTGGTCTGTAATTTAACAAACATGTCGGAAAAAAGGAATCATGGAGCTAGAGCCTGTCATCTGCTGCTTTTCTCGGCAGTGACACCAGCCAATACCATTATTGGCTGTAAATTTTCTGTATGCGCGCAACCACAATATTTTGTGAACTGTCTCCAAACAGCCTGTATAGTTTGTTTAATACAGTAGAAGTCATGAAAAATAGCATCATCATTTCAGGCCAACATAACTTTCATTTTTGAATGCTTAGCCCTTTTTGCCAGCTATGCAAAGAAAAATTTGAAGAAAAGGTTTGAATTTGTAGCAAATTTCAGTCTGTGACCTGACCTGACTTTTAACCTTTAACCTTTGTACAGGATGAAGAAGGGCATCATCAGGGTGTGGGTGAATGCAGACAAGGAACACATCCTTGGTATCTACCCAGGAGTGGAAACTCTACCGCTCCAGCTTCGAAGCCATCTACAAGATTTATGAAGTCTCCACAAAGTAAGCCCCAGCACAGTCTCTGTACCTGCACTGTAGAGTATGTCCCCCCAAAAAATTACTATCAGATTTTTTGCATTTATAGATACCAATATGATTAAACTGTTCTAAAAGTTACTTCAGGGTCATAAAATATGACATCTTAGCTTTATTTTGCAGAAAATCCCATTCAATTTGATAAAGTAGTCACAGAGAAATGTGGCTCATTGTATTAAAAGCATGTCATGGGTCTGATTCTTCCAAATTTAGCACAATGGATGTTCTTGGAACTGCATAATGTGTGAACACAATGGACAGAACTTGGAGGGAAGGATTCCTGACATGCTCTACAAAAACTCCTCATTTCTTTGTGACCACTGAATGCAAATCGGATGGGGGTTTCTGTAAGATGTGGATAATAAGTTTAATATAGTTTCATACCCTGAAATTTTGTTTGGATTGATTCACTATTTTTAAAGTAATCATTGCAGAGGGTCCGTTGTAATTTTTTTTTGGGGGGGGACATACGGTATATGTCAGTGTGATTAACTGGTTCCCCACCAGGCACGCAAATATTCATAGATTTTGTACAACACCCACCAGCATCCCAGTGCCAGTGAATTAATCATGCCACTTTAGTAATGACAACATAAATTGTTTTCAAGATGAATAGATTGTTTAGTTACATGTATTCAGTAACTGTACTTGCTGCCATGGCTACAATTTGTTATTCTGATGGTTTGTTGATCCAAAGATGAAGTAAGTTCATAATTCTGAAGGTCCATTAGTCCTGTCACTCCTTTCATTTTGTCTGTCTGTCTGTCTGTCTGTCTGTTTATCTGTCCTGACTCTCTCGTCTCTTCTATATATATATCTATCTATCTATATATAATATATTTATTTATTATGTATTTATTTTGTATTGAGAATGAAAATAAGGAATGGTTAATGCATTTTTAGTGTCCAACAACTTTTAATGGTTACACAAAGTTTAAATCATTAGAATGTCTTCTTTTCATCTTTTGCATACTCCAACAGGTGGAATAAAGTGCTTCTTTTGTTTTTATTGTATACACTGTATATATCTCTTTCTTCTCCCACACCTCGACTCATCTCAGATCTATAAGTGGGACTTTGATGCCGCCGGGTGTGTCCAGCCCAGTCCACCTGCAGTATGCCACCTGGGCCCCCACCAATACTGCCTTGGTAAGACGTCTATAGACCCAATGGGTGCTGTGATGACCCCCATGTCACTCTCATTCCAGCTTTTGTTGTATCTTGTGCATGCTCTTACCTCATACCTGGCTTCCCCATTTAGACTTTCGCCTTGCAAACTTTCAAACAACACGTAATACTCTGCAGAGCAGCTTAGCTCTTCTCTGGGTCTTGAACCCGTTGAGGATGGGCTGATTTTCTACAACACACATTTCTCATTGACACCTGCCCATATATACTAGGGACTAGTCTTCAACGGGTTAAGCTCTTTATGCATCCATGAAGTTGGCCATAGCTTGCCTATAAGCCAGTGCACTGTCATTCCATTAGATATCCCAACATAGGGAACCAATTTACAGGTGGAACAATGTTATTTCCTTCCAATTAAGATCCTTTTGGAATACAATAAGACATCTACTCTATGCCAAGTGGTATAAAAATCATGTACAATTGTAGTGCACCATACCTCAATTCATCAATGGAGGACAGTTACACGTAGGTCACTTTTTGACCATGATTGTTTCTATTTTTAATTTTTACTCACATATAATAGTCATTTTGTGGTAGCTTATAGTGCTTACAATTTGAGGCTGAACTATGAAATGTATGGTATACCCTTTTGCAGTTCTTGGTTTTACTATGTTTTCTGGAGTTTTAACATTTTCCAGTGTTTGCATGAATCCGATGTATTAAATTGGAGTCTTGAAGATCTTCCCACTGTTAAATGTCTTCATTCTCTTACTTTTACTTCTCAGGTTTTTGTGTACCAGAATAATCTGTACTACCAGACTGCAGTGGGCAATGATCCAGTGGCCATCACAGATACTGGTGTAGAGGGACAAATATTTAATGGAGTGCCTGATTGGGTGTATGAAGGTAATAAACCCCCTGTTGACAGAATAGAATCATCCAATATTCCACTCACTGCTCACACCAAAAGAAGCAACCAAAATAGCAAAGAGGGACTTGGTAATTGTAAATACTGGTATGAATTGGGGGAAAATGTTTGATGACTTGCCCAGTTGGTTTGAATTAGATGATACACCCCTCTTTGACAAAATGGAATGTTCCAATCCTCCATTTATCACACATACATTCGTGTATATCAGGAAGGGTCAAAATAGAAAATTGGGGCATGATCATTCATACAACTAGTGAGATGGGAGGGGGGAGATACAAGTAGTGAGTGGAGTGCCTGCTTCACATTATAAGCTGTACTACCCTCCTCAACTGGAATATTCCATTTTCAATTACTGCACATGAAAAGAAGATGTAGATAACAAATGGGGTGTCTGAGCAGTGTCAGATCCGGGGGGGGGGGGGGGGGGGGGGGGGGGGGGGGGGGGGGGGGGGGGGGGGGGAACACCCCCTCTTTATTTTTTGTTGAAACAAAAGAAATAAAAAGAAAAGGGGGGGGGGGGTTGTTGCGCCCCCTTTTTGTAAAGGCGCCTCCCCTGTACGGAAATCCTGGATCTGCCCCTGTCTGAGTGGGAGTTTGAAGTGAAATAGCCCCTCAGGACAGAATGCACAGTGTTCCTATATTTTTGAAGCACCGCAAATGTACAAAAAGTGTAGATGCAAAGATCAAAATAGCAAATTAGGTTATGATTGTCGCACAGGCCTACTAAAGTTTGGCATGAAATATGTGATATTGTACAAAGGTTAAAGGGCCCTGGTTGGATTGAGCGCATTGTGCACCCATGATGAACTTTTGGTAGTTTAAGCTTACCATTCCCTCCTCTCCCCCCCAACACCCCCCCCCCCCCCCCCCCCCCCCCCCCCCCACAAGAAAAAAAAAAAGAGGTGAAATACTTGAGAGCAATGGAAATCTCCATTTTTCAACAGTTTTAGTGAAATTTGACACACACGTACCCTACATAGGTCTTAATGTAGCGAGGTTAAACTATGGCAAAGAGAGAGAGAAAAAAAATAGGTCACATAGTCAAAAACATAAATACTTCTTTAGAATATAACAAATATTCAAATTTCATTAGCATACATGTTAGTTTGAAAGTGTTAATGTTAAAGGTGCTGTGTGGAAAAGTGGTAGAAAGTGTTGCCTTGATTGTCAAGGT